>NC_136305.1:1130000-1474537 GCF_964198595.1 Lampetra fluviatilis
AAACTGTCCTGCACGCGGATGTTTCGTTTCCCATACGACCATTTCAGGAAACCAAGGAGGTATTCGGGGGAGCACTCCATCTCGGGCATCGGAGGCCAGCTCATTGGCCTTTCCGCCTGTCTCTTTGGGGCGCCGCCGCTGACGACGCTCACCCTGCTCCCTTGCGACGACGGGCTGGGCGAGGCTGGGTCTGGCTGCTCGTCCTCCGAGCTGGTGGGGGGCGGGGGAGGCCCCGTTTCGGCCAGTAAATCCAACACCCGGTGGGCCTCCCGAACGCTGAAACCGTAACTGTGTGGCTCCCATTGCACGTCCACTACCACCTCCGCAAGGGAGCGTTTATCGGGGAAAACCTTCGTCAGCTCCCTCATCATATTCCCCTTTTTCTTCCTTTCCGTCTTCTTCAACCACAAGAGGAGGGCTTTGGGCGTGCACTCCCTCGGCCTAGCCTCATTCCTCCAACCTCCAATCTTCTGGGGGTACTCCTCCTTGTCCAGATCGTCCTCCAAGTCATCACTATTAGCTACAGCTGCAGCTTTCCGGACGGCGCGAGCCCACCCTCCGGTGCCCACCGACGTTCCCGGAACGGGGGCCTCCCCGGGCTCGAGCCCAATTTTGGGCATTTTTTTCCTCTTCATTCTCTCTTTCGCTCCTTCATCGTGCCACCTTGGGGTGGGCGGAGGGTCGCCCTTCACCGGCACGAAACCCCCCGGCACGCCGTTATCCTCGGTGTCGGGCCACCCCCCGATGTCGGTGAGGGTAACGCCACCTCCCACGTCGGCGCAGGCCTCCTCTTCCGTCCCCGCCGCCCCATCTGGGGCCGGGCCCTCGCTGGGCACAATCCCGCTCGCAGGCAGCCCACTCTCCCCCGGGTCCATTTCCATCTCCTCCCCCTCCCCCAGGACAGGCGAAGAGGTGCTTCCCGGAGCCTCGGCGCCACCCAGCACAGCCACGGCGCCGGTGGCGATCATCAGTTGTTCCTCTCCCTGCATTGGAGGGGGTGAGGTCGGGCCCGGAGGTCGCGCTCCCGGCTCGGTCGTCTCCACCAGGGGCGCGTCACCCACGCCCCCCCCCCTCCTCCACAGGGCGGTCAGCTGGCTGGGTACCGTCGCCAGCTGTTTTGGCTGTTACCATGGGCTGGGCGCTCCCGCGCCTGCCCATCTTTCTCCTCTTCCGCGCCCCTCCGACGATGGTGAACTCTCCACCGTCCTCGTCAGCGGGTTCCTTCTCTGGTGCTGGCTCCCTGCGCTCCGGCACGGAAACGGCACCATCTTGCTGCGGCTGTTGTTGCTGCCGATGCTGCTGCGGCGGCTGCTGCTGCACGTCATGCTGCGGCGGCGGCGGCGGGGGGTGCTCCCTCACCCGCTGCTGCTGCTGCTGCGGCTGTTGCTGTTGCTGGTCCTGCGGCTGTTGCTGCTGCTGGTCCTGCAGCTGCTGCTGCTGCCGCTCGCGATGCTCCCGCTGCTGCTGCTGTTGCGGCTGCAGCGTCGGCGTCGTCCCTGTCACAGCTCCACCCAACCCCGCCTTGGTGGAGCAATTTTTCTTCACATGTCCCACGCTGCCACATCCGTAGCAACGTGGTTCGTTCGTAGCCAGGTACACCGTGTGGACGCGGCTACCAACGGTGCGCTTGATGGCCACGTCCAACACGGTGCGTCCACCTTTCAAGATGAGGAGCACCTGCCGTTGCCCAGACAAGATGTGTCGCATGGCAGGGTTCCGCGTTCTCATAGGCAGCAGGCTGATGTTCGAGGCCACCGTGCCGAAGCGTTGCAGCTCTCCCATCAGCTCCGCGTCGGTCATGTATGGTGGAGCGCCCGTGATGGTGATTCGCGCCGTCGGTGCTGTGAGAGGGGTGCACTGTACCAGCTGCCCCCCCTCACCTCCGACTACGAGTCCTTTCTCCACCACACGCGCCGCCGCCTCCACCGTGGCTACGTACACAACATAGCCACGGTTCTCTCTTTGCACCACCTGGACAGCAGGCAGCCCGGTGTGCGTTGCTACTGCAGTGGCGACTTCCTCGGGTGCTGTCCCCGGCGATGGAAAACATCGGAAGCCGTGGTTATCCGTGAGAGCCTCCGTGCTGCTGGGCTGAAACATGTCGCCCGCATGGCAGCACCAGCAGCAACAAAAAAATAATCACCAAAAAAAATAATAATACACCAAACAAACACACAACACACGCCCGAAACCAACCACCAGACAGACAAACACACACACGCACAGACAAGCACACACACGCGCAGGACAAACACACAGACGAACTCACACACGACCGAACCAACAAGCAAACAAACGAAAACGAACAATCAAAACAAACATACAAATAAACAAAACGACAGATAAACGAACAAACACACGCACAAGCAAACACACGAACACACAAAACAAACACTTACCAAACAGACAAACAGGCCGAACACACGCGGTGTTAAACCAGGTAAAAAGCACCAGGCCAACACACAACGCGACCAGCCAAGCAGACAAACAAATAAACAAAACGACAGATAAACGAACAAATGCACGCACAAGCAAACACACAAACAAACAAACAAACACACAGACAAAACACTCACCAAACAGACAAGCAGGCCAAACACACGCGGTGTTAAACCAGGTGAAAAGCACCAGGCCAACACACAACGCGACCAACTAAGCAGACAAACAAGCAGAACAAACACACAGACAAACACACAAACCAGACAAACACACAACAACAACAGTAGCAATAAAAACTGTTACTATAGCAGGCTGATGTACGGGGAGAAAAACGCAGAATAAACTAGCGTTTTCTCCCTAGTTCACCTCTCTCTAGGCCAGGCTCAGGCTCACACCTGAGCCCAGGCCTCCATCCACACCAACGTTGGAGCGGGAGCAGCTCGTTCGTGCGACCGCACCCCACGGTGGCGAGAGAGAGAGAGAGCCACAACAATACGCAGTGCTCGGGTGAATTAATTTCATGGCGAAATGCATCGTGAAGCCAGAATGGTCAATCCAGCAAAATGTGTCCAGAGCAGGTTGTGTGTGTGGGTGGCTCGTTGAGCCGCTTGTAGGGCTCACAGCTGTTTGCGTGGCTCGGAGATGCAACGTCACTCGCGCGACCAGGACGCAGGCCACAAACACCGGCGCGCAGCCCTGAATTTCTACACTGAATATTTTCCGGGTTGTTGGCTGACGAGTAGCCACAGGCACAGCGAGAGGTCGAGTGGACGCGGTGAGCCGCTTGCGGAAACATTTCCCAGGTCTCCGACCCGGACAAACCGGGCTGGAATTACAACCTGCTTGGTATGCAACAAACGCCGCCTTGATTGTGAAAGTAAGAGATTCCAGGTGTGTCACGTGATCAACACGTGAGGGCAGTTCGCGACGCGGGGACACAACGTGGAGCCCCTGACAAGGGGACGAGAATATTCGTGGCGAGTCTTCGGGGCTCACAGGAGCAAGCGGCGCGGAGAGCGGCGGAGCGCAAGAGACGAGTACCCAGAGAGAAGTTCCAGAGAGAGGAACCAGAGAGAGGAACCAGTGAGAGGTCCCAGAGAGAGGTCTCAGAAACAGGTCCCAGAGAGAGGAACCAGAGAGAGGAACCAGAGACCAGGTCCCAGAGAGAGGAACCAGAGAGAGGAACCAGTGAGATGTCCCAGTGAGAGGAACCATAGAGAGGTCCCAGTGAGAAGTTCCAGGGAGAGGTCCCCGTGACTCAACTCCGTGCGGTGGCTTCAGGCTGAGCGTGCCAAGAGACGGTGCTCGCTCACAGCACGAGCTGGAGCGAGCCTGGGTCGCTGGGGAGGGAGGCGTGGATTGTAAACCCAGAGGCGTGCATTGTAAACGATCACATGTATTCTGCGTTACGTTTTGACTTACCTGTTGAACTTCTTTCGCGCCGTACATAGCCAACCGTGCTATTCAGAGGTGCGGGGATATTTCATTTTAAGTGCGAGAGCCTCCTCAGATGCTTTATATTGCTCTACGACGTGCTTCCTGGTTGAACCTTCAGGAACCGAATAAGGTGTCAGCGTGTGGAACGAAACGTCGGACACAATGCTGACCAACACGCGGTGCGACCAGATGACTCATCAGAGAGCTGTTCAACACGACCGCAGAGACCTCCACAACAAGGCGCTTCACATATTTTTGTTTTTGCAGCGGAGATCTGAATAAGGATGTTTTGGTTTGGAACAATTTGAGTGCAAGTAAAATTGTATCTCACAGCGATGCTCACAAGCGATGTGAACGGAGACTGCTACACTGCCCAGACACTCAAATATTAAAGTGACAAATGTAGCCCGAGGTTTTAGGCTGAATTATTCAACCGAGCACCATCGATTCCTGGCTATGCTTGCGTGTCACCACCGTCCGTCCAGAGTTAACTCTGCCCGAGTCGTCGGGGTGGTATTAACAACAACAACATTTAATTCGTATGCATACCGATTGGATAATTACCCAGGGCAATTGCTCGAAGTTGAACGTCATCAAAGTAACGAAGTTATAAAGTTAAAAAAGTTACGAATTAAAAACGTAACGAAGTAATAAAGTAACGAACTCAAGAAGTGGCCGTGAGCAGGTTGACGCGATTTAGAGCTTAGCAATGAAACATCGGCGTAGTTCGACGTCCCCGAATAATAAAGTTGTCGACCAGTGCAAGGTCTCAGCCATGGCGCGTGGATCAGAATCTTGGACACCGACAAAGACAAGTGGAACACGCGTTGACTTGGTGCACAGACAGGCGCGGAGAGACGCAGCTTGGAATGACAATGAAGAGACAGGAAGAGGGGCACGTGGATCCGAGGACAAATGGAAATCATAGGCATCATGTTGACTGTTGAGACAAGGTAGAGTGGGCATGGGCAGGACACATCAGCAAGAGGAATGGTGGCCGATGGGGGCGACTGGTGAATGGGAGGGCGGACAACCGCAGTGCAGATGGAGCAACGAAATCGGCTCACGTGCCGGTGGTCGCACATCGTGTATCATTTATTACGTCAAATGGATGCAACAGCATCCTATACTGGAGGCAACGTAGAGACCATTTGGACAAATATAACACAACGTGTCCTATATTTTCGGATTTGAAGACAAAACAGTTGTGGTGCACGTTGACATGCACTTGCCCCAACTGCCTGTGTAGGCTATAGGGGGGGGGATCTTGTGTCTTTTGTACGACCATCTTCATACAACCTTGGCACTGGGGATGCGGGGAGGGGGGGTCTCAACTCCTGGTGAGTCTGATCACCCGGCACTTAGACTAATGCGAGGATAGCGCGATAGGCAAGCCGCAACAACAACAACGAGTCAAAGTGTGCGAGCTGATGAGAATAACTTTGTTGGCAGAAAATCTCACGCTTGTAAACGCTGCGGTTGAGAGGCCCTCAAACATTGATGACGTCCCGGGGAGGCATGAAGAAGAGATGAAGGCCCATTGGCTCAAACACCCCCTTGCTTTGTATGCTCAATCGCCCATCACGTCTGTCTCATCCTTTTGAATGTCTGCCGCTGATGTGCTCATATTTTGCTGTCTTTTCTTGGATTTTCTGTTTGCACATAGTCACTTTAAGATGTTTTTTGTTCATGTTTTTGTTTTTTGTTTGTTGCGGTTGCACCCGATTCAAGAGCCGAATGGCTCACAGGGTTATACCTAATGAATGAACTTGAACTTGAGGTACTCGGGGCGGCCGGGAGCGGCTCCTAAGTCCACGACACTCGGCTACCTCTCGCCACAGGGCACAGAGCGAGACGCCGAGACGACTCTCGCGGACTGGCGGCTGCCTCGCAGCCACTTGGGAACAACAACAACAACATCATCATCATCAGCAGCAGCAGCAATGTCGAGCTCTCTGATGGGTTTTGGGAGTTTTTCCGCCCATCCTTCAGCATGATGTCCGACGTTTCGCTCTACGCACTCAGAACTTCTTCAGTTCTAGATGCTCGAAAATTTCCTCCACGCGCTGAGAACTTTTTCAGGAACCGAATAATCTCCCAGCAGTGAATCCTGAGCTCGGTAACTGAATAATCTCCCAGCAGTGAATCCTGAGCTTAGTAACTGAAGAATCTCCCAGCAGTGAATCCTGAGCTGTGACCAATTCACCATGATAAATGCGCCCGATCTCGTGAGATATTGGAAGCTAGGTAAGGTTCAGCTTGGTTGGAACTGAAATGCGAGACAACCTGGGAACAGCAGGTATTGTAGGCTTGGTATGCGTCTCATTTGTCTACTCCAGTTTCTTATCACATGAAGCCAAACGCACAATAAATTGATGGAATCGGCCAAACATGCCAGTGAAAGACCCTCCTGAAAAAGAGTCTTGAAACTCAGTGAGGCTTACAAAGGATAAACAAATCATTGCGATTGTTACCGTAACATTCGGATTATAAGACACCCCGGAAAGTAAGATGTGTGCCCGGTGTCAATAGAGTTACACAAACGTGGTCACAAAGACAAAGATCCCCGTATAGCCCGAACAGACTGTTGAGACAAGTGCTGCTGCGAGCAGCAGCTACGAAGGCCGCCACGGCAGACGAGGGGTTGGGTGGCCAGCACCACGCCCGTGCACACAGCAACCGGATTGAGACTCACCCCCAACTTTTGTTGCAGGAAAACGAGTGTGCGTCTTATACTCCAGAGGATACGGCATTGTTACCCCTCCCAGCGTCTGTCTCCAGCTGCTCTCAGATCGGGGGGGGGGGGGGGTAAGCCAATCCAGCAACCACCCGAGTGCCCCCCCCCCCACTCCCCCACGAGGCCACTGCCAAGCAGATGACCACCGCCGGCAGCCTCTCCCACAGCTCCATTCCTCCATAGCTCGCGAGCTTCCCACCCGCCAGGCCTGGACACCGAACTACTCGGCATCGGTATCGCAAAAGTTTTCCGCGACAGTTCGCGCGCGTTTGAAAGACGCGTTCTCGCATCCGACTTATGCCGCTAATGCAATGCGCTTCATTGCTCTCAGCCCCCTCCCCCCCCCCCCCAGTTAATCAGCTGCTTCTGTGATCCGGTAACCACTACATTTGCTTTCTTCTGTTTTAGCCAAAATAATATTATTTTATTTTCTGCACAGCTACATTTCTAGTTCGGAGAATTTGTATGCAGTCGTTGCGCGAGCCGCGACGGCAGGAGACGAGAGGGGGGGGGCAATGTTAAGATTAAACAAGACAGAAATAACCAACTTTAAAGCGATGATTTGAGCCCTCGGCTAAAATGTCGAGAAAAATTAAACCGAGTGATCGAAGCTAAGGAATGGAAATGCTCATTTTAAATTAAATCGCAACCGCAAACTGCTCAATAAACCCCTCTTGCGTGTTATGGCCATGATACACAATGACGGCTCCGGAGATTTTGTTTGGGGGTTGGTGGATCATGAGATGATGGCACCAGCCACGCGCACGAGACGCCAGCCACAATGCGATGGGGCGCAGTGTGGGGCACTTGAGCGAGAATGTTTCCGGACCTGCGCGTGGATGTTTCCGTGCGAGCGACGTGTCTGGACATTTCCGAAGTTCTCCCACTCGCCAAACATCTTTGAGCAGGACCCTCTTGAAAAACGGAGGCAAGGAGACTTAACGAGGCATTCCTGGGTAAATACATAATCATCGTAATAATACAGAGTGCGGCAGTGGTGTGTTTGCACCGGCAGGTATATTGTGTGTGGCTCTCTGAGTTATGGGCATGTAATGATGTACAACCATGACCACCTCGCCACAACCACCTTGATCATCGCCACGGTCATCTGGACCACCTGTACCACCAACTAAACTATTTTTTATTTTACCAGGCAAGGCCCACTGAGCTGTATAGTTATATTCCAGAAGCGACCTGGCCACAAATGATAGCGCAACGAAGTGGCTTATCGTGTGGAAGTGTATCGCAGCCGAATAGTCAGAACGCGTGATGTTGATTCTAAATATTGAGGGGAAACACGGGAGGACGCGGAGAAAAATCCACGCAACCACGGGGAGAGAGAGAGAGAGACACACACAAACTCCGACTATACAGCAGGCGTCAGGGTCGGGATCGAACCCACGACCCCTTGTGATTTGATTCCACTGTATGATGACGGCCTCGGTACGCCTCGCGCGCCGCGAGAGACACTTGAACATACTTCACCATGCTGGTCACTGCGGGCCTGTGAAGGTGTTAAGAGTGCGGGACCACAGTGGACTTGGCTGCACTGCCCCGGACAGCGCCCATCGTTGGCCCACGGCGATCTCCTGCAGCAGCAGCACCGGCCAGGCTCAGCGCCTGCTTAGCTTCTGAGGTCTGATGAGTTCGGGTACAATCCGGCTGATTTGGTCACATTTTTTAACTGAATCCTGCTAAATAGTTAATGTTTCATATAATTCTAAGGTTGTCTCTGTATCGCTTAATATTCTGACCATGTACGATTGTTTTGACCTTTTATCGCACGTGAACTGTATTGCTTTTGTAACCCAGGTCTCCCCCTTGAAAAAATAGATTTTTTTTATGCTGAATGGACTTGCATGTGGGTTTAAATAAAGGATATTGACTGATTGATTTTCCACGCTTTGACGAGAACCCGTGGTAATTTTCAAGTGTTCCTTTAGTCGCGGCTCTCCGATGTTCAATTCACATCATTACCACGACACACTGGCCAACACAGCGGGAATACATCGCTTACTTCAAGTGGATACATCGTCGTTGTCGATGCGAAGGAATTTATGGGCGAGTTTGTGCACAGCTCCAATGGTGCGTGTGTGCACGTGTGGGGCTCGCGCAATGATCTACAAAACTGGCCACCTGAGGTCGAGTCGCAGCCAAGGCTGACATCGGTGGCGAGTGATTCCACAACTGGTCCTGGGCCAGAGGTCAATGCAGCCTCCAATTAAACAAGTACTCGCTGCGGTGTGGAGACATCACCAGCCATGCGGAGACGAAGGCGACCGGGCGTGGCTGTTCACCACACCACTTCCTCGTGCGCTTTGTCCTTAACAGGTGCTCACTAACAACACTTGCCCCAGCAGCCTGCTCAAGGCTACACGTGGCCCTTTGGCTTTCTACCACCTCGTAGCTTGCATGCTGTTAACGTTGCAAGACAACATGTTAAACAAATGTGAGAAACTGGCAAACGGCACGTGCAAATAATTAACGTGCCACTTTAATTTCACAATTCGGAGGTGAAAGAAGCAACGGACATTTAGATCCCGCGAAGCCACGCGCCCCGCGTAGATTTGTCGGGTTTGCTAAAACGCGAAGGTATTCCGCACCTGAAGTGCACGATTGTCTGCCCGTATACACTGACACTCCGTGCGGGTCACCTTGTGTTTCCAATTGACCCTGGGACACAGCTTACACGCGCACGCGCACATGCACGCGCACATGCACGCGCACATGCACGCGCACATACACGCGCGCGTGCGTGGGTACGCGGTATGGGGGGCGATGATGGTGGAGCGCCGTTTCCCACCCCCCCCCCCCCGGCTATTTCACTCCACGAGGAGCGGCGGCGCTCCTTAATTTTTACACTTTTCCCCCTTTTTGTTTCATTATCAAAACGTCCGTGTCCTGTTAGGCCATTGCACAAGCTGTCACGGCCAGACTCGATCGAGTTATTTTTTTTGTTCATTTTTCAGCGCTCATTACGCTCTCTCACGACAAAAAAAACCCCCGACAATGCCCGCTGCATTCTTAAACCTCCCCGTTGCTGAAGACTCGGCGCGTGACAAGCCGCATTAAGACTTTAAACAAGTTTCAGCTCCCAGCTTTTTCCTCCCACGAGGGCAAATTACCGCGCGCGGTGGATGAGCAGCAACAGCGCCTTAGAAATAATTTATAAAACACTGACGGGGAGACGAGTGGGGATTTAGCAAGTACGCATCGCGCCAACATTACCGCCACGATTAATTAGAAATCTTGGGCATCTCCGTCCCCCCCCGCAATGTCTCTCCTCCCCGCCTTCCACGGATGTCTGGCCGCTCGATGCCTGCGGTGGCGGAATTGAAATTGTTACTTGCGGTGAGAAATTACAACTTATGATAAATAATGTTGTAACTTCGAGCTGTTACCGTTCGCCGTCCCCTGTTCACTCTCTCCTCTCTCTCTCGAGAGAGAGAGAGAAGAGAGAACGACTCAAGAGGCATGAGGAGGAGCCACAGGGAGAGTGGGAAAGGCAGCAGCCACGCGGTGGGCTGGAGACACATTCCACGACCCCCCACACCAAAGCTCTGTGCTGCACGACACTTGTATGTGCGTGTGTTGAACTTCTTTTGCACCGCACGTAGCAAACCGTGCTAATTAGAGGTGCGGGGGAATGACAACAAACTAAACACCAAAAGAAGCTATAAAGAAATGAATTTTCACTGCAGATGATTTAAAAGCACATAGCTCCAGTTGCGTCCTAATATCGGAAGGAAGAGCGTTCCAGACGGCCGCTAAAAGCGCATCTGAAAGCGCGCGATGAAGTGACCGTCTCTGTTCGATGAGGAAGTTATCAGCCAATGGAAACTAGAGCAGCATCACAAGACGCACGCGTGCGAAGTGGCGACGCGCTACACCGTACAGAAGGAACAGACCAAGTCCACATGTTGCTGTACCTCCTTCTGGCAAACCAGGGTAGGGCACCTTGACACCATGGGAAGAGAATTTCTCAACGTTTTGTCGATGATCTACCACCACCATCAGCCCTGTCCTCCTCCTCAGTGCTGGACTACAGGCCACGTGCGGCATAGCCACTGCGGCCCGGCCTTTGGGACTGCGATGGATCCACAAAAGCACAGACGAAGAATGCCCCACGACTGCCATCGTCCATGCTGCCTCATAAGATAAATACTCAGTTTGGGATAACATTCCAGGCTATGGCCCCAATTCAAAGCAGAACTGTAGGGAACGACCATAATGTTTTGACTTTATGGTCAGAGGCAATCGATGTCCTACATTCTCATTCGCGAATCCCATCGGCAAGGTCAAGGAGGTAGTGGTGTCTGTAAGAAGCAGCACAGCAAGTAGGTTTACGTCTGGTCTGTGCAAAATCGAGCGCTTTCCTCTCCCACGCGTGCGGCTTTTCTCCAGGCACTCCAGGTTATCTGCCGCGTGTGAACAAAGATGGAAATTCATCTTTTTAAAAGTGTTTTTTTTTCTCAGGAATTGATCAAACGTGCCAAGCAAGACTCTCGTGAGCATTGAGGCTGGGTGGGCGAGGCGGCAGGGCGAGGGTGCAGTCGCGTAACGAGCAGCCCCGGTGGATTGGAGTCTCCGCCAGCGTTTTATTGGATTTTATGATATAATTAATTAAACTTCGCGAGCCTGCTCTCACCGCAGGCATTGTTACGGGTTTAATGGGGACCAACTAAAATGTATGACATGTTTTATCTTCAGTGTCAGATGCCTCGAAAAAGATGTTGGCAGAGTGTTTAGTGCTTTTGCTTTTCAATTCCACGTGGACTACATTTTATTTTGGAAAATGTGAAATCTATGAAACCCATTTCTCGTAATCGGCCATGACCTCTCCACTGCTGGATGAATGTCTCCCTCAAAACATCACCATCATGGTCAAGGTCCTGTGAAGCAACAAAGCTTCTAAAACGAGTCTGTTGTTGGGACATGACATTAGCAATCCACACGAAAAAAACTAAATAAACGTAGTCATCATCAACAACCCTGATCTATCCACCCCACTTCGTTGCCATCTCTGACGCGAGTGCGATGCACCTGCTGTTGTGCGTGTGGTCACCCATCCAAGCACGATCCAGGTTCCACCCTGCTTAAGCTTTTGGGAGATCTGGCGAATCGATATTAACTGACAAATCAACAAAAGATCAAGATTCTCCCCTATAGCCTGAACAGACTGTTGGGCACGTGCTGTTAGCGAGCACCTATGAAGGCCAGCACGGCACACGAGGAGGTGGCATGGCCAGCATCAGGCCCGACCGCCTGTGAGACTGTCTACTTCATTCTGCACTATTCGCCTTTTGGCGTTCTCTGCTCTAACGCTGGCGAGTGCGACAGGGCCACGGAGAAAGCAGTCGCTGGCGTTTCAAAGACAATGCTGATATGATATTGTCAGAGCACGTCTGTTGGCATGTTGTGCCACAAGTACGTGTGGCTAATGCAGACTTGATGCCTTGCAACAGGAGGGATCTGTTTGGTGTTTAGACATCCCAACACCTCCTGTTTTATTGCCAGAAAGGGTGAAGCCGATTCTTATTCTTTCATTATTGTGATCCTGGCAAAAAGGTCCAATAGATACCACCAAATGGAGTTCTGCTACGAGTCGAGGCCTGTCCGCCCGCTTCCTCTGGCACAAGCTTGGCTGGTGTATTGTCTCTGCGTGGTTTCGTGGGAACTGAATTGAAGGTGGAGGGGTCACCAGTCCCCCGCACTCGTCCAGAGCCCCCCCGTTAGTCGCTGTGGTGGCTGCCAGCAAGCCATGAGGGCGACACGGCTGATGATGAGGCTCGGCCTTCCCGGTGACATTGCGCACAGCCACCACGGCGCGCTGACTCGCAATCACTGACCAGATGGGGGTGGGTTTGCCCACACAAATACAAAGATCCTCCCTATGGCCTTAACAGACTCTTGGGGCAAGTGCTGTAAGCGAGAATCTATGAAGGCCGCGACTGCACACGAGGGGGTAGGGCGGCCAGCACAACGCCCGGCTGCCTTTGTCTCCCTAGTGGAGATGTTTACACATTGCACCATGCTGAGTCGACCTAGGGAAGGCCCAAGACCGGTTCAGATAATTGTTACCGGTGTTGGCCGTGAGCGGGAATCGATCTCGGGTGGCCGGGTTCGTAGCGTAACAGTTAGCGCGTTACACTTTCACACACTCACAACAACAACAACCGCCATTCGCCACTAAGTGGTGGTGACGTCACGACGACGCTTGTGCCAGGCTGGGTGCACTTTGAGGGCACGTGAAGTGTCGAACGCCCACTGGCAGGAGGTCACGGGTTGATCCAGATGCCACAGGTCGACTGACTGAGACGACTGGCTGATGCACCACCAACTGCCCAGTAGCGTCCTTCACGAGCCTCCTCCACAGAGGCCGATCTTGACACCGCTGGTACCAGTCATCGGCAAGTCCACTCAGCTCCACGTCCTCCTGTACCACATCACTCCATCTCTTCCCGAGCCCGTGCCGCGCCCGTTTAGCCCCCTCGATCCGGCCGAACAAAAGCTGTTTAGGCATGCGGTGGCTGGGCATGCGGGCTACATGACCCAGCCAACGCAGCCTTGCCTGCCGGAGGAGCTCACCGATTGGACTTTGTCCAGATCTCACTCACTCACACTCTCTCACACACACTCACTCTCTCTCACACACACTCACACTCTCTCTCACACTCTCTCACACTCACTCACACTCTCTCACACACACTTACGCTCACTCACACTCACACACACTCACTCACTCACACACACTCACACACACTCACACACACTCTCTCACACACACTCACACACACACACTCTCACACACACTTTATCACTCTCTCACACACACACTCACACTCTCTTAAACACACACTCACACACTCTCACACACACACACTCTCACACACAAATTCACACACTCTCACACACTCACTCACTCACACACACTCACACACTCTCTCACAAACACTCACACTCTCTCACACACACTCTCACACACTCACATTCTCTCACACACACTCACACACTCTCACACACTCTCTCACACAAACTCGCTCACACTCTCTCACACACACTCACACACACTCTCTCACAAACACTCACACTCACACACACACTCACACTCTCTCACACACTTTATCACTCTCTAACACACTCCCACACACACACACTCTCTCACACACACTCACACTCTCTTACACACTCACACTCTCTCACACTCTCTCACACACACTCACACTCTCTCACATACACTCTCTCACACTCACACACACACTCACACACTCTCACACACACACTCACACTCTCTCACACACACTCACACTCTCTCACACACGCACACACACACTCTCTCACACACTCTCACACACACACTCACACACTCTCACACACACACTCACACTCTCTCACACACTCACACTCTCTCACACACGCACACACGGGCCCCAGCGCCTCTAATGAGAGAAAGCTGCTGCTAAAAGGCGGCTCAGACTAAGGCGGCCAACGCTGCCCGTTCCTTGTCTCCACCAATTAGCGTCACGCGCCGACATCACGCCCTGCGTGCCTTGTTTTCACGGGAGCCTGCCTTAAATTAATAAATAAACGCACAACGCTCATTTATTAATTAACACACAAATAAATATATAATCTGCTAAACGCGTAACCGCTCTATCCATTATACATGGGAAGAAGACGAAGAAGAGCGTAGAACGTTGTGAAAAATCACTGCTGGAATATTATTATTATTACTTTTGCGCGGAGGAATGCCGAGATGAATGGTAATTGTTAATTGAATTAGTTTTACAGGGAAGTCGTCAGTGCTTTGCGACGACTTGGCCCTGTGAGCATACACACACACTCACACACTCACATACACACATACACACATCTCTGTCAACAAACACAGAGCGTTACGAATTGGCTACTTTGTTAGCAATTAAACGCTGTCTGCTGGTTTCCAATATTCATTCAAAAGTGGAGTTTGTGGGTTCTTCTTGGCCAGACGACATAGGAAAGTCGCCCCTGACCGTTTGCGTTGCTCCCATAAATCATGGAATGGGTTGCCACATTGTCGACACAACAGTAGCAGCAACAGTGGCGGTGACGTCACCACAACGCTTGTGCCAGACTAGATACACTTGCAGGCAATGTGAAGCGTTGCAGGTTGACTGGCAGGTCAGGGGGAGACTCGGGTGTTATGGTTTGACTGTCTGAGATGGCTGCAAGATGCACCACCTGCGCTCCTCGCTGTGCCATCACGCTGGGCTTTAGGCGCTCCGCTCGTTGTTGCGTCACTCCACCACTTTTATCTTTCTTGATTGACGGCTGCCTCCAACTTCCCAGGAGTGCCCCTCCACGAGTCTTCTCCACAGAGGCTGTTCTTGACACCGCTGCTACATGTTCTTGTAAAGTCGACTTATCTCCAAGTCCTCCTGTGTCACATCAGCCCATCTTCTTTCACCCACGCTGCCCCAATTTCACCCCCCCCCCCCCTTATCTGATCAAACAGAACTTGCTTGGGTATGCAGGGGATTGGGCATGCCGGCTACACGACTCAACCAAAGCATCTTCACCTGCCGGAGGAGCTCACTGACGGGGCCTCTGTCACTCCTGTCCAGATCCTTCAAGGATCTGTGATCACAAGATAAGCCCACCAAACTATTTGTACCGGGTGGAATCTCCACTGCTGAAGACATGGACGGTAAAATGTTGTGTTAAATAGTGTCGGAGCAAGAGGACATCGCTGCCTCACCTTGAGGTGAAGAGGAAATGGGTCTAATCACCAAACACGCAGCTTTATACCCGGGCGTGCCCACCATCATGCAGGTCTTAAATGATTATGAGCAGAGGGTCAGGACAACTGATGGCATGAAGGACCATCCAAATCCCTGGCCTCTTGTTGATATCATAGGCCTTGACCAAGTCAATAAAGCAGAGGTGTAGGTCCCTTCAAATCCCCTATTCCTCTGCTGCTGCTGCTGCTGCTGCAACAGACGGACAGAGAATGCAACATCTGCGCAGGACCGCCCAGGATGCAAACCACGTCTTGTCTGGAAAGACGATTTTCAATAATCCTTGCCAGTACCTTTTCCAGCATGCCGAGGAGGGAGATGCCCTGGTAGTTGTTACAATCAGTGCGCGCCCCCCACCCACCCCCCTTCTTAAAAAGGAGGATCAACAAGGCATCACTCCAATTCCGCAGAAGCTGTCCTTGGGCCCATGAAGTTGTAATGATGTCACGTGGAGGCAGATTGCCACCCTCCCTCAGCAGCAGCAGCAGTTCGCTTGGGAGGTCATCCTAGCCCGGCGCTATCTCGGGCTCTGGATCTCGGTTTGCATCTCCTCGGCAGATGGCACATCAGCCCCTCGCTGCTGCGGCTGCTGCTGCTGCTGCTACTTCTTACAAGCGTTGAGGCTCTGCAACCCGAGCAGGGTCAGTGTGGGGGGGGGGGTGACCATGATGGTGTTGCACCACACCGGGCCGCCTTTGTCTCCCTAGTGGCGACGTTTACACACCGCACCAGGTATTCGTTTAGTTGACCTTGGGATTTGAGTCGACCTTGAAAAGGTAAAGTTTTAGTATCTCCCGCCACTGACATTGGCAGTGTTTGGGAATCAAACACAGGTTGTCGGGTATCATAGAGCAGTAAGTAAGTATGTTGAACTTCTTTCGCACCGTACGTAGCCAACCCGCTAATCGGAGATGCGGGGGAAGGCCAACAAACTAAAGACAACACGCTGTTCGCAAACCACCAAACCCACACGCAGACGCATCGTCTCACACACACCACCGTCCTACTCAAAGATCAAAGATGCCCCGTATAGCCTTAACAGACTGTAGGGGCAAGTGCTGTTAGCGAGCACCTATGAAGGCCGGAACGGTACACGAGGGGGTGAGTGGCCAGCACCACGCCCGACCGCCTTTGTCTCCCCAGTGGCGATGTTTATACACACCGCTCCATCTACTCATTTGAGGCTGAGTCGACCTAGGGGAGGCCCAGGACCGGTTCAGATAATCGTCACTGGTGTTGGCCGTGAGCGGGAATCGAACCTGTGTCGCCGGGTTCATAGCGCAGCGCGCTAACCGCTGCACTACCGCTCCTCACTACACACACCACCACACACACACACAACACCATCCTACTGCACACACACCCACACCACCATCCCACACACACACCACCATCTCACTACACACACACAACACTACACACACACACCACCACCCCACTACACACACACCACCGCACACACACCACCATCCCACACACACCACCATCCCACACACACACACCACCATCCCACCGCACACACACAACACTACACACACACACCACCACCCCACTACACACACACAACACTACACACACACCACCACCGCACATACACACACCACCATCCCACCGCACACCACCTCGCACACACCGCGAGGCCAACCACCCACTCACAGCACGCGTTATTAGACGTCACACGTCTTTACATTACACGGCGAAGACGTCGTGACTTGGCAACTGCTTGACATTCGAGACGGGGCCAGCAGCACACAGACCAGAACCTGCAGTCGAGGTGGTTGGTGGTGGTGCTGGCGGTGGGATGGCCGGTTGGGTTGTTGGTTTTTGTAAAACACTCCCCAGCCCCCCACAGCCCCCACCTCCCTCCGCCTAAAACAACCCGCGCCCAGCCTCGCGGCTCGCTCGCCGCTCACTCGCATCAGCATGCACCGTCCCGTGCATGACACGGCCCAGGCTGGAGGTCGCTAATTTGCAAGGCAAATGTGCTTTCTTTCTCTTTTGCCCGTTAATCAAACCACGCCGTCTGCAAAACTAAAAGCGCATGCTGCGGAAAGTGGTCGGGCATAAGCATTGGATTTCAATTTGACGAAAAAGAAAAAGAACAGCCACACAACCGCGCGTCCACACGCACGCTGGCCACCCGGCAGACACTCGCCAACACTCGCGAGCGGTGCCACGCGCACCGCGAGAGACGGTGCCGGCAGCAAGCTCCCGGTGCCAGGCGGGCACCCACCTCGCCCGTGGCTTCTCTCCTTGTTGTTGCCACTCCTTGAGAGCGTCGCCACAATTTTCTAATTGCAAGAACGCGCGGGGCGCTCGGGAGGAGACGGAGCGACTCAGCGCGCGCGGCGAGGAGTCGGGGCTGTCCACGATAACTTAGTCACTTTCCCGCTCGTGCGCGCGCGTGCGCGCGTGCGTGTGTGTTTTATATACATATAATGTTCTATCAGGGAAATTATTATTTATCATTCAAATCACACCCGTTATTAGTGTCAAGCATTCTCGATTCACCGTGCGTCGCCCCAGCACACATTAAAAAGGCAACGTGTTTAGTATTCATATATGCAGCCTTCCTGCTTCTGAAGGAATGCCTGTGTTTTAGAGCAAAAAAAAACATCACCTGATGGAAACAAGTCTTTACATTCTTGCCTCTAATTTTTCATTCAAATTCAAACGTACATTTTTACTTGAAAATAATCATCGCGAGCACCGCATCGCAGGCACCTCAATCCTCGCTGTGAATGTTACCACCACCTGTGCTTGAGGGTACACGTATACATTCTAATATTAGCAGAGAGCCCTTCCTTTGTCCATCCACCGCTGGATGAAGGCCTCCCCACACTGTGCTGGTCACGGGGGTTGTTTGAGTATTCTCTGCCATGCGGGTCAGTGCCAGTTGGTGAGGTATTTGGTACAGAGAATTTGGTTGTAATAAATTCCCACGTGATAAGCCACTTCGTTGGGATATAATTTGTGGCCAGGTCGCTTCTTAAAAAGAGCTATGTAGCTCAGTGGGCCTTGTCTGGTAAAATAATAAATCAAAGTTGAGTTTGTAGTTTAGTTTAGAAGGAAAGGCCTGAGAACGGGTCAGATATCACTCACCACAGATATCAACCGTGGTTTGGAATTGAACTCAGGTTCTATTTTTTTTAAAAAGCCGCCTAAAATCCTACCTGCTGCACAGGCAGACGAATCCATGTGGGAAAAACCAAATACCTTTATTACAGTTTGTAAATCTTCGAGTCGAATTATCTATATTTCTGTGGCAAGAAAAGAGTTGCTGGAACCACAGTAATAGAGTTGACATTAGCAGATCACTTTCGCCTTCTTGCTTTGAGTGTTGGTTCCCAATTTGTTTCAAATGCCTTTCAAAACCGGCAAAAACTTATCTCCGCACTTATACCCACATCTTAATTATCTGGAGAAACATACTTGACATCAGTGCCTGAACTATTGCAGCACTTGAATTCGCTTACAAACTGATTTACTCTTCTTATATAGCGATTCAGCAATGCCAAATTAAAATTTTGAAGAAAGTGGTTGCATTTCTCAATTGGGGTTTCCGATCCGTGTGAATCCGAGCGCCGAACGGACCGATGGACCGAGGCAAGGGCGTCCCGCGCACAACGAGGCCGCGTCTCACAAGCGGAACAGCCCCCACGTGATGGCCTTGATCAGCCTCAAAACTCACAACCGGCGCTGCCCTCGATGGCTCTAAATGCTGCCCGCATCCCACAAACGAGTTGGGGCTCGTCGCTAGACCAGCGAGCATGCTCATCACACGCTACACCCCCCCCCCCCCCACGGCTAAAAACCATCAAGTGGGCGGTTGCGATGAAAGTGGAGAGATCGAGTTTTCGCAATCCGCTGTTTTTTTTGGAATGGCTTAGCATCTATTTAGTGTATGAAAAATTCACAACGCTGCGTCGGCCGGCCAGCTAATGCGCTCTGAATTAAATATATTCCTGCCGCTGCCTACCGCCGAGCACACGTCCGTGGCCGAGCTGCGTTGTCGAGACGTTTGTACTGTGATGTCGCTCGCGGGACCGGCGCGCGTGACGAGGTACACGGTTCCCCATTAGCTGTGGCTGCCGCACGAGTTATTCTTTGCGCGGAAGAGAGTTTCCGCACAAGATTTCTAAAGGCGGAGCCCGGGCGCCTCTCCAAGCGCCTCGCGAAGCCCCTCGAAGCAGCCACGAGACGTCGTTCAACATTACAACGGAATTGACGGCCAAAAAGTTTATGATTGCAAATTGGACGCTGTTCACTACTCCCACCACTTTCCAAAACTAACCTTTGCCAATGAATTATACATTAACAAGGGAGCGAGCAAAACTAAACTGAACCCACTTCGTCAAACGCCCCCACCAGAAATGATGCTGATCAACTCGGCAAGCTGATGAGCATGGAATTCCAGGACGCACGTTCCTGAGACATCTTGCGGAAGGGATAAAGAGGAGGGGATTTTATTTTAAAAGAATGTGTTCTCAAGTGTGGTCTTGTGCCGCTTATTTTAATAATGGAGTTCTTGATTCGGTGAGTGCATGCGCGGCGGGAAAGAGAGTGACGGTGGAAAACGAGATGGCAAATTCAGCAGCAGCAGCAGCAGCCAACAAAGCATCGCGCTATTGGCCACTCAGCACAACAAAGAGGCAGCTTGTCTCCACAATCCAATAAATATTTTTCGAACCATTTTTTTTTTATTACGAAAGTTCACAAAACAGCTTCGCTGTCTCTTCCTCGTGGCGACCAATTTAACGACGAGTGCCAGCGAATATGACGACGTGAGATGCAGAAGCCATCACCCTGTGCCACAACGACGACGACCACACACACATACCGATGACCCAGGGTAGGCGCGGCGGACCCTGCACCGCAAAACGTTCACGCTGCTGCTTAGCGCTGTGAATGAGCGCTACGTTGGCCCCCCACAAAACACCTCTACTAGAGCCCCCGCCCCTCCCCCACAAGCCAAGAGGAGCTGGAGGTCACGTCGAATGGGGGTGCCTTGTGACCACCACCACCTCTTCTCAAAATGACGACGATGACAATGGCGAGCGCGCCCAGGACGCTGGGGTGAACGAGGTGGCCGCAGGAGGAGGAGGAGTGCCGCGACGATGTTGATGATTATTTGATGAGATGGCGAAACCTCGATCTGTATTGGCAACTGCCAATGCCAATCAATCGGGGGAGGCGTGAGAGCGGCTGTCATCGAAGGATCCAGCGGTCGACGCCACCTTCATTTCATTAACCTCGCCGATACGCCGTCTGTGCGGCCCAGTGGGAGTGTCTCCGTGCCGTTCGCGCCGCTCGCGCGCGCGAACTCTCCGCGCGCGCGATCGAGTCTCCGCGAGTCTCTGCGAGCGCGTCTCGTCGACGTGCGCTGCTGGCGCGTCTGTGTGGGGGGTGTCCCTCGGTGCCGTCAGCGCCGCGCTGCGAACCCGCCCCCCCCCCCCCCCCCCCAGTTTGATTCCCGCTCACGGCCAACACCGGTGACGATTCTCTTGACTGAAAACTCATTTATTGAGAACCGCTCGTTGTGTTTCGGTTGTTGTCCCTTACTCCCGGACCTCCGACGAGTACGGTTGGCTACGTACGGCGCGAAAGAAGTTCAACACACATCCATCTTAACGATCCTCCCCTATGTCGACAGCCTCAAACGAGTACCTGGTGCGGTGTGTAAACATCGCCACCGGGGAGACAAAGGCGGTCGGACATGGTGCTGGCCACCCACCCCCTCGTGTACCGTGCCGACCTTCGTTGGTGCTCGCTAACAGCACTTGCCCCAACAGCCTGCGTAGGCTACACGGGGGATCTTTGTCTTTGCGTGGGGGGGGGGTTGAGAAGTGGGGGGGGGGGGGTCCTCAATGTGCACCGCTTGCATGCGATATACATTCAATAGCGAGTGGCCCGGCACTTACCTCGCTAATGTGGACTGACGTGGATCGCCACTGCAAGTAATTACTGCGTTGGAGGTTACTCTTCAATTATTCAAGCGACGCTATGCGCAATTACATTTTGAGGACTCAATATATCAAACCATACGTAAAGGGTGGACTCGAGTATCATTACGTGTGATAAATGAGTTAGGTACGCAAATTGTATCTATATGCCTCTGCGCGGCGTTGATTACCCTGCGAAAGAAACACACACAAGGTGTGGTTCAATTTGGCCGAGTTCTTGTCTGTAAATTAATCCTCGAGATGGGGCTCCTGCTGTGATTTAAGACAACAAGCCGGGCAATTTGCATGCATTTTAGAGAAATCAACCGCAGGGTTTTGTTTTCTCCTGCGGCTTGTTTGTTTTGCTATTAAGGCTTCTACCGCGCTCATACTTTACAATTCATCCGGTGGACGAATTTCACAAATTAATCTATGGTGGTGGTGGGGGGGGGTGCGTAGAGCAATCCAATGTGTAACACATTGGATGGGTATGATTAGGATAATGCATGCCGATGATTATGATAATTAAGTGTTAACTGTAATGATGATGAATGGTGATTGATATAATTGATTGACGATTACCTTGCCAATTATGTAGGGATATTCATGACAGAGGCACAATACTGTTCCTGATTAATGCTGATGACAATGATGATGATGATGTTAAGGACGTTCGCGATTTTGAATGAAATGCTTCGCTGTATACAAAAACATTACAACCCTGCTGTTATAAAATATTCCAAATGAGTGGGCTGTTGTGTTTTTTTTTCTGTCTAAATAGCTTACAGATGAAAATTTACTACAAATACGAGTACCTGGGACTCCTTCAAGCCCATGAGGTTAAATAAAGGACAGTGTCCAAAAAAATAGCATCACAGCGACCTTAAATGTCTGTTATCCCTATCGAGGCGAAATAAGAACACCAATTATTTATCCAGCAAAGTCTCACCGAGTCTCAAGACTTTTTCAACAAAGGTCCTGCCACATGGGATGTTTGGCCAATTCTATTGACGTAGCAAATCAGATGTATCGTGACGGTGTACACTGCTGCATCGTGTGGTCATTTATGTTATTATACTTGGTGGTGGCGATAACAATGATTATAATTTAGAGCTCTTTCTCAAGTCACTGGTGGATGAAGGCCGCCCTAAGTGTGTCGGTCACGAGGCTTATTTGACCACAACCTCACCACGTCGCTCGGTGCAGGTTGGCGGACGGTGAAGGTCACAGGACCGGTTCAGATGTCGATCGCTATTGACACTGCATGGGGTTGGGATTCAAACTCAGGTCGCTGGGCTCACGGTGCAGTGCGCTAATCGCTATTTACGATACATCATTGTCGATGTATCGTAAATATCCACAATTAAATGGTAGAGTATATACAGTACATGTGAAAATGAGGGTGTGCTCAAACATTGCACCATGAAATAACCACGGAACTATTCGCTTGGAAATGAATATTTTGTGTAAATTACATTTCTGGGGGATTAAACAGCTGCATCGCGTACGGCACAACGTTCACTTACGTTGATGTGGCGGCGTTATCGGTACAGTGAGATAGACGGAGGGGGGGGGGCATAGAATATAAACAAATAATGTAATTCTGTAATTCTATCGCCCATGTCAATACCAGTAACAAGCTGTCAAAGTCACCGGGACCGTATTGACCACAGCGCTCATCCTTAATATTCAGCAGATCCCGGCGCTGTGTAATACATCGAAGGGCCGCACATCGATACGCAAGGCGGTGTCAATATCGCGCCCAATTTCCATGCACGGGAAAACTTGCGAAATGAAAGTTGATGTGCGGCGCGAGAGTGCTGGCTGCGGTATTTTTAATCGCGGTTATCCGAGTCCGCGGGCCGATCGTTGATTGCCCCTCGTCCCAAATGCGTGGGAAGGCCGTGGCGGATCAATGATCGGCGCGATGCGGATCGAGACTGGCAGAGGCCCAGCGCTCGGCGGCTCAAGCACCGCAGTCCCGACACTTCGTCAACGACAACGCAAATTTTGATTTAAAGCTTTCGCGACTGCAGGGATTCATGTTCTTGGTTCTTTCGGTAAAGTCACGTAGAAGGGAAATAATAAAATAATATAAATATAAAACAAAAACAATTCTCACACCTGATGATGATTGCTTGTGTTGCAGTCGAAACGTCGTGAGAATTTTTATTGTTTTATATTTATTTATTTTATTATTTCCCTTCTACGTGACTTTACCGAAAGAACCAAGAATACGACAACGCAAATGTGTAAATGTGCAGCGTTGTGAGATGTAACAATCCGCACAGCGCCTCCACGTCAACCGACATCGATGAAAAATCACGGCAACAAATTTGCCATCCACCGTGACATGCCAGTGACGTCTCCCCGGAGCCAGCTTGCAGGCTCGATGTCCTCCTCCACCGAGGGCCTGCTGATGAGAGGCCACGGGACGGACCCAGATGTGTTTGGCTGGCATCAGCACAGTCGTGGCACGACCCGCAGCAGCTGCTCGGGCGGTTTCATTCGTCGGTCTTCGTGCACCCGCCCAGGGCGGACACGACCGCAGGCAGCGGCAGCCGTCATCACGCTCGCTCGCCTCCCGGTCTCTTCCTGTGCCCACTTCTTTAGCCCACGTCACAATGAAACCTCCTTTATCCAGCCACACGGGAGCTGTGTGGGCATACAGGGGTTGGTGCAAACTTTCAAGAAAAAGCCACCACTTGCGCTCAATATTGTTCCAACATTCGTTTGGCTGGACTGTAGGGATTTGGAAGGGTGCTAAGCTTTCAGCAGTGGGAAACGGGAAGGGGGGGGGCGTGAGTTTGTTCTGGCTACAGCAGTGTGTACGATCTCACAGTCTCAGCTGTGCTCTATCTGCGGTGCCGAACTCAGAGGTGCCTTTCAGAAACCTCCCGTGTCTCCGCGAACTCCCTGTGCAGTCGAATCTGAGACCGTGCAGCCTGGAGCCGAGGCTGGTGAGTCTCAATGTTGTTTTTGTTGTTGTGAGCCAGAGAAGATGTTGTCCTGATGGAGCTTCGCGTCTCTCAAGGAAAGACAACCCGTACGTACGCAGGGCGTCCCCACACAGATGCACACGCACGCTGTCACGTGGTGCTCACTCACAAAAGCCGAATGCCGATATTGAGATCAATCGTGGAACGCTCACAGATAATGCGTGGCTCTGTAATTCTCAATAATCACAAAAAGACATTCAAACGCAAAAAAAGCGGTCTGGGAAAAACAACGAAACGCAGCAAACCTGCTCACGTTCACAACGACCGCGGCATCACAACCAAAAATGATTCGGCAATGTTGCATGCCTGTGTTCGTGATCGCGTGATTATGCCACAATGAGCCGGCGTGTCCTGCACGTGTCATAAAGTAAGACGTCTCCGGGCGACGCACGTG
The DNA here is from genome assembly GCF_964198595.1 of Lampetra fluviatilis. Taxonomy (NCBI): domain Eukaryota; kingdom Metazoa; phylum Chordata; class Hyperoartia; order Petromyzontiformes; family Petromyzontidae; genus Lampetra; species Lampetra fluviatilis. The sequence continues at coordinate 1,154,726 of NC_136305.1, forward strand.
ATTCATTACCTCCGTGCAAGGCGCCCTTCCACGGTGTCACATCCTGACCAGTGCCCGCCGCCTCAAAGACGAGACGGCTTGGATGCTGCTCCTCGGTCATGATACACCACATGCCGTGGTCTAGCAGTGGATAGACCACGGCCGATGAGAGGCAGGCAGTGTGTAATTCGCACAATAAATAACAGCTTCGTTACTATAACCGGGGTGTTTCACGGTCACTGAGTGGGAAAATCAGATTGACTGCCGGCAAAAATGTCGATATCTTTCTTTCCTCTCTGCGACAATCACAAACTCACGTCTCATATCCTACCATTAGCATGTTATTGTGTAAGCCTGTTGGAGCAGCACTGACTACGCGCACAAATGAATAGTGAAACCAGATTAATCCCTATGCCCTAAAAACAGAAACAAATACCAGAGGTAAATTATTTTGCTGCAGTTACGGGATCGCGTACTACGTGCAAACATCTCACTTATTAATGCAGCAAACCTTTGTTTAAGCGCATACTTAATGGTCAAATCGATGACTTTGAGAAAACAATTCTCAATAAATCACGAAATAAAAAAATACTACATGACACTGTGATTATTGACGCGTTACGAGGCATTGTAATTGCTTTAGTTTCTCATGACACTTCTGCTATCACTTGCACCATGAATGTTGAACTTCGTGCGCATTGTACGAAGCCAACCGTGGAGCGAAGAGGAGTTAAAGTAGCCAATCAAACTAAACACAAACATCAGTTGTAAAGCGATGAGTGTGTCAATCTAGATGAGGATTTAAAAGTGCACAGCTCCAGTGGCTTCCTAATATCGAAAGGAAGAGCGTTCCAGACGGCCGCAAACGCGCATCTGAAAGCACGCGATGCAGTGACCGCCTTTGTTCCATGGTTAGCCAAAATCCGCTGCTGCTGCCGCTGCAAGGATGTCGGGAAGATGATTTATGCCCCTTGAGGAGCTCAGCCAGGTATTGTCGTTCCTATGTGGCGAGCACTTTGTGTGCAATCCGTGCGACCTGACAACGCATTCGTTCAGCGACCAAGAAGCCAACGCAGCTCAGCGACAACGAGCTGGATCTTGCAGTTCCTCTCACCCCACGTGCCAACACACGTTCCTTCGGAGTGGGCAGGTAGGAACTTGGTTGGACAGCGCATTCGTGCACAACAGAAAGCTCGCGGTCACGTGACGCACTTCAACCAATCCGGGAGCGTGCTACATGTTTGGGAGGGGCTATGCACGACAGACAAATAATCCCTGGTGGGCAGTGTGGAACTGTTGTTCCTCCTACCTGTATACATTATTTCATGGCCTCGGCCATCATGACTTACTTTTACTTTCACAGTAAAACAGTGCACTACAGTGTGAACAGTACAGTAAAACAGTGCACTACAGTGTGAACAGTACAGTAAAACAGTGCACTACAGTGTGAACAGTACAGTAAAACAGTAGACTACAGTGTGAACAGCACACTAAAACAGTAGACTACAGTGTGAACAGTACAGTAAAACAGTACACTACAGTGTGAACAGTAAGTAAAACAGTACAGTGTGGACGACGATCCGTGCACACCACCTTAATCAGCAGCATGGAATGGACGTTCGAACCGCAGACCGTGCATTGTTCGATTCCTCCCCAACATAAATGTACAATTTAACGTCACCTACATCGCATTTCTAAGTCTAGTTATAGGGAAATTCCGTCGATTGGGTGGCCGTATGACGACATGGTGACATTGTAGTGGTATTTAAAGTTATTATCAACGTTTCGTTGATGTATGAGACTCAATTTCCACACGCGACATCACAACCAATTTCACGAAAACCACTGAAGACGATCGCAATACAAATTGGCGAGAACTTATTTTTCTAAAGCATTTGTGTCAAGTGGTTTGCTTCAGGGAGACTAGTTTTCACGTAAAAATGTTCACGTCACTCACAGAGACCTGCAGAATGGGGACCCATTCGGTAACAAGAAATCTGACGAAAGGATTGTCATGGTCAGAGCCAGGCCACCCCATCCCACCTCTGCGATATCTCAACACACACGTGCACACACAGCAAGCCATGCAGCCTTCAACACTGTTGGAGCAAGTGCAGTCAGCGAGCACAAAACACGTTCCTCTGGCTGGAGGGAGCTGGTAGGAACGTTGTTGGGTTGCTCAGTCAATGGCCAGGGTCAACGGCGGCGTGGGGTATTCCGCAAATATGCCCGACTGTGAGGGCGGGCACAAGCCGGCGTGAGTAGGTTAAACGTTGAGTTTTATAAGGGCACCACGGGGTGACCAGCCCCTCAGCACCCAGCCCCACCCCTCCCACCCCCCACCCAGCCCTTCCCCACCCAGCCCCTCCCCACCCAGCCCCTCCCCTCCCACCCCTCCCCACCCAGTCCCTCCCCACCTTTTCCACCCAGCCCCTCCCCACCCTCCCCACCCAGCCCCTCCCTGCACGACGGACGGACACAATAATCCCCTGTGGGCTGGTGGAACCAGTGGGTTCCTACCAGTATCAATGTCTGCATGACACACGAGGTGGAGGTGGTGGTCTGCACCACGCCCCAAGACGCCGTTGTCCTTCCAGTAACAACGCTGAGCACACTGCAACAGGGACACTCATTTAGGGCTGAATCAACCTAGGGGGAGAGGGCCCCGACACATTTGTGATATCACCCGCTACCGATGATGACAGCCGTGTCAGAGATTCGGACGCATTGTGCCAGGTTCATGGTGCAGTGCGATAGCCACTGGGCCCATCGCTCTCCGTCTCTGCGCACACACGTACACACACACGTGCACACACACACACGTGCACACACACACACGCGCACACACATACACGCGCACACACACACGTGCACACACACACACGCGCACGTACACACACGCGCACACACACGCACACACACACGCGCGCACACACACGCACACACACACGCGCGCACACACACACACGTGCACACACACACGTGCACACACACACGCGCACACAGATACACGCGCACACACACGCGCACACACACATACACGCGCACACGCGCACACACACACACACACGTACACACACGCACACACACGTGCACACACACGTACACACGCACACACACACACGTGCACACACACACACACGTGCACACACACGTACACGCGCACACACACACGCACACACGGGCACACACACACACACGTGCACACACGCACGCACACATACACACACGCACACGCGCACACACACACACGTGCACACTTAACATTCCAGCGGGATACAAGTCCGTGGGTGCCACCAGCGTAACTCCGCTCCGAGCCGCTCGCTCGCTCCGAGCCGCGCGTTTGTTTCCACTTGGATCATCATCGTCGAAGAACTTCTCCGCTGCCCGCAGAGGGTTTCGTGGAATTCTTCGGGCGGCACGAAGACAGCGTGTGGTCATCATTCCACACCAAAATCAAAGCGGCATTCCAGCTCGCAGAGGAAGCAACACTGCAGACATCGCCACCCCCACCTCCCACACCTAAAACAATAACAAGGAACACCCCCCTCTTGGCGGAGAAATGGATGGTGACTTTGTTACTCGGATGCCCGCAGCCCCTGTGATTTTGTTGTTGCTGTTGTTGCGATTGGGGAAGGCATGCTGCGAGACAGATGGTAACCACCGCAACCTGGTACCCGGGTAACTCACGGGGCTGAGTAAGGAAGACTCAACGCCGCTCCTCAATAACATTGCCATAAGCAGGAGGAATACTATTAGATTGAAAGCTTTCGTGACTGCAGGGATTCACATTCTTGGTTCTTTCGGTAAAGTCACGTAAAAGGGAAATAATAAAATAATAAAAATATAAAATAATAAAAAGTATAAAACATTTTTTATATAAAACTATTTTTATTTATTCTTGTTTAATATTTGTATTATTTTATAATTTCCCTTCTGCGTGACTTTACCGAAAGAACCAGGGATATGAATAGGAGGAATACTGTGAGACATGACAGGTGGCTCTGTGCGGGGAATGGCTCCTCTTCTTCTTCGTCGTAGCACGGAGACGATTTGGGTAACGGCCCTGGTTTCAGAGCAAAGAAGCGTCGCCTATTGTGTGTATATTCCCCTCTTTCGGGCAGTGCTGCTGAGGAATGCGGTGAGTTTTGGCTAATTGTGCTTGTATATATTACAAATATATTCCTATGAATAATGAGATATTTTGTCGCCATCTGACCCCGTGTGCATTTGATCTCCTGCAGCCTGCACATTTTCAGCATTTCGTCCGCGTGTTTATTTTCCCCGTGCACACCGTGTTTGCTTTGTGGTGAAGCGGCTTGAGCAACAGGTACACATTCTCATCATTATCACCAAACGTGGCCAGTCCACTGCTGGATGAAGGCTTCCCCAAGCTGCCAGTTCTCACGATCCGGTGATGTACTAATACGTATGCCTAGTTGGGAGGTAAAGTATAACAAAAAAGCGAAGATCAAACAAGCAACCTGAAACCACGATAAAACATGACAGAGAGACACAGAGACACTGCTGCTGTTACGTCTCCCAATGCCAAACGAATGTTGTGCAGGGCTGGCTTGGCCCTGATCTCAGAGAGAATTAAACTCCTCCATACTGAACTAAATCATGTGGACAAGACACTCTTAAAATCACACTTAACATTGACATAAAAAAATTACTACATCTGCTTGGGAACATGTAGATAACATGACTGCTTCATCAGCCGCGACAATGTCAGCTAAATGTGAAGATAAACATATTTACAAGTTCAACCTCCTTTCCAAGAAGAAACCAGATCCACACATTAAAAAGTTAGACGTTGACAAGGTTGTTATAAATGAGTAATAGTTAAATTTCCGATGGTCTAAAATCGGTTCTGGCTAAAGGGTTGAACCTCGCAGTCACCCCCAAACACATACCAGTGGATGACATCATTGCCCAGGTCGATGTCGCCCTTAAGGTGTTGGGACACACCGCTGCAGACATGGCAAGATCTCAAATCGCTGCAACCCTCAAAAGCGCTAAGATACCAGTCAGCAACATCAGTAAGGAGGAGCGTTTTGAGTTATCTCAATTGAAAAAGAGGGATGATATCGTCATCCTCTCAGCCGACGAGGGCAATGCCACAGTCATCATGGACAAAACCACATACCATAACAAAATTCAGGACCTACTTAATGATGGTAGCTACACAAAAAATAATAGAGTTCCCACCAACAGCCTCGTTACAAAAACGAACAGCATCATTACTGATTCAGCTTCATTAATTGAACAGAACAAACGGTTTGCTCGTTAGTTTCGATGTAGTTTCTTTGTTCACAAAGTTCCTGTGCCCAATAGCATTACAATAATTGAAGATTTGGTCCAACAAGGATTGAATGCTGATGTACCGGGCCCTGGTGAGACACTGCCTCACCAAAACATACTTCACCTGGAATGGAACATTCTACAAACGGAAGGCACCCAAATGGGTTCTCCTTATCTCTGGTTGTAGCCAATGTTTTCATGGAATATTTTGAGACAGACGCCATCCAGATATCCACTCTACGCCCGTCCTTGTGGAAGAGGTACGTGGATGACACGTTTGTCATATGGCCACATGGCCGACCAGCTCTATACCCAATTCCTCAACCACATCAATTCCATACACCCAGCCATCAAATTCACCATAGAAGTAGAATAGGATGGATGGCATGCTACCTTTCTTGGGTGTCCTAATCAAAAAGAGACCAGATGGCTCAATGAGCCACTCTGTCTACAGGAAAGCCACCCATACTGATGCCTACCTAAAACCTGACTCCCACCACCATCCATTTAATCGGTGTAAACTCACCACCATCGCTGCCCACCACCACCACCAACACTCACATCAACATCAGCTGCCCCGCCCATGCTGCTGACACTTGGGCTATGCCCATTTTTAAACTCTATAAACAGTTTGCCTTTTCCTGATGACGACCGCTTGTGTTTCGATCGAAACTTATTTTTAAAATGTTCTTTTTTTATTTACTTAATTATTATTTTCTATCTACGCGACTTTACCGAAAGAACCAAAGAATATGAATTCCAGCAGTCCCGAAAGTTGTAAGCCAAAATTTAGTACGAAAGTTGCAAACGAAACATGGAACACATCGAAAACTACAAGAACAGAAATCGGAGGGCATCAACAGCACGGTGATCAAAACGCCAGCCGAAAAACAAGGGACGACTTTAAATAATTAAAATGAGACAATTTGTCTCAAGGTGTTGCTGACCGCCCAGCATCGGACATCGGCACAAATTCGGAGAGATGTCACAGACGCAGCCTCCCCCCCACCCCGTCCACTCGTCGTGTCCCAGCAGATCTCTGCCACCGATTCACCTCCACGCCCTCCGCACCCCCACGAGAAAAGAGCCACGCGGGGCGGGAGACCCGGAGACCCCCCCCACCCCCCACGTGTGCGTGGCGATGACCAGGTGATAACGCGTTCCGGGCGGCCGAGCCAAGTTAACGGACAGAGAGAAAATAAAAGAAGAAAAAAAATCCGCGGCGCATTCAAGAGCCTCAGTGACCGTGAGCCTAAAGTGCCGCGAGCGCACAAAGGGGCGCGCGCGCACTCACCGAGCCCCGAGGTCCCCCCCCCTCCTCCTCCTCTCTCTGCTGCTGCTGCTGCTCGTCGCCTTCTCTCGCTCGAGCTAGAGCCGCGTGGGGATGGGGAGAGACGCGGGCGGGCGGGCGGGGGTAGGAGGACGACGCTACGGGCGACTTTAAAAACGGCGAGAGAATGATTTGCGGGGGACGGCGGCAATAGGAGTCTGATGAGCGGAGTTCGCGTCTGTGTGTGTGGTGTGGTGTATGGTGTGCGTGGTGTGGTGTGTGTATGGTGTGTGTGTGGTGTGTATGGTGTGTGTGTGGTGTGTGTATGGTGTGTGTGGTGTGTGTGTGTGGTGTATGGTGTGTGTGTGGTGTGTGTGGTGTATGGTGTGTGTATGGTGTGTGTGTGGTGTGTATGGTGTGTGTGGTGTGTGTGTGTGGCGTGTGTGTGGTGTGTGTGGGGTGTGTGTGGTGTGTATGGGTGTGTGGTGTGTATGGTGTGTGTGGTGTGTGGTGTGTATGTGGTGTGTGTGTGGCGTGTGTGTGGCGTGTATGTGGTGTGTGTGTGGTGTGTGTGTGGTGTGTATGTGGTGTGTGTGGTGTGTGTGTGTGGTGTGTGTGTGGTGTGTGTGTGGTGTGAGTGTGTGTAGTGTGTGTGTGTGGTGTATGGTGTGTGTGGTGTGTATGGCTGTGTGGGGTGTATGGTGTGTGTGGTGTGTGTGTGGTGTGTATGTGGTGTGTGTGTGGTGTGTATGGGTGTGTGGTGTGTATGGTGTGTGTGGTGTGTGTGTGTGGTGTGTATGTGGTGTGTGTGGTGTGTGTGTGGTGTGTGTGTGGTGTGTGTGTGGTGTGTGTGGTGTGTGTGGTGTGTGTGTGTGTGGTGTGTGTGGTGTGTGTGTGTAGTGTGTGTGGTGTGTGTGGTGTGTGCGGTGTGTGTGGTGTGTGTGTGGTGTGTGTGTTGTGTGTATGGTGTGTGTGTGGTGTATGGAGTGTGTGTGGTGTATGGTGGGTGTGTGGTGTATGGTGTGTGTAGTATGTGTGGTGTGTATGGTGTGGTGTATGGTGTGTGTGGTGAGTGTGGTGTGTGTGTGATGTGTATGGTGTGTGGTGTGTTTGGTGAGTGTGGTGTGTGTGGTGTGTATGGTGTGGTGTATGGTGTGTGTGGTGAGTGTGGTGTGTGTGTGGTGTGTGTATGGTGTGGTGTGTATGGTGTGTGTTTGCTGTGTGTGTGTGGTGTGTGTGGGGTGTGTGGTGTGTGTATGGTGTGTGGTGTGTATGGAGTGTGTGTGGTGTGTGTGGTGAGTGTGTATGGTGTGTGTGGTGTGGTGTGTGTGTGGTGTGAGTGTATGGTGTGTGTGGTGTGTATGGTGTGAGTGTGTGGTGAGTGTGTGGTGTGTATGGAGTGTGTGTGTGGTGTGTGTCGTGTGTGTTGTGTGTGTGGTGTGTATGTATGTGTATGGTGTATGGTGTGTGTGTGGTGTGTGTTGTGTGTGGTGTGTTGTGTGTGTGTGGTGTGTGGTGTGTGTATGGTGTGTGTGTTGTGTGTGTGGTGTGTGTGTGTGGTGTGTGGTGAGTGTGTATGGTGTGTGGTGTGTGTGGTGTGGTGTGTGTGTGGTGTGAGTGTATGGTGTGTATGGTGAGTGTGTGGTGTGTGTGGTGAGTGTGTGGTGTGTATGGAGTGTGTGTGTGGTGTGTGTGTGTGGTGTGTGTGTGGTGTGTGTGGTGTGTGTTGTGTGTGGTGTGTATGTATGTGTATGGTGTATGGTGTGGTGTGTGTGTGGTGTGTGTTGTGTGTGTGTGGTGTGTTGTGTGTGTGGTGTGCGGTGTGTGTGGTGTGTGTGTGTATGGTGTGTGTGTGGTGTGTGTATGGTGTGTGTGGTGTGTGTGTGGTGTGTGTATGGTGTGTGTTGTGTGTGTGGTGTGTGTGTGTATGGTGTGTGTGTGGTGTGTGTATGATGTATGGTGTGTGGTGTGTGTGTGTAGTGTGTGTGTGGTGTGTGTGTATGGTGTGTGTGTGGTGTGTGTGTATTGTGTGTGTGGTGTGTTGTGTGTGTGGTGTGTGTATGGTGTGTGTGGTGTGTGTTGTGTGTGTGGTGTGTGTATGGTGTGTGTGTTGTGTGTGTGGTGTGTGTATGATGTATGGTGTGTGGTGTGTGTGTGTGGTGTGTGTGTATGGTGTGTGGTGTGGTGTGTGTTGTGTGTGTGTGAGTGTATGGTGTGTATTTTGTGTGTATGGTGTGTGGTGTGTTGTGTGTGTGGTGTGTGGTGTGTGTATGGTGTGTGTGTTGTGTGTGTGGTGTGTGTGTATGGTGTGTGTGTGGTGTGTGTGTATTGTGTGTATGTATGGTGTGTGTGGTGTGTGTGTGTGCGGTGTGTTGTGTGTGTGGTGTGTGGTGTGTGTGTATGGTGTGTGTTTGGTGTGTGTGTGTGTAGTGTGTGTGTGTGGTGTGTGTGTATGGTGTGTGTGTATGGTGTGTGTGTATGGTGTGTGTGTGGTGTGTGTATGTTGTATGATGTATGGTGTGTGTGTATTGTGTGTGGTGTGTGTGGCGGTGTCCCACGCTACGCGAAGAACACCGAGCCCAGGGAAACGGAGCCGCCAGGGGCCATGGTCGTAAAACACGGCGCAAGGCCAGTCAGGCGAAATACACATTCAGTGTAAAGTTTACCGCAAGAATCACGCGAGTGAGGCGGCACGAGCATGGTGAAGTATGGTCAAACAGCCCCCGCGGTGTGGGGAGGGCCCCCAACCTACAGTGAATTGACAAAGGGCTCCTCATGAACAACGTGAAACTAACCAGTCCAGATTTCCCATTAGGACACTGTAAGTTTTAGGAATTAATTTTCGTGACATACTACACATGCCATATATCAAGCATCAAATGTTAACTTTGAAGTCACATCTCTTTTCAGTAAACATAAAGCCCACATTGTATTTTCTGAGAGCGAGAAATTGACATAAGTTTAAAACAATATTTTTTTTTATATATATATTGCTCGCTCACTCTCTTCACGTGGCAAATCCGGAGCGGCAATGAAATGTGCTTGGAGTTCTTTGTTTCTTCACGTGAGCTGTAAAATAGAAGCGGTTTCTGTGTTGGTGATGTCGGTGGGGTGGGGTGCTGTGGTTTTGGACTCCCAAGTACGCATGAAAATTCTCATTTTCTCTCTCCTGTGATGAGTGGTCAATCCAGAGAGCCGATGAAATGTGGCTTGTGTTACGTGAGCCGGGCCACAGATGGTTGTGATTATCTCTGTCCTCCCAACACCGAACCCTACCCCCGCCTCCACACTGCCCCAGCACCCCCTGACCCAGCTTAGGCCCCGGTGCCTTGAGGGGGCCTGGTGCACACAAGACCCCCCAAGCCAACGCCACCGCACCGCGGCCTCGCGCAGGTCACACCCACACCCCCGTCCCACCTTGCAACCATCACCCACACCACCTCCCCCCACTTCTGCCAGCCCCAAGCTAACAGCCCAACAACAACAAAAAATACCGGGCATTTTGTTAAAATCTCATGTGGAACGGCAAAATGATCTCCTGATGAAATGCGGTGACGTTGATCGTGTAGGGCGGCAGTGTCTTCACGGTGATCGCGTTGCAGGACCACAAGGCGAGATGGTGGCTTCTGGAGGCCTTCATCTAGCAATGGATTGTTGTTAGATTATGATTTTGTTACGTTTGGTTATTATGTCCTCCCTTTAGCCTTCATATTTTTAACAGTAAATTGTATATACATGTTTAGCCCATAGTGAATCTGCTGGATGAAGGCCTCTCCACACCACGTCAGTCATGGGGGCTGTTTGACCATACTTCACCGCGCTGGTCATTGCGGGTTTGCGAATGGGGGTGGGGTGAATGGGCGCAGGACCAGTTCAGTTGTCACCCGCCCGCTGATCTGCGAGCCGTGGCTCGGCATCGAACTCGGGTCACTTGGTTCATAGCACAGCGCTGTAATCGCTGCGCCACCGCTCCACCTCAAGTTGGCAGCGAAAGTGAAGTTCTGTACACGTGAACCTGCCTCTTTGTTCCTTTGCAGGAGTGGTGCCAAGCAAGTCCCACAGGTTTCGTATGGCAACGGCAGCAGACGTGTTTATTTTTTATTTTTAAAGGTGGCAAGTGACATTCCCCGATCTTAACTGCGCCACCAACAAAACACAGGCCACGCAATTTGTAAAAAAAACAAACGAAACGAATTTGCATTGCTTTAAGTTAATGAAGGGAGTGGACGCTCGAACTGCCGAGAATACGTCTCGCTTCATCAAGACACTTCCGACTTTTTTTGTTGGCCCAATAAGAACAATACCCCTTCTTGCAGATCCTCATCCACAGGGACCGCCGGTCCACGCTCTGCTCTGCACCTGTGGTTGCCTGGACTCGTGAGTGGCGAGTGTGACCACATTAGGAGAGGAAAAAAAATGCTTATTAGTTCTTTTGTTGCATACGAGGGCCCTTGTGGACTGATGTTTATTTTCTCATTTTTCTGCCCCTGGGGCTGGAGGCCGAGATGTCTCAGAGGTGCAGGCTTGGTCGTCTTGCTCCGGTAATGGCTCTTTTGAGCCACCCAGTGACTTGTAAGCAAAGCTTTAGAAAATGTTCATTTGTTTATTTACTCTTAGGTCCAAATGACCTTCCAAACACAGAGCTTTAATGATGTGCAATGTTACAATTTATTCAGCTAGGAGGAGGAATCCAAATCTCTGAATACAGTGGGAAATTTGGCTTGGCCTGCACGCCACAAGTTAAAGCAAGTACTACTCCAAATAAGATCGTGAACATGAAAGAGGAACAATTCATTCCATCCTTTAAATTTCTCTTTTACAATCCCAGGCCAATTGGGGGGGGGGGGGGGGTGCTGTGTTGTGCATATGACCCTCAAAGAATCATGGCAAATGGGCAGCCGCCTGGCCTGCTCATGCCAACATTGGGCCTCCAGCAGAGGGAGCTTTGCAATGCCCCTCTAGTGGGTGTTTGGCCTTCTCTTCCATGCTGGCAGGAATTCTTGCAGGAGATGCCCACCCTTCACTCCGCCACACACGCGCTGCCAATTGACTAACTGTGCTGTACCCGACCACAATGCTGGATGGACAGAGGCGGGGAGATGTAATAACCTTGACAATTGTTCCAGCTGCCGCCCTGGGACCTCGAGATTGCAAGTGCAGTGTGCCAAAGCGGCAGCTCCGCCAATACCAAACGCAGATGTCGATCGTCAAACTTGGAAGCCCGTGTTGCAAAAATAAGCTGGACAAAAACAAAACAACTAAAAAAAAATCCAAATTTTAATTCTAAAGAGATGAACGTGTGTAAGAGCAACATAGCGACAAATGCACAATATTTGCCATTCGACAGCTAGGAGGGCTGACGGATTGTGTAGAGGGCGGAGGTTGGGCAAGGGGGAACCTTGGAATACGCAAGAGAGTGTGCTTGCATACATTCAGGACAAACAGTTCACTTGAAAACACAGCACATCCTCAGCAAGCGCGACAGGGCAAAACTCGCTCACAAAGTCCCAATGCCAGCTGTGTGGAGAACCCCAATCGGGAAAAATGACAAAAGGAAATAAATATGCGAGTAATTTTAGCAGAGAAATGGCAGCACAAAGACGTGCAAGCACGCTCAAGGCAAAGCAGAGCCACCAGGCGCAAGAGTGGAGTGGAGCACAATTCCACTTACCCTGCCCCTTCGTAAACTGGAGATTAATGAAGGTCATGGATACAGTTTACTTTTATACCAAAAGGTTGCCAAGTTTTTTTTTACCTGCAGACTCAAAGCCATTTGCGCGTTACCAGAGTAACAATGTTTTTAAACATAGAATATAGTTTGTGATGAATGGTGAATGCCTTTGGGCGGCTTGTGTGAGCGTAGCAATCGAACTCTCATCGTCTTGGCGATGCAAGCAGCGGGGGGGGGGGGGCAGACGTTTACACAGCAAAGGAGAGACGAGATTAGCGTACGGACAAATTCTGACCGTTTTATTTGAGGTATGTTTTTTGCCTCCTTTTCCATGTTCAAAAAACATGGAAATATACAACAAAAAATACAATAAAGTTATTTTGTATCTCATAAAAATCTCTCAAGCCACAAATCTTGTGTCATTTGATACACGGGGTTCTAAGGAAACTAGTTTTCATCTACGGGGAAGAAAGGGGAGGGAGGGGGGCGGAGGTGGGAGGATTCGAAACAAAGAAAAAAAGTAATCTTAACTGTAAAATGTCACCGATCGTAAAAGGAGAAGATAAAGAGGGATGGGGGGGGGTTAGAGATTTTGAAAATACTAAATAATTTAGTCTCTGATGTAAAGCCAAACAAAAGTTGGCAACTCGCGCGACTTAAAGTTACCCAACAGTTTAAATGTCACGCCATAAGCACAGAAACGACATTAGAACAGAATCGGAGATTCACGGCCTATAAAGCAGACATCGTTTAAGAACAGAGCCTATGACCACATTCGACTTCACAGCTATTCCATGGCATCATATAGAGAGAGAGACAGACTGCCAAGGCGGCAAACTCCAACGAAACCCATCACCATGAAGCAATGCGCAATTATGATTCAAATTAAACATTTCAGCAGACAGCGTCTCATTTTTGGCTAGTAACTGTGTTGGAAGTGTTTCCCGATTTCAGTTTGGATTAGTGGTTTAATTTTGTAATTCAGTCATTAATTGTACTTTACTTTTTTTTTACTTCACGTGCAATGCAGTGGCCATGTCAATAAGTGCCATCACATGAAAACCCAATGAGATGTGGAAGCGAATTAACTACATTCTGGAAACAAACAATCTAAACACGACTGGAAATGACCTTGTTCAATTGATATCTGTCTTGCTTTGTGGTCTACTATTCTCTGTTAAAACACTGATCGGGCGTTTTATTTTGAATCGAGGTAGGACCCCCCCCCCCGCCACACACCCCCGCAAAGAGAACACGGATACCCCCCCCCACCCCCATTGGTCTCACGACTACGATCTTTTACAGACGTCAAAATATGAGAATCGCAAGATTTGGATACTCTGTACAGCAGTTCAAGCGAACACGTCCTCCCCCACCCCGTGTGGCACGGTGCGCCGCTCGTCATCCCGAACACACTCGATCGCGGCGTACGTCAACATTAATTAATTATCTGCGATTTGTACAAAAACAAGCTCAACGGTTATTTATTTACGAAACGTTCAAAAGCAACAACAAAAGAAACTTTCCGAAATAACAAAACAAAAGGAACATTGCTTGCGCCGCGGTCCTGTTTCCAAAACAGACACAGCCGAAAAGTGATTTGCTAGTGAGGTGACAACATTTTAAAGCTTTTACCAACAAAATTTGGTTGACCCACAAAAAAGGACACGCTTATCATATTGAGGAATAACTCTAGCGCCCTACGTCTTAGCTATGACCTACGCGCACTACACATACTAAAGAATGCACATTTTGAAAACTTTATTAACACTGCTGAGACAGTATTACTACTGTACCAGTCTTTTTGAGGTAGACTTAAATTTTCTCTTTTTTTTTGTTCTTCAAATGTACAGGTTTTCTTTTTTTTGTGTGATGATTTTCACGTAGTTTTTTTTTGTAACGGCTATACATACAACAAACGATAAAAGGAAAGCTGTAAAATAAATACAACACCACCACAAAACATGACGCATAACGCGGTACGGCAGTGAGGCAGGGCCTGGTTAAGTCGGGACGACACCTCGCTTCTCTTGCACCCCCCCCCCCAAACCGTTGCATTTGTCAACGCACCGCTCGCAACTAAAAAAAAACATCGCTCAGTCGGACGGATGGAAGAAGAAAAAAAATCAGGAAGGGGGCAAAAAAAAACCCTCAAAATTCCCTCTTTTCATTTGGATCCTCAAACAAACACGCGCGCTCGTTCCTGAAGACGAAGCGATATTTGATTAATTTACCATTAGTACGATTTACGGGGGAGAAAGAAAAACAACCTCTCTCGTGCCGAGAAGAAAAACGTTCGGCAAAAAGTAACGCAGCGCTTGCGGATGGCGAGAGATGATGGTTTTAAGTGCCGAGTGCGTCCGGCGATACGAAAGTCGGCACAGTACAATTTAAAAGCTCACCCATCAGCGAGTTGTCCAATTAAACATGGCTTTGTTTTCTAACAGCATTTTGATAAGGGGCATGCAATTAATAAGCTGACAAATCCAATCAGATACTTGGGTCCTCATGCACACGCAGAAGTGACTCTGCGCACCAAATGTTGTTTTGATTACGACCAAGAAACGTTGTAAGGGACGGGACTCTAATGGAAAAAGAATTAGCTATGGATGGGGGTGATTGGGGAGAATGAACGTAATATGAATGCCATCCATCTATTTCAGTTGCCACGATACAAACAAGAAACTGTGACTTGCTCAAATTGCACCGACACACACGGTGACAAGGGTTTCTAATTCAACTTCTGAAATGTAAAAGGAGTGCTGAACTATATTCTACGCGACTTTCTGTGTTCTTATTCAGTGCCAAGCGAGCTTCAGAAGATAGGGTAAGGTGCATTAGCCAGACATTGCTGCAGCCAGCAATGTGTTTCCATTACTAATTATCCGAGCTCTAAAGCTTTCTCCCCCGTGACCATCAATCAAAGGCACCCATTAGGTGTTTGGGAGACGAACAAAAACGACTCTACGAGGAATCCATGGAGTTCTTTTGAACAATATTTGAGCTTTCATTTGTGATGTTCATGCCGTAATGTTGTTCAGCGACAGTGACCACAAGCCGATTCAGAAACACACATTTTAGCCTGACAGCAGCTTTCCAAAGCTCCCGACTCGGCTTAGAAAGTCTTCCGAAGACGAACCTTTTAATAACCCATTCGAACCAGCAATTCGGATTGAGGCTCTTGCTTTAAGAAATTCACAAAATGACAAGTGTTCTCCCAGTGGGCGCAGATCTGTATATGTGCGTATATATAACAGGACAAATTGGGGGGGGGGGGGGGGGGGAGAAAATAGAATTCAATTCAATTGCATTAAAATAGCAACTTAAGCGGTCGGAGGAAAATGGAAAAAAAGAGTTGAGGTCTGTGCGGGAACTGCGCGTCTCGCTCTGCAGACCTCACGTCCTCGCTTTCACCACCCGGTACTCCTTACCAGACGTCAATCAACTGTCTGTGCATTCAGCGCTTTTAAGGAGGTCATACAATGAGCGGGTGGGGTGGTGGTGGTGGTGTAGGGGGTGGATGGGGGCGATTGGGGAGAGTGAACGAGACGGAGCTTGTGGAGCAAGTCGAGAAAGCGCGGGCAATGGGAGGGAGCCGTGCGGCACAGAGGGCCTTGGCTGCGGGTTACTGCACCAGCTGCACCAGCTGCACAAGCTGCAGCTGCTGCACAAGCTGCAGCTGCTGCTGGCGATCTCATCTCGAGCTGCGTGCGGGTGCTCGGGGCCAGATGAATGTGGGCAACACTTAACTGCGGAGGCGCCGCAGTTTTTCTACTTCATAATTAATGTGCGCGTCGCTACTATTGTTGCCTTATTCGTCTTTTATTCCCCTCTAGGTTTGAAGACAAAACAAAGGATGCATGTGGGAATTCAAATTATGCTAACAAAACACAAGACGATGTTTCAGCAGTTAACTATTTCACAGAGCCGCTATTTTAATTTCCACATGTAGAACTCTGTGCAATGCATATGGGGGCACACTCAGGGAGTACGTACGATGCCCACGTACAATTTGACGGAATCCGCTTGTAAAGCGTTTTGGGAGTTGTGAAGTCGAGCTATGGTTACAAAGTTTTGCAAGCCGAGTGTTGGTGGTCAGCTGCACAAAGGTCACATCCTCAGACAGCCAACACGTCTCCACAATTTCCCAGCTTTCTGTTACGCCAAATTCGCTACGTTGCGAGGGACGGCTGAGCTCAACCCCTTGCGAGCGTCCCCGCTAACGCCGCCAGCCCCGGCCCGCCATCCCCGCAAACCTGGAATCGGATTCCCGTGGAGGCAGCGCCGCCGAGATTCTCGCGTTAGAAGCGTCACCTCTGCGGAGTGAGCTCGGGTGAAGGCCGACGGGGCGGTCACGCGCACCGCGGATCAGCGGCGCACCGCGCACCACGCATCAGCGGCGCACCGCGCACCACGCGAATGGGGGTGGCCTCGGTGAAGGGTCTGGTTTGGTCGGAGTGGTCGTCCAACTCCTGCGAGGGAAAGGCACGCCGAAGCCAAGCGACTACGCGTGTTTCACGTAAGCCTGCCAAGGGCTACGTTTGGTCAGTTTCGATTCACGCAAGTGCTATAAACTGTATCCAATTTGTTCTGACTGCAGCAGGCGAAACCCAGGACGGCCTCTCTGCAGACATATGCAAAACAAAGTAACACAAACAAGAAAGGGAAAATGTTTCGTAAGAATATCATGAAAGTAACGTTGTGGAGCATCGACATTATTGTGAGTGAATTAAAACGTGATCTAATTGGATTTAAACGTGTGTCAGTATTTTTAAGTTGAAAGATGAACATGTATAGCTCGTGGATGTCAAAATTCCTCCCAGAATGAGTTGAGTTTACCAATCAAAGAGCGAGGAAAGAAACCCCTCCCCCTTCCCAAAAAAAACAAACTGGACTTCATTTTTTGGAATCTAGACGTCTACTTAAGTGTTCCATATTCTCAACTTGCCCGCAAGCCAGCTCGGTGAAGGATGGAAAGGGTAAAATGGGGGAAGAGGGGGCAGGGTCAGAGGTCTAAAGCCAAAGGTGAAGACCGTTCTGTGGGCCAAAAAAAAAGCTTCAATTCGATTTTCCTAAAACACAAACAATTATCGTAATGTGGGCATCATGGCGGTGTGACCCTGTGCTTGCCTGGTCTGCTGACCATACTGCTGCCTTGTTGTTCAGAAGAGCCCAAGAATGAATGTTCAGCGTAAACAGCTCGCAATCCGCGGGATATGCATTTGTACCTTGCATTGAGCGACGCTTAAAAGGTTGGCATTAGATAGTATTCACGTGCATGAACTCAAGTTTGACAGCGATATTGTATGTTTTCCCTAAAAAATGCTGGTAGGTAATGGGAAAGCACTGCTTATTATTTATTGAGAATGCATTGGTGGGAAGTTTTTTTTTGTTCGTTGCCTTTGTTCTGCGGCCAAACAAGAGAGAGAGAAAAAAAATCTTAAAAAAATAATAAATTAGTTAAAAGACAAAAACCTCAACGGTCGTGAAAATTTGTGATGCGGAAGGTCCGTTGTTGTGGGCGCGCAACTTTCTGCTTGAGCTGGCGTGCTGCAGACGGATTAGCGCAATGGAATGTGACCGCACCACCACTGCACCAGCACCACTACCTCGCCGTGCACGCAGCACTGCGCACTCACGGAGCCCCGTCCACGCCGCACGGTCGCTTCCTCCACCAGCAAACACAATCAGTGTCCCTCTGCGCCCGTTCTCAGTTTTTGCAATTTTTGTTCGTCGTTTTTCTCTCTCTGACATTTAACACCGTTTCATTTTTGTCTTCTTTTCCGTCCGTGGTCGAAAGCGACGAGTGGGCGCTGGATGTGCAGAGCAGACCCACGAGGGAGAAACACCAAACCTCGAAACACCTACAGGACTACTACACAGTGCCCGGAGCAATGATGAGAGAAAAACAAATAACGAAATTAAACATTCGACTTGAGGTATATTAAGTGTTTAAAAATTGCTTTCCTGCGTGATATTTGAGAACAATTTGTCGTTTGTTGTTGATTTCTTTTTTTCGTGACCGGCGCATGAGCAATAGTTTTAACACTTAATATCGTTAATATCTCACACGGTTGTACTCTCAAGATGCGGCAAAAGACCAAATGACCAATGACCGCTAACCCCCTCCCAGCGCAAATAAAAAAGCAGTTTGTTGCTAACCAGCAACGGTATACCATCTGCAGCAAGGGCATGCGCCAAATTCGGCAGACACACACAAGGCGTAGTAGTCGACCCAAACCAAGTGGACTCCACGTTTAAGGAAATTAACCATATTTGCAGAGGCAAAATGACGATCATGCAAATGTGTAGAGAGACCGAAATGTCCAACACGTTCAACGGTGGCAGTTGTCTGTGAGGCGTCGCTCTTGCAAGCTGTGTGGGATGCGGGATGCCAAGGGATGGACCTCCAGAGTTTGCTGGGGCATGTTGTGGACACTATATTATTTTAAATGGCTTGAAAAATGTAAAAATAATATCAGCGAGTACCATTCGTCTACAAAGTGGAAGCAATTTAATTAGAGATGGATTATCTTTGCCAAAAAATGTTTTGTTGGGAATTGCCAACGAGACGCGAACATTCGGGTGCACGCCTCCACTGCCTAAACCAGTGCTAATTGAGAAGCAAATACATTATGCATTCCTGCTGTTCATAGTCAATAAATTGTTAATAAAACCGCCACGGGGACAACATATTTAGAGCTGAGCATTATTAAATATTCACGACTAAATATCCATACTGCATTTGCAAGAATGAAAAAATAATAATTCCAGCAGACACAATGCTGAGAATCATTTTGATACTGCACATTTTATGCTCGAACGTTATTCATAAATTCAGCCTTGGCTTGCAAATATTAAAAAAATGAGTGAATTCAGGCTAGGTTTATGGGATGACCAATGAATACATAAAGCTATTTTTTTCTGTTTAATATGTTAACTTTATGCAAACACTATCGCTCGGCCATGCATAAAGGATTAATGAAAACTTATAACTAAATGAAAAAAGCCAAAGGTGGAATTTAAAGGAAATGAATGCTGGAATATATCAAAACGTATGTGTAGCATAAAAACAAATGTTGGCATTCCGAGCACCCCAACACAAGCCATCGCAAGCCAAGACACCATACTTTTCTTTGTTCGTGAGAAAAAGCCAAATAAGTATATTAAGTGGGTTCAAGTGCGTTTCAGAAATATGTTGGTCCATTACAAAAGAGCTGAGCTCCCTGCCTGGTGTCTGTGTAATTGCTAGTGCACAGAAATATGTCCAGGTGGAATTCTTTTGTGGTGGCGGCGGCGGCGGAGGCCGCAGTTTGAGTGGCGGCAGGCCCGATGCATTCATTCACAGCCGCTCTATGAGAAATGCCTCCCGCGGACTCCCGCGGTCCAGTTGTTGGTGTGTGTGCTCCTCTCATCAGCATAGGCTACACCTCTCTCGGCCGAGCATCGCGCCCCATTGCCTTTCGTCGCCGACACCGCAGCCCGATGGACAAATGTAAAATTCATCATGGTTTTAGGGAATGGTTCTTGGGAATGATTTCCCAGAAGCACAATTTTAGCACTGATAAATATGCATGCATCCTGCATACCACTTCGCTCTGCTAATTTTCATACAGTTGCCCACGTTATTTTTGTTCGGTCGTATTTTGATCCGATTCTGTTATTTCCTTTTTTGTGGGGTCCACAATTATATGCCCAAAAGGAACAAGGTTCGTACTAAAATGTACAATTAAGTACCCGATTTAAAAAAAGGTATTTTTAAATACTGTTAGGTCATACCAAAGACAGAAAGCACAGCTTACAGATGGTACAACATTGCTGCAATCGTGTTTCAAACACAATAAAAAAAACTTTTGCATGCTTCCCATTCACTTCATGCCGAAATGTGCAGTGTTGTGCAATTAAACATTTAAACCCGAATCCTGGTCTTGCCTTTGAAATTCAATCCCCACTGGTGTTAATCTTCACTGTAAATTTGTGTATAGGTCACACGATATTTTTGGCATGTGGTATACGGATAGGTCAGTCTGAGCTCGCAACTTGCCACTTTGAGCCAAAAAATAACACAGCAAAACCAAAACACTACAACACTGAACACCACCGCACGCAAAGTGGCATGTAGCGCACGCACATTGCCTCTACGGCCAAGAAAGCTATATTCGCAAAAATGTTTTGGTTCAATTTCAAAGTGTTTTTTTTCTCCAAAATTTTGAGCTTCGCCAAAACACTTTTTTTGTCTTGTAATATTTTAAAAGTTGCAACCTCTTTCGTTTTGCTATTTCCCCCCCCCCCCCCCATTTTCTTCTCGTTTTATCGCCTTTTATCTGCCACACTTTGCCGAGGCAACCCCATTCCGCCCCCACGACCCCAGCCAACCACACTCGTGCCCAAGCCTCTGCGATCGACCACCCACCCACCCCTCCCCCGCAGAACAGGGACACACCTCACATACACAAGCAAATGGCTGCTGCTCTCAGTCCCGGTTTGCACGCAGCAGTCGGCCTCACGTCGCCACAAAAAACGAACCACATTCAAGGGCACGGGCAGCAACGGCAGTGCTTCATTTGGGCACGTCCCAAGTTACAGTAAAATGGTGCACAATTTCCATTATTTTTACATTTTTCTAAAATTGATTTTTGTCTTTTTCCTCTTTCGCTTTTGCTGCTGTTGAGACTTCAGGTTCTTGGTTTCAGTCCGACGAGCATTTAGGTAGACACAGTTGTTGCTTTTATTTCATCGTGGGGTATGTTTCTTATTGTTTATTATCGTAATAGGGGGTGCAGCATTTGTAAATTTCTGCACGACTGAAAAATAAAATTATAAAAAATGACCAAGATCCTTCAAAAGATATGAGAGTCATCAGCACTCGATGCAAAACATAGCACGCAAAACACACAAAGCAGCTTCTTAACGGTAAGACAATGTGCATTATTCTTCTAAGGCTGTACTTCAGAATTAAACGTAGCGACGTTTTTTTGCTCGACAGTAATAAATCTGGCAGGTAACGAGAGGAGGTAAGTGGTAAAACATAAAGTGTTTTCCCGTTAAACCCTGCATCGGGCAGAGCGGAGCTTCCATGGGCTACATTTGCTGGGCCCATCACTGGAGAAATATCGCAATTCGTTCCTTGTTAAGACTTTGGCAAAGTATATTTAACATTTGCTCTCTTTTGGGTGAACACTTTTTCTATCGAAAAGAATGACCACAATGTATTCCATCTGCTGCCAATAAATATAGCATAACGATCTTTCGTGACAATGCACGAAAGGATGCATCTAATGTACAGCAATCATTGTGAGGTAGTCACAAGCTCAAGCTTTGACGGGAATTGGCTGCAGTAGAGACCACAAAGAGAATCGCTCGTATTTCTTGGAGTCTTTTCATCTTGCGTGGGGGCAGTCACTTGCAAACTTACCGCCACTGTGCGAATGATAAATTGGCAGTGTGCGAGACATCCACAGATGAATGGTGTAAATGCAAAATCCTGCTTCATACACTCGCCAAGCCGCATGAATGTCACACGCCTTGCGTCAAAGAATGTGAGACAATTTACTGGTAAACTCTGATAATGAAACAAAAATGCCCGTGATGTAGCATTTCAATCGAGCGCCTGGTTGCACGCTCAGAAGAACTTTTCGCAGGAACTGGAAATGCGATTGCGATGCATCCTTTTCTAAACTCTCAGATGAAACATGCACCCAGCGCTAGTCGATCCAATTCTTCCCACGTCCACGTTGTTCTCCTTAAAATCTTTTTTTAGACGGACGGTCATTCGAGCAACAGCACAACAATAACTTCCCACACCCACCCGGGACAAATTTTTCTTTAAATTCCTGTTGCCACCGCACTGGGCGAGATCGCACCGGGGATGAAATATTTTTCTTCAAGACTGTCAATTTTCCAAGGAGATGCCAGGCCCCACCACCCCGACAGTCTGCTCTGCGGAACGATACGTCGGCGTGGGCGCGGTGGGGCCACGCCCGCCGTTGGTGCCGCCACCTCCGGTGACAGAGCTGCCGCCGTACTTGTGGTGCTGCTCTAAGCTGTCGTGCGGCTTCACCGGCTGGAAGCCCAGGCTCGGCACTCCTGATGCAGCCTCACCGTAGTCCGTGCCACGCATCTGAATGAATGCCCACAAACACGCCAGGCGGGGAAAAAACTTGTGTTTCATGTCACTGCGCAAACAATGAAACCGATCCAACGCCCTGGTTTTGCTGCAAGCAATGCGTGGCTGGGCTGGGACACCAAGGTGTTCATCAAGCAGGTGAGCCTGCACCAAGCCAGCTGGTACACACATTAGGCAGTTTTACTACTGTCATAGCTGCCACCGTGATAGTGCCACCACATATTACGATGGGAAAAATGTCGGCGTGGTTTTGTAAAGTGGAACTTGACTAGAAAACTACGAGTTAATTCCCGCAGGCATGGAAGGATTTATTACCGTCGTAGTCGCTGCACAAGAAATGCTGCCACGTATTACTGTGGCAAAATGCAGCGTGTTTTTTTGTTAAGTGGAGCTTAACGAAGAAGCCGATTCACAAGCTGAAGTCATACGGTGCCTAATGTCATGACCCAATTTGTAAAATTACTTTCAACTAAACTACGGACAATAAATATTAACTCTTATTTATTTTGTACGAGCTGCCAAGGCCACCATACACATATATAAAAGGTTTGTATAATAATGAATGCTAACCTGTGATTAAATAGAGGAAATTATTTGATTGACATATGAGCAATTCAAACTCTGATGGGGGTCTTACCAAGCGGTCCGGACTGCCCATGTGAGGGATCACCAGAATGAACGTGCTGACTGGGCAGCAGGACAATTCCTTTGATGTCGTCTGCTGTGCTACAATTGGGCAAGAGTCAGGAACAAACGCTGGGATTGGCAGCTTTCAAGAATGCTTTCCACTGTCAAGGCATCACTCACTGAGTGGCATCAATTAGCCGGATTGGGGGAAGGGGCGAGGTAGGGTTAAACAAGAAACACAAGAGAAACTTTACATCAAAAGCCATCTCGGTGACACACACTCCCCCCCCCCCCCCCGTGTAACATTGGGTGGCAATAATCCCACAACTTAATCTCATTTAGTTTAATATAGCAAAACAAGGTGTCACTAATTTACTGAATGTACTTTCTAGTCAAGGCTCGGCGCACTGGGTGGGTTTGGGCAGTCGTGAGTTTTAGGTTTCAACGCAGAACAAAGTGGGCAACTCTTAGCCAGGCTGAACCTGCCATGAGCTCTTTACACTTGGCAATTATTCAATCACCTATTTAAGTATCATCATGCCTTTTTAATTAGTGAAAGATACGTATACTATACATATATACACACAAACACATATGTGCAGCTGCTAGAGTAAAGAGTGTTCATTTTGAATAGAATATGTATTGTATTTCAAGGAATATAAAACAATACATTTTCAGCCCTTGGCCAATTCAATCATGCTGTGTAAAAGTTATAGGAGCTGTTTAACGATACTTCACCATGCTGGTCAGATCGGGATAGTACAATGAGCGGTCAGAAAAAGTTCAGATAACACTCACTACTGATCTTAGCCATGGCTGGGATTCAAAGTGAGAATGCCAAACTCATAGCACTGTAATAAAAAAATATATGTAAATTTTCAGGAGTAGATTCAAACACATAAGCGTGTTTTGGTTGTTTGGGTTCCCTACGGGACATCCCTTGATCTACGAGACATCTTTGAACCGACTGTACATCTGTGAAGAAGAGCTTCATAGCTCATCAGATTCCTCCAATCTAAACAAAGATTCTGATATTATAAACAGGATGTCTGTCACGTTTTAGGGGTGAAGATTTTAGTCACTACAAGTGTCCAAAACCCCACACATTTTGTGGTGATCAACATCCACACCACAGACATGCTCCGGAATTGACAAATGTAAATCTCCCATTACACTGCTTAATGTCATCTCGGAGAGCGACAGGTGAATGGGTTAAGTACCATTCCCTGTTCAAAAATCATGGGCCTCCACAATGCAATATGGCCCTCTCGTTATATTTAGCGCAAAGTCAAAGACGCACACCCCCCAAACAATACGACGTCAAATTTCAATGAAATAGAATTTTAATTTAAATACACAAACAGAAATGGGGCGGAATTACGGAGAGAAAAAACACACATGGGGTATTAATGCACAGGGCTTGGGGCAACCAATGGTTACGTCATCATCCCCATCAGAGCCACCACCAATGTCACCAATGACGATGACGCAATGGTAAAGATCGTCTCATTTCAATGACGAAAGTTTAACTCCCAACTGTGACGGGTGGCAAAGATGTCCTTGTTGGATCTGAACAAATTAAAATTATCATTAAAATCAGATTGTGGCATGAGGCTCATGTTTAAACAAACATTTGTGAACATACACATTTGCCAGAGGTCACAATAAGCTGCCAAGAATCGTTGTGGGACACGAGAATGTTGATTCTGAATCATAAATTCTCAGGTCATACTCTTCCTAAAAAGAGATCCTTCATCTCAATGGGCCCTTCATAATTAATGATCGAATTATAATGCTCAGCCCGAAGGAAATCCACTGCTAGATAAAGGCCTCCCCATGTGAAGTTGATCATACTTCACCATACTGGTCAGTGGGGTTTCATGAATGAGGATGGGGCCCTGGACCGCTTCATATATCTCTCGCCACTCGTGTTAGCCATAGCAGGGAATCAAACCCAGGTCACCGAGATCCTTGTGTAATGTGCTGACCACTTCATCCCTGTTCCACCCCAAAAGTCTTATCTGGTTATAAGTCGAGTATTACAGAAATACATTGCCTTGATTACATTGTAAATAACAATTGTGAATACTCTCTTGTGAATAACGCGCCTTTAAATCGCATGCACGGAACAGCCCAAGACGCTGTTGCATTCAGACCAGCGGCAGAGAAGGCGCTCCGTGCGCCGGCACCGCGTACACACCTGCATGGACGTGGGGCCGTCGGACGAGTGGTACAGCGGGCTGGGCGTGTCCCTCTGCTGTTGCTGCGGCTGCTGAGACCGGTAGCCTCCGTAATCCAGGTCCCCGTCGCGGCCCGGGTAGAAGGCTTTCCTCGTGCCGGGCTCCGACGCGAAGCTAGCCGTGTGGCCAGGGTACCCCGCGTAGCCGGGCCCGGCCGCGTGCGAAAAAATCCCAGGAGGCGGCGGCGGCGGTGGCGGCGGCGGGACGAAGGCCCCCGAGCCGGACTGGTGGTGGTGGTGATGGTGGTGGTGGTGCGGGTGCGGGTAGGCGACCCCCGCCGCCGCCTGCTGCGCCAGGTACGGCGACGGCGAGTAGCCGTACACGGGGCTGGGCATCGCGGCGTACGCCGGCACGGGCCCGCACTGCGGGTAGCCTGCCGGCGCGGAGAGGTAGCCGCCGTTGCTGCTGCCGCCACCACCGTTCGAGCCGTAGGCCGGCGCGTAGTCGCGCGCCGCCGCCGCCGCCGCAGCCGCCACGGCGGCGCTGCTCACCGGCACGGCGCTGCCGGCGGAGGGCGGAGGCGCCGGGCTCAGCCGCGACACGCCGCCCGACTGCGAGGCGTAGCCCGGCTGCTCCGCCAGCGAGCCCGGCGGAGCGTCCCCGCCGGAGGGCAGCGGCGTGCTGGACGTGCTCCGGATGAGGTCCGGCACGGCCGGGTTGATGGCGTAGATGCCCGACCAGGGCTGCTCGCCGGGCTCGGGCTTCTGCCCGTTGTTGGCGGCGCCGTCCGGGTAGCCGTCCATGCCGCCCACGGAGTACTTCTCGGCATAGCGCTTCAGCAGGTTGGAGGCGGTGAGTTCCGAGATGTCGTCGTTGGCCCACGAGTACGTCGAGTGACCGCGCTGCAGGTGCACCTGGTACGCTTCGGCCGCCGCGGCCGCAGCGGCCGCCGCGGCCGCCGCGGCGCTCTTGTGGCCAGGGAGCGGCACGCCCGACAGGTCCAACCGCTGTATGGGCGGCGGGTGCGGCGGCACCGCCACGGGCATCTGCACCGGAGGGGGCACGGCCGCCGCCTGCCAGGGGCTCAGGTGCTGGTGCGGATGCTCGGGTGTCCACTGCATCTTCTAAGGAACCTGGCGCGCACAGCAACACACGGCTCTTGAGGTTGTATTCATTAATGGTCGTCACCCTTATTCACGTAAACATTAACAAGGATGCCTGGGGTTGTGTGGCCATACTCTACCGCACTAGTCAGCGTAGAATGGTGAAGGGGATGGACCAGGACCGGTTTGGATAGCACTCACTGCTGACGTTAGCCGTGGCTGGGAATCTAATTCTGATCACCGCGTTCATAGCGCAGTACGCTAACCATTGCACCACCACTCCACCGTTTTCTGACCATTGCTGTCGACGATTAGTACGATATTGATTATATTGATAACGAGTCCATTCCACAATGGTAAAATATTGCTGTAATGAGAACCAAGTTGTTTATGAAGATGTGTTGTTTTAATACAAGAAGTTTAACAACCCTATGCATTTCTCATACAAACATTTTTACTCATTGAAGTCATAAAAGGTCAACCAACAAATCTAATTGTCCTATGACCTTCGGACTGTCATTCCAGCTCCAACGAGAGCACATTTGTCAATATTCTGTCACCTCTGTAGGAGTTTCACAGCCAGAAGCTTGCAACACAGATGTATATTTTGTGAACTTATATGCAGAGCTAACTCACGTTGTTTAGTGAAGAGCCCCGAAGCAATGCAATGCTGCACACGTAAGTGCACGTGTATATTTAGACACGAAGCAACAAAGACCAACAACGGAAGAAAATACAAACGTGAACCACTGCAAACAATTCATACGAACCAAAAACATAACAAGGG
Source organism: Lampetra fluviatilis (assembly GCF_964198595.1). NCBI lineage: Eukaryota > Metazoa > Chordata > Hyperoartia > Petromyzontiformes > Petromyzontidae > Lampetra > Lampetra fluviatilis. The sequence continues at coordinate 1,181,773 of NC_136305.1, forward strand.
AATTAAAATGACAGAGGAAGGATTTACAGTTGAGTGAACGAACTGGCTTAAAAGGTCCTCACGAAACCTATCGGGTGGATTTCTCTCTCCTTGTCGTCTTGCAGCCACGGCGGGCGTGCGTTTGTGCGCTTCGCCTGATATTGCTATCAACGCGGCAGGCTCGATACGAAACAGACGCCGGCATGCCAAATTATACATTACGCGGGTCTCCGGTGTATTTGACACAATTTGAACACAATGACGAGCCCTGCGGCCAGGCTTTGCATTTAAATCACGCTCCCGTTTTTTTTACTTGGCACACACGCACGCGCGCCGACACAATGCCTTCCTTCGGCGGGGAAAATACCAAAAAAGCCTTAATGCTAGGAACATTTACATCTTCTTCATTCGCCAATGTCCTGGCGTCGCCAACGCTCAGCGTGCACTCTTCGCCGCATGTTTACGAGAGACCCTCGGGAATAGTTAATATGGTATTTAATGTCACGCGTAAACATGCAAGCTGTGTGCGCTGGAAACTTTGCATGCTCTGATCAGACAAGCATCTCATTAGGATGTGACCGAAGTGTCCATCCAACTCAGCCACCGAGAGGCTGGCATCTCTCGGAGACACTTACATATGTCACAGCATCTGGCGGCACAGAGCATGCGTGCTTCACCGTTTTCCAGCAATGTGCTAATGATGACAAGGGCTTTTTAATCAATGCAGCAGAAATAGTCCACGATGATTTGGCGTTACATTTTAAGGTACAATAAATAATAATTTACGGCCCTTTGTCCATCCGCTGCTGGATGAAGCCCCCCCCCCCCAAGCCATGTCGGTCATGGGGGTTGTTTGACCATACTTTGCCACGCTGGTCACTGTGGGTTGAAGGTGCGAGGTAAGAATCAGTTCAGATATCGCTCATTAATGAAGCAGCTTCCACAAAAATACCGCGCTGATTGCCGACTTTATCAAAAGCGCAATCAACGCCGGCGATGATTATTGAGCTTCATGGGTAAGGACAACGCATTGTCCAAGTGATAGCTATGTATATATAAGCCGTTGTCAAAACATTCTGAGAATATGGCTATAAAAGTAAAAACAATTAATCTTGTAATTTCAAGTCTTCAATATGTAGCTTTAATCAACATAAGCATAACATTTTGTTGGTGCAATATTTTCATCGAAACCTGAATCTCAAATATTTTCACTGCCCCGAATAAATGTAAATATTTAACATGTACATGTGGTCCTTGTAGACACTGTATTTCACATATGTATGTGAATACGTAAGAAAAACTAAAATCAAAGCCGTACGTTATGCATTCACGCATCAGTGCGCTGGCGCTGTACTCTACGTTTGGTTCTTAAACACAGCAGCTCTATGAAAAGCTGAAAAGCTCACCCGAAACACGCTCGTGTAGCGGGAATCCACACTCTTTCGTTAAGCCATTCGTTTCCAAGTCGTCGGACAGCAGCGGGAAACAGTGGGACACACGCGTGCGTCTTTTGATCAGCTCCATCAATTCCGCCACTTTGCATAAGGCATGCGTAAATAATGCCCACTTATGCCCCCCCCCCCCAGTTACACAATCGATTCCGTTTCATTCTCAAAGCCGGCGACGTACGTCAGCGTAACGGAACCCGCTCGTGCTACAAATTGCCTTGAATGCGCGAGGCACGGCCGCTGAAAGTGAACGCCTCCCCCCTTTGTAGATCAAACGGGCTACTCGCGGGAAAGGGTAGCCACGCGTGGACATCCGAGGGCCGCAACCGGAAGAGCAGGTTGAACTCTCCATTCACACCGACGGCCCCTTTTGATTCGTAATGAGCCGCTGTCACGTACTGCGAGTGTTAGCATTTTATATTGGATATACACGAGAGCTCTGGGAAATAGGTGCGGGGGGGGGGGGGAAACAAAGGCATGCGATTTCAAAGATGACACCTGGCACGGTAAATATAAAAGGTCCGTTGGCCGAAATGTCAGCTTTTTCAAACTTCAGCGTTTCACGAAACTCGATGTAACCTTTTAATAAGTCAGTGCGTCTTAAGAGTCCTGACAGCAGATATTGTCTTCAAATATCCACAGCCACGAGCCGGTGGACGTATCCAACGCTGCCAACGTTCAGGACTGGCGAACATTTCAATCACCCATTTACCCATCGCGTTACATTGTCAGGAAAACGCGAAGGAAAAAAAAGTCGCTTCTGTTATTTACTTAAAAGCCTTTTTTATGGGAATGTAAATATATTCACTTTACTGCGAGGGAACGAGACGAGTGATTATATTCTGTTGAAACCAACAGTTGTTCATAGTACGTGTGTGCAGATTACCACAGCAATCTAGGTCAGTTCAAGGACAATTGAGGTAGGCCATATACCTAAAAATAGATACGTGCTAATTGTTAAAAACGTAATTTAAATTAACAAGGACACATGCGTTATCCTATTAACGTATCAATATCCAGTAAAACTAACTGGCGGCAAACTTAAATGGTTATCTTTGCAATGTCTATGGATGGGGGGGAAAAATCCACAGCAATTAAACATTCTAATGACGATTCTATATAAGATGTATACAATAAAAAAACTGCAGAATTATCTCAACGGCTTTAATTATTCTCGACAGAATAAACCAGGCCCTCCAATTAATGCGATTTGAATACTGTCTCACAAACAATGGGCCGAGCGCTTTGACATGCAAATGACGGTCGCACTAGCAGCGGTGCCGGGTCGCCTGATTGAGGCCTCCCGCAGCAGGAGCCGAGAAATAAATTAACGCGCTCGCCTCTTTAAAATTCTGTCCCGGTTTTTTGGTTTTGTTTTACACGCGCAACTTGGCCGCTGGCTTTTGTTTCGCCGAAAGTGTATATTGTTCTTGCGGTTAACAATAACGTTTGGCGGTCTCTTTTGTTTCAGCGGAATTTTAATTTGCGCGAAGGCAAAGCGGTCGCGAGTACTGCAATGTAAAAGTTTGTAGAGTTGGCCCAGCTGATAGAGCTAAATCAGCCTAGCAGTGGTATGAAGGGACGCTAATCAGTGCCGGGCAAACGTGTGTTGTTGTTACACATTTACGTCTCAAATGAAATACTGGATAACAGCGGTAGAACTACAGGACAATTCATTCACTAATTGGGACGAAGTGCTTTAGAATCCTCATTTAAGACAATGAAAACCGGTTCAATTTGAATGTTTACATGATTACGTTTAAAAATTAAACAAAATTACTTTGGGCTTACAGCGGTTAAGATAGATACATTGCAAATACCCCTCGCCGCGAAGAACTTGCAATGGCAAGAACACTGCCGTTTATATGCTGGATGACCGCAGGGGAGTGTAGATTGTTGTTGTAAAGCAAGCATTAATACGGTCTATTATTCAATTATGCAATATTTTAGTAACACACTATCAATGTTTTTTTTCAGGATTAATAAAATGTGTCACATTTCAAAACATATTGTTCACACTTTGCACACGATAAAAATAAAAATTAGCTTTTTAAGCTATTTACATTAAATACATTTTTACACTCAAGTATGTTCAACCTAAAAATCGCGTAAATACGCAAACATTAGTACAAGTGCATTATGTAGGGTAAGACCCAGTTGACACACCAGACATGTGGTATATAAGAGACGGTGACAGGGCGCACACACACGCTCTAATATGTACGGAATATCAAGCAACACAGTACTCATTATAGACATGTACACATTAAAGCACTTGCCATACTGGGAAAGTGTGCAAAAGTGAAACAATCAAAAATGTAAAAAACCCATTTGTTTTAAGAAAGGTTGTCATGTGGCACGTTAATGCACTTGGGTTACGCATTTAAAAGCCTGTTGGGTCGGCAATCCAGCAAATTGGACGGATGCCGGATGGAGATTTCACAATTAATAAAGCCTTCCCCCCCCCTTTGTTGGTCTCGCCTCTCTGTTGGGCTCCTTTCAGCCCTTTCCAGCGCAGGGCCGCTCCTCCACAACGCGCAGCAGCAGCCTTTAGAGCGGCAGAGCACATCAAACACAAGTCGGAACTTCACTGCCTAAACTCTAAAGAATACAAACACGGCTCCGGCATTGAGACACTATTTGAGGAGGTCTCTTTATATGACCTATTTCAAAAGCGGCAGATCCCACAGGGCCACGCATAATACGCTCCGTACATCATACCGCCGCTTTTGGCCTCTTACGGACTATTAAGCACAGGGATGGCTTCCGCTATAACGTGTCGGCAAGAGTGACGGACCCCCCATTAGCTTCAAATGTCACTTTAACATTTATCGGCTGGATCTGATCAGACCAGCCCATAACAACTGTACAGGCAGCTTAACAGGCAATAACACGGGTCAAGACTGGCAGGAACTCGTGGCCAGCTAACATTCATTTGTTTAAAGCGCTCCAACTTCAAACAACGCAAACGCACGACAAGGGAAGAAAGCCTCACGGGCCTCTCTGCCAGACACGATGAGTTTGTTTGAGCAGTTACGTTGGGTAAACACGAGCCCTCCTGCATCACTTTCAAACGGTACAACCCTCACCTGCAAAGCAACACAACTGCCTTAACATATCCGAGACTGATCCACTGAGACGGGAGTTGGTTTTTCATGACACACCGCTCGCACACACATACAGGGCAACACATTAATAGAAATTCGCGTGGCTAATATGTTGTAGGGTAGATACAAGTACAGTAATTCTACTCAAAGGGGCCACAGGCAAGATTATATTTCGTAGCTGCTAAAAATGAACTGCAAACACACGTAATACAGGTTTTTGGGTTAGGTCGTGTAAGTATAAATGTGTCGTGACCCTCCACCACCCGACACAGCCAATTAGTAAGAAGGATTGTCGCGTAAACAAAACGCCATATAGTTACCACTTCAGCCCACCGGTGTGTTGGAGAATAAACCCACAACATTTACAATTTGAGTAGTGCCGTGACGTTTCGCTGGTAATTACATCATCGAGAATCATCGGGCGATTTGCCAGAATAGTGAAGCAATCCACCTGCATCCCCCGTCTTAAATAGAGCAGCAGCAGGACGACGTCATCACCAAAAAACCTTCATTACGAATAATATTGGTCGGCGAAAGCCTACGTGTTCAACTGAGCATGCACACACACATTAGGAGCGCATGCCCGCGAGTGTGTGTGTGTATATGTGCAGCATAAACGTCTTAAAGCGTTGACTTTACCATACACCTCGGGGTGACACTTTACAAATGTGATGGACACTGGACATTTTGTTTTGACGCCATCATTAAGGGCTGACCTCTCAATGTCACAGTGCTGCGATGTAATGTACTAATGGCAGTGGCTTCTGCTGCTGCTGCTGGCTGCTTGCAAAACCACCTGCTTATTTTCAGAAACCGCGCAGACTTTGCTCCCCCCCGCCCTGCGCCAAGCACCATTCCAGCAACCACTTAACAGCAATAAATTAAAAATGCCAATCTACACTTTGTAATTAAGGTATTTCATCAAGCACAATGGCTTTTATTGCCAGCAAGTAACCGTAACGATGCATTTAATTAATTTATCACGACAAAAATCAATTTTTACAGTCTCGGAATTAAATACACGGTGGGCGATGATGGGGGGGAGGAAGGAGAGGGGGGGGCAGTAGAAATTCGCACCGGCTGGTTGACGCGCAAGCCAAGCCTCTTCAGGAGGCGCGCACCTCAAGGTAAACTGTTTTTCTTGGGCTAAACGCAGAACAAAAGATCTGTGTCGCTGCATTATCTGTCAATGCGGTAATTACAGTTTGAACCAGCCGTCTTCGTGGGGTGCAGTCATTTATTACGTGCGTGCGTGTGTCGCGCCGCGGCCGCGGGTAGCAATCTTTGGGCTTGGCGGCGGCGGCCCGAGCTGGCAATTAGGGCCTGGGAGGACGCGCACAGCTAATTGGCGCGCCATTAGCGCGCCGCGGGCGAGCTCGTATCAATGGGCAAACACGGACGTCGACGTGGACCTGGGGAGCCGCGGGGTGGGGTAGAGGAGGAGGAGTGGGGGGGGACAAGACCGAGGGAGGAGGGGAAAAAAAACCCAAAGCTCCCCCCCAACAGCATTCCCGCACCCCCAGTATCGCTCGTCGCACAAAACGCAATGAAGCCACCAAGGCCCTCCTCAATGTCACCAATTGCAGTCATTAGCGACAGGAATTGTTTTCAGATCTATATGTTCCAGGGCGAGGCTGTGGGCTAAAATTATTCCGTGGCGTTTATTTGCTCCTCCACGGAGCTCAACGTCGAGGTGAAATAATGATAATGATGCGACAAATGCTGGTGATTTATGATTTTAAAAACCGCTATTAGGATTGCAATTGTGAGAAATGGGACACTTTCTCAAATCACTTTGCACATTTACCAAAATAGTTTTAAATTTACTTGCTTTATGAATCACGCATATGACTTTATTGAATAAATTTTACATATAAAAAAACGCCAAATGCATTTGCTATAAAACTAAGTTATTTACCACATTTGTATTTGTCTACTTAAACTCAACCTACACGTAAAAAGGTCTCCATGTTAAGCTAAAAGTGCATGCAATTAAGTAGCTGTGCACGATATTAAAACTCATTCGAATTTACATTAACTTAAAGGTTATCAATGTGCACGGAGCGAACGGTTGATAATATTCACGACTACATTTAAAATTACGCCTTATTCCTAACAAGTCTTGAATGACCTAAGATGCCGCGGCGTGGAGATAGTTTCATTTTACATGATCCCATGATCCATAGTCACACGCGAACAAGTATTAATGTTTAACGTGATCAATGGAACGTTTCCTCCTTTCGCACAAAAAGCAAGGGCCAAACCTGCGCCTTGGCGCAACAATAGCCCGGGCACGGCACACGCGAGGGGGCGGGCACAATGGGGGAAAAGTCATTAACGACTGCCGTAATGGATCTCGGGCAGGGAAACAAGCCATTAGTACAAAGTCAGCTAAACCTGAGGCCTGTTAAAATCAATAGTACGGCGTGAAGGGCTGAACCGAGAAAGTGCACATGGGGATGCATGACGGTGCACAGACAGCACCTGAATGTCAACACTGAGAGATAATAATTTTTTTTGGACTGCGTGGGATGCCGAAGGGTGATTAAGGCTACTCAAATTGCTCGACGCATGATGAAAAAAAAACACGCTTTGAGGATCTGCGAAAGGGACTTAGCTGACCTTCAAATCAGCGCATCGGGATTTGCTTCAGCGCGCGAGCTGGGTAACGCAGAAAGTTCGCGTAGAAGATGGAGCGCGCCGCAGATGGCCGCACATTCCGAGCCGTGCTTCTTTTGGGAGCGGTGATGGCCGACACTCGTTGATGTTGTCCTGCAGATCAATTAATTACAGGTACAAGATGTGGTGGTAGTCAATCCGTTGAAAATTAAATTGGTGAAAATTTCAACTCAATCAGCCTTGAACCAGACAAAAACACTCCAGCACATAAACATTCCTCAGCACTCTGAGATTGGCATGGACAACGATAATAATCGACTGACGTAAAATAGACAAATATGATGAGCGGCAAATGTGTGGCCATAATTAAAACGCGCACACAGAAAACGCTACAATGAACTGCTACAAAGTATCACGAGAAGGTTACAAAGCAATCAGGTGGCTAATGTAAATACAATAACGGCAATACATCCATTTGGGGCTCATCAGCGTCAGCGGCAAAGCACAGAAATTCACAAATGCCAAATTACAGTAAATTAAAGTGCTATAATGTACTCACAAATATTCTGTAAATACAGCACAAGAGTCCAATCGCTCGAACCGCAATGGTCCGTGAAGCACTCATCCTGCTGTAGAAATAACAAACGCAGGTTTGCAAGCTCTATGCCGCAATAAATCGACACGTTTTTCAAATATCGAAAAACGGATACAGTTATGAGTGCGCAAGCCATCAGAGCGTTGGCACTGTTTTGCAGTTGGCCAGACAGTTTCGTATATGTGTGTGTCTTCAAGGACGCGTCTTTAAACCTTGAACAGGTTTAATATTGCAGTAAGTGGAAAACATATACCACATAAGCCAAGCAAATCATGAATACCGTCCCCTTTCATAGCCCGTCATTCCTGTTTTGAGGGCTAGATTTCCAAATACATTGTCACAGCCTTGGGTTTGAATACTTGCTAAAAACCCACAATGCTCCCTGCAGACATACAGCATGCATTGATTACAACACATTGCTTTGAATACGATGACAAATGCAATTCCAATGGATTCCATATTCCACTAAGCTGTGGCCCTCAAAAGTATACATCCAAGGTCTGAGAAAAATGTTTACAATAATGGCTTTATTTATTTATCTACTAAATAAAACCGCACAACATACATTGCCGTACAATTTGTGCTTAGTTTGCCACGAAGATATTTGTCACCAATAGTCACATTGTTGCCATTTGTGCATTCATGTTGCTCCTTCAATGAGCCACAACACCATTCGTTATTGCACGAATAGCCTTCAGCACCTTTCATCCATTTCAATCTTGGTTACACATTTAACTGTTGTCAAGAAGGAAAGTGTGTCATCAAATGTAAGGCAATTAGAAACAATCATCCAATAAGATATTGGTCTTGCGTAAAGATTTTTTAACAAAAATAAAATGTCTGCATTCACATCCACAGTAATGACAGCTCTCTTCCTTGGCACGGACTGCTGATTTGTAAAGAATCTTGAACTATTGAAAGAGGCCTCTCCATAGGTGCAGACCCCGTCAGAAGATGGTCCACTGAGGGAGGCTCAGAAAGTGTCGGAGCAGTCACCACCCCCTTGTAGTCGTTGGCTAAGCACAGGCCTAAAGCATCAGTGGCCAGCAACAATCAGCGCTGTTCAAGCTGTAATAGATCAGAGCTCACACGTTTCTTGAATTGATCAACGTTATACGAGTTTGGGAACGAATTTCAAAACGGAACGGTGCGAGGGATGAAGCGGAAGAAGTGGTGTGACCTGCAGTGTGGTGGGCTGTGGTTGAACACAGTCCATCTGCTAGACAGAGTCCTCAATACGGGTCAAGAAATCAACGAGTCAAGTTCTCGAAGACACTAGCCATGGTAATTGCGATAAAAGCGTGATATAGTGAGGCGACTGATCGCTGGTGAGCGAGTGACGGGAGGAGCACTGTCTCTCTTTGCAGGAGCTGGCACTGCAGGAGGAAGTCACTGGAACACAATACACGTCCCAACAACACTCCATTACTCCTTGCAGAGTGTGCACTAGCCCCTTGAATCTGTGAATTTATTTTAAAAAGACTTGGACCTCCAAGAACAAATTCGTAGGCGTTTATGATAACTCAAGAAATGTGGCTCACATTGTAACAATAACACACTGAACAATTGAAAGATGACATGAAACCGAATGGAAATTTCCTTCAATAGTGTAAAGCCACTTCTTAATGAGAAATTGTCTGGAACCTCAGTAAACAATTTGAAAGACCTTACGTACTAGCTTGATTGATCGTGTCAAACCTATGAGAGGGCCAATGCACGATAAGCGGTCAGGGTTCAACGTGGCAGCAGAGACAATAATTTTTCACGCTTTAGCTGTTGACACCCACGACATCTGTAAGCACTCCATGCCATGTGCCAGTGGCATAGACTCAAGACAGGGATGACTCAATTGAAATATTGGATAATTACAGCTGGACTATCCAATGATTTAAGTAAAAAAAAACTCGTATTCATTGAAAGGAAAAGCATATGATCTACGATATTTCAAGCAACTCCCTTTCTTCATAGCATACAAATAGAGAGAAGAGCGACATGGAGTGGATTAGAGTTGGAGACTGCACTTTAGACCATGCGAGCCCTGATATAAATTAAAGAAATAAAAAGTTTCCTCATGAACATTTTTGTTATTGGCACATACATAGTTACCTATTGGCATATAAGCACTTGAGTTGGGCACCACTGCCACCAAACAATATGTTCGAGGATTTATGGAATCGATTAACGGTTTCTCACTCGACTAAATTGGATAACAACACGAAATTGTGAAACAAGTCGTCACCTCTGTTCCCACATGTGCCACTGGACGGGAGGCTATGGGCAGGCCTAGATAGCGTCATCGGCGTCATCAGCGGCGCTGCACTGCCTGCTGGGTAGGGGGTTACCCGCAGGATGTGGGCGCGGATGCCATTTTTAAAGGGGCCCCGAGTAATCGACCACAAAAAAGCAGTCCCATTTACAATTCTTAATTAATTGACTTAATCGACTATAATTGTCCCAGCCCTACTTACAATATAGCCAACGGCACCACTATTCTTGCAAACGCCGCTTGGGCCGAAGCCAGAGGGGGTCTAGGCGGTAATGCCTGATGAATGTGTTTGCAGGCGTCGATGCGGCTGCTTTACAAATGTCCGTTATTGGCACTTTACACACATTAGCGCACGACGCTCCCAACGCCTTTGTCGAATGAGTCTTTATTGGTCCCGGCAGGGTTTTTGCTGCAAGGGTGTAAGAGTGATCGAGAGAGTCTTTTATCCAGCTCCCTAACTGGATCGTGAAGGCCAGTCTTCCCTTGTATTGCTCTCCCCATAGGATGAAAAATGTGTTTCCGAAGCCCTCCAAAGAAGCTGTCTCTTGAAGGTATAACAGGATAGTCCTTGCTACACGGAGCGCAAGCAGTTGATTTTATTTGTCATTTGCAAAAGGTGGGTGGCACAAGCCTGGTAGATGGAAATCCTGTTGTTAGTTCTCATCGTAGGTGCACGAGGGATGTGTGGCTTATTGTATTTTATTTCTCATTCTGAAAACTGCCCACTTATGACAGCCTACCTCCTCAGATTACGGTGTTAAAACATACATTTAAAGTACCATAAGAAAAACTCCCTACATGGACAAACCAAAACAGATTTCATATAATGAACCCAATTGACAGTGCCATGACCTCTTGGAGGCCACAAGGAACATCTGGTTTGCATATATAAACACCGAGCAAAACAACGCTTAACTATTTACATCACGATGGTACCCAGGTCTCTCGTTTAAAAAGAAAAAACATCGCAGCGAGATTGCACAAGCATAGATCGAGGGAAAATATTCATTGCGACAGACATTTGTACAGAAATTGCCAGTCTTGCAAGGGCACATACTTAACATATTCATTTAACGTAACCCAACATATATACATGGCAGGATGGCTAAAATGACAACACATGTGCCTCTCAGCAAACAGTACCAGTTTGATTCCAAACTCGGGCACCTTTCTGTTTGGGGTTTGCATGTTGTCCCTCTGTTCGGCGTCGAATTCTTCTCAGTTCTCAGGTTTCCTTTCATAGCTAAAAGAACCGTACAATGTAGCTGGTATTGGCCAAACACCCCAATGCTGAAAACGTACCTGCAAATGACCGAAGTGGGATTGACACGTAGCAACATCGCCCCATTCTGCGATGGACCCTCCTGAAAAAAAGCCTTGAGACTCGGTGAGGCTTCCCAGGGTAAACGAGTGTAAATAAAATAAAGTAACAGCTGCGGCTCAACCAGCTCTGCTCCTCTTCCTCATGCAAACGCTCGGACGGAACTTTTCCCGCGGCCGTGCACTCACCACTGGCGCGGTTAGCGCTTACTGCTGCAAATCCCAATTGGCATCCCAGGCTTCTCGACAGATCAATACAAGCCTAAACTATAATCCCTATTTGTGTTACACGAGGACGGCAGCCACATCTGTCTGTTGAAGATGTCCTTGTGTACTGTTTTGTGCGTATAGCCGCAACAACTTCTACTAAATACTGGAAGCACTATTTGACATCGCAGCGGGAAATTAATTGCTTACGTGCCGTTTTTGTTCATATATAGTCAGAAAAAAAAGTGTATTTATTCACCGTGAGCCGCTTCAGCAAAGTTAATTTGGGTACATTTAATTTCCATAGTATATTAAACCTTGTTCCCAATTAAATACAAAAAAACCTCCATTAGCAACGATCGCATGGTCTTGTATGGAAGCTATTAACATTTGATGAACACGCTCATAGGACGTTACAACATGATTGGTTCACAGGTCCGAGAACGAGACCACTAACACCGCCGTAACAAACCGTGCAAATTAATATACGCGGTGAAGTCACATTATTAGCAGTGGCTTCTCTAATTATACGGCTTCGTCTTGCCACCGAGTCCCGAGGAGAAGTAGAATTTTACGAGAGCCAAAATGACGGTGCAGCATCAATAATTCACTGTAAGTATATCCATCTGTGAACACCGTTCAATCTATCCCCTACGATTAAAAATATATTGCTGCCGAAATGTTCCATCTATGTTAGTCCTGAAAATACATATTTAAGCAGCGCCATTTTCTCGTTGGGAAGAAAACACCGCCGTACGTTTAAAGGCAACAAATGTACACCAGCAGGAATGATGTACCCATAAAGAGACCAAGTTAAGACATCACAAAAAATACAAGAGCAGACACATGACATCCACAGGCTTACACTTCCGCACAGGTTAAACTGGCAGTAAGAAGTCTGCTTTACAGAGGGTAAAACAACGCTCGTAAACGAGGCAGAGGGGAAATGTTTTCTGAAATATGCAACACTGTAACATTACACGCAACTATATTGAGGACACGTTAACCTTGCAGTGGAAGCCCTGCTCCGTAAATTCAATCACCTGTCCATGACGTCGCTCATGAGAACAATGGTGACTGGGTTTCTGGTTAAGGCCAGGCAGCGTAGTGGGTTGCCTTCTTGGCTAAAGGCAGCCACGCCGCCATCTACTTAGACGCAGGTAAGATCCGCACAAGACAAATGTCTGCTGCTTATTTTTTTTGGTGCAAGACGGACATTTATTGGGAAAACTAAAAACTCCTTTCGTTGCGATTCACGACCTACAAAAATTTAACGTGGATACAGCAACATCTCGTTCGAATGAAGAACGCCGTTAACGACGGTGCCTCCTCTTTACCAAGAACGCACCTGCACGAAAGCACCCTCCTGTGTTGATGTCGACCTATGCACATCGATTGCGTTGTTAGCAACCCCGCGTAAAACATTCGCACTCGCTGGTAAAAAAAAAATCTTCCTTTGCTTTTGCCAATATACTATACAGTACACTGTGTAATATACAGGACACTCAACAATGTATTATACATTACTGTGCTCTACAATGAACTGTAGTGTGCACATGTACTTGGGTGTGTGTAATGTTTTAATTTCGCATTTGTCGAGGAGACCTGTACAACTGCAAATGTACACGTCCGCAGTGATGCGTTAGTGCTCTTGTGCATATCTTCGAAGGTGCAGTTCAAATTGCCATTCAACCTGTTCGAGTGAACACCCCTGATAAGAGTGGTGAACTTTCTTCCAGGTCCACGAGTGGTTGGTTATATAACGAGGTAGTATTTACTAAGCTCGGTCACGACAACATTCGAACTCGAGTAGATCACTGGTCGATCAGCAACGACAAGTAAACACTTACAAGGAGCCAATATTCACAGAATAATAATTTAGGGCATGAAAGAAAAACACACAATTAACATGCAAAAAATGGGGAGAGAAAAGTAGATTTATAAACACTCTTTGGGTCTTTCGGTAAAGTCACGTAGACAGAAAAATAATGAAATAATAAAAAATCACGACGTTTCGATCGCAACACATGCAATCGTCTTCAGGTGAAAAAATACAACCTCAGCATTCCGCCTGCTGTATTTTTTCACCCGAAGACGATTGCTTGTGTTGCGATCGAAACGTCGTGATTTTTTAAATTATTTTTCTTCTAAGTGACTTTACCGAAAGACCCAAAGAGTATGAATTCCTGCAGTCACGAAAGCTTTAAGTCAAGGTTTATTCATAAACTCTACTTTGGAAAGCACAGCTCTCCTTTATATTTATTAAAAAAATTGTTTAGCTACGGCAAGGCTTACCTTCGCCTTCAAATGTGCTAACAGAGACCACATTTAAACACAGGAAAACGCTCTCTTTCCCAGCCGGCAATTGAAAATTTTAATTCTGGCCAATTTAGAAAGAGCTATGCCAACACGTGCTCTGCACACGCAGGGCCTCGTGACCAGGCTGGCTGTCTCAGTTTGACCTTTCACAAGCGTTAACGGTTGCGAGGCAGCACAAGAAATAGAAAATAGAAAAAAAAATCCTGTGTGTGTGTGTTAGGAGAGAGTATGGCGGTGGTATAGTGGTAAGCGCATCGTGCTCCGGATAACATGGTTATCTGAACCGGTCCTGGGACACTCCTAGGTCGACTTGGCCTGAAAATAAGTGCCTGCTGAGATGTTTAAATGTCAGATATTGGGAGACAAAGGTGGCCGGGCGTGGGGAGAGTCACATTAGGCCCTTCGTGGGCAGTGCCAGCACTTGCCCTGACAGCATGTTGGCCATACAGGGCATGTTTGTACTCTTTGAGAGGTGATCCAGTGGTTCGTGCAATTGTTGAATCAAATTGTGAGCCCTGAATTATAACGGATCATTAAATTTCAAGGGGCGTGACTCATTATGTGGCATATCATAGCTATCAAGTGTGCAAGTGTGGAAACTGCACTCAGGCCCATGGGCAGACAGGCCCACGTGCCAAGGCTACAAAAAAAGGGGAAAAATTGGGACAGGGTACCCCCATTTTATTCGGTGCACCAAGGCACGTGCCATGGATTATATGCCTCCTAAATAAGCGCAAGTTGGCTTTGCAAAACCTCCCTTCAACTCAAGCACAACTAAATGCAACGTGCCGTTAAATATTCAGCCATTACATCATTCAAATATAGAAACGTACAACAAATGGTTGTTTATACTTTAAAAGTAAAACTTGTTAACCCCTTTAGAATACAAGCAGGTCTTTCTTGCAACAGACGTTTGTATCAATGGGCTCTCACCTGACAGATGGCAGCTAAAGCCAAGGCGCAAATTTAAAAGTAGAGCGACCTCGTGGGCGGTTTTATTTCACCGTCCTCGTTGTTGTCACCGCGTGCCACCCTAGAAGGCACTGCTACTTCTTTTCAATTGTTGACTAATGTCAATGGTACCCGACTTGGAAAGCGTTATCCGTGTGCCTTTTTTTGGAGGTGAATGTAAAAGAGACCTTCAGGTATGCGCAGATCATTTGGAGGCATTTCCTCAAGCATTCTGAAGCTTGTAGGACAATCAAATATAATTCTGTTGTATAAACATATACACTTAACAAGGCAAAGACCCCGCCTATAGCCTTAACAGACTTGTTGAAGGCCGGCACGGCACACGAGGCGGTGGGTGGTGAGAGCACCACGCCCGGCTGCCTTTATCTCCCGAGTGGCAATGTTTACACACCGCACCAGGTACTCATTTGAGGCTGAGTCGACCTTAGGGGAGGCCCAGGACAGGTTCGAATATTTGTCACCGATGTTGGCCGTGAGCGGGAATCGGGTCACCGGGTTCGTAGTGCAGCACACTAACCAATGTACGTGTATATACACTACAATTTGGATGTATACATACACACGGTATTACCTAAATGTAACAATATCCTAAAGATGGTGTACACAGGCCAAAGCAAAACAGGATCATCTCGAGCCTGGACAGGGGAAGAGAATCGACAGCACGGATGGTTGAGGAAGCGAGTTGTAGACAATCGGGGAAACAGAGTGATCAACCCGACACTAAAATGCCTTTTACTTACCCAACAAAATCAAAAACTAATTCTAAGGAGGGTCCCATGAACAGCAAGTGGGAGGAAACCACAACCCCCTGAATAAACCCACATTAATGAGGGGTAACATCAAAGCTCCACACAGTTTGATTCGATAATATAATCCATTGCTATAGATCTCATCTCCAGGACACCTCTCAGCCAAAGTCTACACCTGAGTAGTCACAAAGTCTCCCATAACCCTCGTAAAGTATTAACTGGTCTCTACCCTTGCTTAGCTTCTGAGATTCTGATAAGATCAGGCGCATTGATGGTGATTTTGTGACAAAATTTCATGTGGGTTTCAGCGGGTTAGACTATGTACACACTGGGCTACGCAGAGCTGCAAAAATGGACTTTGGACTGAACAGTACAAATTTTAAACACATGCCGCTGTTTTCGGGGCGCTGACAGGCGAGTACTCGTGTCGTGGTGGGGGAATCGGTTGGTGTGGTGTGGGGAGGGTCGGGGAGGGTCGGGGAGGGTCGGGGAGGGTGGGGGATGGTGGTGGTGGTGGTGACCCTTCCTCCACGACCGCAGCACAATATATGTAAAGTATTATTTGACCACCCCTCGCGTGGGCAACAGCGTGCGAATCGCCGTGACACACCGGCGGCGCTCGCCAATGCACCGTGGGGCTACGGTTTTCACATTCATTCTTTTACGCTCGCACACAACTACAAGCACAATGAACAGTCTTAACAAGTGTGTCGGGCACGGGCTGAAAATACTTTACAGGGGCCATCGTTAACGCCGTCACTTTCGGCAGTAACAGTCCCCATGTGTGCGTGCATACGAGCGCGAGCTGTCACTGGCGCGTCGGTAGCACTTATAAGCACGAGCATTTCGCGTAACGACACTGCTTCTTGCGAAGCATTAAAAAAGGGTCATTATCCGTAACGTTGCCTTTCTACACGTTTTCACTGCACGGCCGTAACGTGCGCACCTACAGACACTAGAGCGTGCATCTACGGACACGGGGACGACCAACCACTTACAAATACTGAATGACAACTGTGAGCTTCTCCTGTGGGCACAACAGCAGAGAAACCCGTAGACATGTGAAGCCAGCGACAAGCGTGCGCACACAAACACAGCCACTGCATTGTGCGAGAAGCGTTGCCTTTTGGCACGCATCTTATTGGCCATGCTTATAGCCACCAGCACAATAACGACCCCAAACATTCTTCAAAACTCCGCAGGGGGGTATTAGAATCCGATGTACAAAAAGTTTTGTCCCCTTCGTGTGTTTTTATTTCGAAATTTTATTTACCCCATGTGACCCCTCATCAACGTGGCACATTCCGAGTTAAAAACCCAAACCAGTTCGGTCAGGCCACACCGAAACCTTGTGGAATTACGGAATTACACGAGACGTGCGACGTGCAGTGTTTACGTTGGAGCGTACCATTCGGAGCGCGGGGCTGACACGCCGTTGAATGGAACCATCTGCTGCTCGAGACTAAACACGCGACACGGGAGAAGCGCGTAGGGGACGCAGGCGCAGCTTTGTGGCACGCGCGGTGCCCCACACCGATTGTCTCCCTGCTGCCCTGCCAAGGCACGGGATGCATCAAAACGTTTAAATAAGCCGGCTGGCCATCGGCATGCGCCGCCAACCACGACGGTGCTGTACCGGCAAGCCACCGTTTACCGTTCATTGCGTGCTGCGCACAAATGCTGTGTGGACGTTGAGGCTTGCTCCATGACATACGTGGGGGCCTGCTCTTCACTAAATTAACACGCACGTATTAAGTATTAACCGTCATACAGAGATACTTTATATTTTATGCATTTATTTTGATTTAATAAAACGCACCTTACTCTCGCCCCGACACGAGCCGTATATATTAATATTTGCACGTGGTATGGCTGATGGTGATGAAATATGTAAACACAAAATATCATGTTTTAACAGTACATCTTCATTACCTCTCTATCCACAGTGAAAGGAAACAACTAAATTATTTTCCCAGATTACATTTACCAGAGAGTATGGTGTTATGTCAATATCTTTCTAACAACGTACAACGCTAAAGACAAATATGTGGTCACATGTTTATAAAATACACGGGCGGTTAACCAATGATGTCAAAATTAAGCCTTGACATTTCACATCACCCGTCGAGGCGCTTCTTTCGTAAATGAACATCAGATTCACAATTTTAGCTCAGAAACCACCACAGCTGAAAAAGCCGATGGTGAAATTGACTTCTTTGGTTGCCACAAATTTGGAGCAGGAAATGAAACACCACCAAGATGACAGCTGGACCAGAAAAAAATGCTCTTTGGGGCGGCACTCGATACGCCGAAGGAGACAACGGCACATTGTGATTGGCCCAAAGGGGTGAGGTTTGCTTTTGAGTCAGAGGGCTCACGATTGGCCACGAGCATTTCCACCGACGTGTGTTTCGTTGCAGTGGGTTAGCGCACTCTGATATGATCCTGGTGACCTAAGTTTGATTCCTGGCCACAAATTACATCAGTGGTGAGTGATATCTCATTCAATCCGGCTCCCCCTCCCCCTTCAGTAGCCCGCACTGCGAAGCGTTGTAAAGTATGGGGGGGGGGGAACCCCATGACTGATACGGCGTGCAGAGGCCTTCATCTAGCAGTGGACTGAAAAAGGAATGTTAATTATTTTCGATTACGTGATGTTGCTCATTAATTCCTGCTCTGAATGCCTATTCCCTGAACTGGGATAAATAGACCAATCACTGCTGCGAGAATGTTTGGTGAACAAGATAGTGGTCAATATTTATTCCACCCATGTGCCAATGTTTACTAAACAGCTTTTCTGCTTCTCAGGCTAAGTTATACCGCTGCATTTTAATGCAAAAGCATGTTAAATGAGTGCTTAATATGCATCTGTTTAATGGTTCTTTTAAAAACAACAGACTATGAGATGTATTAATCTCAAAAAAATGTTGTCAAACAACATCCCCACGGCCGGTGCACTTCAAAAGCCCCCACGGACACACTGGAAATT
This sequence comes from Lampetra fluviatilis, assembly GCF_964198595.1. Classification (NCBI taxonomy): domain Eukaryota; kingdom Metazoa; phylum Chordata; class Hyperoartia; order Petromyzontiformes; family Petromyzontidae; genus Lampetra; species Lampetra fluviatilis. The sequence continues at coordinate 1,200,343 of NC_136305.1, forward strand.
AAAGGCGTATTAAACGGTACGTTGGCCTCCAGTTATGACAAGCCGTGGATTTTTTTCTCTCTCTTCCTGGGCCCCATCAATCCCGATCACCCGCCTTGGCATCTGCATTATTTAGGACGGGCAGTTTTACCTCCTCGGCAGTCCCGGATGACTTGCCTAAAAATAAAATAAAAATGCTACCACCAGGCTGCGCCAAGTGTGTTGATTATCTTGACACTGTAAAAAAACACAAGCCAGTGAATTGTAAACGGTGGCTGTACTCCATTGAAACCTCAACAGTTCTAGCTCATAGGAAGGGAGGTCAGAGCAGCCACAGTGCATGCGCACTGCGTATTTTATATTTTATACACCGTATTCACCCGCCCCCGACGTCATACAGCTATCTATGCATAGCTACAATTGCAGAAAAAGCAGGGCACAAATGGGCATAACCCTTGTAAATTGGGCACCAGACTTTACACGATCAATAAATCAATTGACGGTTAGAAAACTATGGCAATCTTGAAAATTACAAGCAATCTGGGGCCATACCTGTGTAAACGCTTCTCTATAGTATGAAAATTCATCTTACAGAGAGGGGCAGGAGTAGCTTGGGTACTGGTGTTCAAACAGCCCATTCTGGGGACCATTCACAAACCCATTCACTGTCATGCATCGGTTTGGAGCTGTGATCCTGGTTAAGCATGGAAGGATCAACTACACACAAATACGGCTCATGAATGGCAGAGTAAATGGAAGTTGTTGTCCTATGGATAGACTGGTTTCTGCCAAAGGGAAATTCCAGCACTGGTTCAGCACTGCCAAAGGAGTGGAGCACCACCCAACGCAATTCTCAGCAAATGGGGACTGACCCTCAGGAACAAGGCACTCTCTTGTTTACAAACGGCCACGTCGCCATGGGCACGGTCCTTTAAGGTCGGAAAGGAGAAAGTAAAATTCAGACAAATCCATTCATTCAGGTGTCCAAATGACAAGGCAGCAGCCGTAGCATATTCGAGCACACAGCCCTGATGTCTTTGTGTGAAAAATACCCGAAAAATCACAGCGGTCTATACCACCCTAATCATCCCGACGTTGTTAGGACGCAAAGGTTTTGCCAGGACGCAGTGTTTTGAGAAGCTGGGCACTGAACAGCATGCGAGGCGAGCATCTGCAAGCGTGTAGCGCTGCATGGTAGGTTCAAGAGTGTGCTGAGCTAACTCGCCGAGCTAAGATATAGACCGCTCGGCTTGTCTCGCGGTGGGCCTTCTGACCTCGCCCATCTGGCAGCACATACGAGCACTAAGCAATTATTTCTGGGTTTTTTTTTCCACCCGCCGGTTATTTATTAATTTACATGTGAAAACAGCCAAATAAAGGGTCGCATCCTGTCAGTATCCAAGTTGTCTTAAACAAAAATAAGTAATAAAGTGAGAGAATAACAGTGCGCGTTTAGGGTAACACACAATTTTGAAAAACATCGGGAAACTAATTTGATACCAACCACCGCCACCGCCCCCCCCCACCCAAACAGAGCGCAATGCTCATGCATTTAGCGGCATCAGCACGGCGTGCGGATTCCTCCGCGCCAGGCAGACAGGACGAGCGCGACAAAGAGGTGAGAATGCGAGCGAGCGGGTGGGCGGGTGGGCGGGAGAAGCACGCATGGAGGAGGTGCACAGACAGAGACAGCGGGATGTGAAGACAAGGGAAAGAAAGCAGGTCGTCGTCAAATAGGGATTGGGGCAGCAGTAGCAAGTGAACAGCCCCACCAGCCTGAAACACGCTACACCGAACCAAGATGAAAAAGCAACGCGCAGCTTGCCAAGCAGGTCACAGTGTAGCCAAACTCAGGCTCTTGAAACAAAAACCTGCTAACATTTTACCCAAGAGTTTTTATACGTCTATCGGTGTATATGGTGTGTACTGTGCGCGTCTGTGTGTGTGTATATATATGTAAAGGTCAAATTTTATACCCTCACTGACACATGAAATGGAACGATTTATAAGGAACTAATGTTTCAGGTAGTGGTGCTTCATCACAATAATTTGTCACTTGTTCAGCAAATGTGGCGCGTAAGATCCAGATGTAGTAAAAAAAAACATTTTTTTCCAGAAATATACCTTTCACCTACACAAACAGAAAGCAACATTTCTAATAAAGAGCCTTTGTATGGACTCCGCAAAAGCCTATCTGTACCTTCCAAAAAATTATTTTTCTGCCTTCAAATTTCAATGATTGTTCTTTATTTTCGGACTACATATTTGATGAAAGTGTTTGCAAACAAACTATTAAAACCACACACATATACTCGTGCCTATGATTTCATTCTTCAATGGAGTCGCCCACAGCATCAATGCAATCACTATTTTTTCTGCAGCAAATCAATACCCTTCCAGAAAAATTCACCCGGTTGCCCCTCAAACCACATCTCTACAGAGTCTTTCACAAATCGGGTACCACGGAGGTGAGACGTGAGGTTTCGGAACAGAAAATCATCACGTAGGACAAGGGTCTGGGCTGCAGTGTGTACGTACAGTATATACGTGGGAAGTCGGAATGTTTTGAGCATAATATTCTTGGAAGAAATATAAGTGGCTTTGTCATGCCAGCCCAATGTTCGGTTTATGTTAAAGCTCCTGGTTTTAATCAACACTTACACCAACGGGGGCAGGAAGGCTCCTGTAATTCCCAGTACTGAAAGTAGGTTGCTGACTTATTTTGCGGAGTTTAAGCGATCTTCTCTCGAAGGCGTAGGATTTCTCCAGGCACTCCAATTTCCGTCCACATGTAAAACAACATTAATCCCAGGCTTGCCCTGAATAAGCGACTTCTGGTTTCAACGTGCTCTTAATAATTCATATCCCTTTGTTAAAACACTGCTGGATGAAGAACCCATCATGCCTTTCAGTCATGGAGATTGTTCGACCATACTTCACCACTCTGGTCAGTGTGGAATTGTGAAGGATTGCAAGGGGAGGGTGGGCCCAAGACCTATTCAGGTGTCACTCACCATGCATGTTAGCTATGGCCGGGAACACGGATCATAGGTTTCATAGTGCATTGCGCTAACCACTAAGCCACCACTCCATCCCAATGGGCCATACCGTGGTTATAAAGGTTACCTAAGGCTATCTATTAAACCACGCAAGAGCAATACAAAAACATTTAGTAGGTTCACTCTGTTTTCACTGAAATCTTATTTACTCATGAGTTAAGAAGACATTTATCAAAAGTGTTGCAATTTTTATTCTGGCTGTGTAAGTCAATGGACACTTTTTACGATCGTATTCACTGAACTTTCTGACCAGTCCTCATTAAAACAGAGGGTGTGCGTATATTAATTTCTTTCAGCTCTCTGTTGTAACGTTAGCACGCTAACACAAGGTGCCCTTGCCAGGACCTACTTACGATACATCCAAGGAGACAAAAAAAGACCCCCACAAGCCCCGCAACACTATATATCTACGGTGCTACCCGGCCACGTAAACAAACAACAGCTCTCTCCGCATGACGTCCACCGCCGAGGAGCAGTGAGCGCCGGCCACCTGCTCTGGGCCGCGGCCAGCGGAAAGTGCATGTGATGAGGCCCACCGACGTAATTAGTCATTCCAAACCTATTAACCTGCAAGGGCTAAAGGAGGACACTTGCTCCTACCTGCGCATCACCAAATGCGAGACCACTGGCCACGACCAAGATATCTAACGAGTCCTGTCTCATACTCGAGATTGGGTGGCGAGAAAATGGGCAAACGGTGGGAAATAAAAAATATTGGTTGTTGGTTGCCAAGTAAGTCAGTAACTTTGACTTCATTTGAAGCCAAGTGAGAGCAGAATGTCTGAACCATGACTATATATCCCCTCCGAACCCCCCTCAGCAACCCACACGGAATTGCATGAAGTAAGGTCAACTTAGCCTCATCATCGATATGGCATTAGAAGGCCTTCATCCAGCAGTGGCGTGACATTTTTAAAAATATTATTTTCAGATGTTCTAAGAATCCAATGAGACTATACTAAATGGACACGTATAGTAATGTATGGACAATGTATACGTATTGCTAACAATGACATCCAAATTTAGGATGTAAATTTGAACACTTTATTAACAAAACATTTTTTTGAACCTATTTACTTTGCCCGTGGGGGGGGGGGGGAAAGATAATAAAACACAGTACAAGTCCATTTCTATCCATTTGTCTGGAAAAAAATCGCGAATAAAGACACGAACATTAAAAACACAGCATCGGCTTCCATTCTATGCAGGCAGACAACAGAGCGTTTGAGAATTTCCCCCTGCGAGCAAAGACTCCCAGAGACTTTCCAGCGCAACTTACGCGAGCCGAAACAAAGTTCGGATTTTTCTTAAGTTTGCACAAGCCAGGCTCGCTATGTCATTGGCCTTTAGTGCGTGGGCGATCTAGCCGGGCTCGGCTGGAAGTCCGGCAAAAAAAAAAATTGTCAGTGTGCATGCGCACACACACGCGCATGTGTGCGCGCACGGGCGCAATTTTGCAGTGTCCTCACACTGTCGCATCAAGAGGCAGAGCGCGTGCGTGCACATGCGTGCGGGGCAAGCGCGCCGAGCCGCCTCAGAGGATAATTAATGCGAGAAGCCGATCAGTAATGAAGTAGTGCTGAATCGCCGTGGCGAGATAATTAAGCCAGGCGCTCTCCTGGCGAAGTTTCAGTAATTTATCGCTGACATTCGCTGCATTGATAGGTCAATTTAAAAGACGCGCACGCATTAGACAACGGGCAGGCGAGCGTGAAGAAAATTGAAGCAATCTCCCTACCACGCAATAATAAAATTACTGTACTGTGTAAACGTAATGAAACGGCAATATGCCAGGACAGCAGACGTGAAGGGTGCAGCAAATTGCCTGTGGAAAATAACAGCCCTCCATCAAGATATGCTCTCGTTTGGAGAAGAGGGTGGGGGGGTTCAGGGCTAGGAGGTGGTTGGGGGGGGAATAAAATCCAAATTGTGGTGGCCGCTGCTAATGGACTGTCCTGTTACCGGTGGTTTTCTAATTTAATCCAATCCGCAGGAGACAAAACAGCCTACGGGAGAATCTGCCTGTTTGGCTGCACGGGAGAGGTTTTCCTGTGCGTACATTTCAGCGGGCCGTCGAGATATCATTACAGAGACGGGGAAGGTGGCAGGCTTGAATTCGAGTCGGCTGGCAGATTATTTGCCGTAATAATATACATACGCGTAATGGATAGGATTCTCAATAGGACGCATTACTCCTTCTGGGCTGCGTAACGTTGTTATCACTTGTGCCGAATCTCGTTTAAAGGTAGCGTTCTGAGGGCAGCGCAGGCTTGTGAGGCAGGCTGGAGACTAAGAATGGAAGTGACTTTTCCCTGAATCTGACTGAACTGTCAAGTATGAGATTTAAAAAAATCTTAAACAAACTTTTAATACGGATGGGGATTTGGGCACCATTGCTTTCTTGGATATTAAAAGACGTACTTGTTATAATCCTTCTTAAATCATCGCACAAATGTCAGAAAGTAATGTCAAAAAATAATTTTCTAAATTCTCTGCCAAGAACCACGATGAGCTTTATTTAAGGAAATGTTTTAACGAAATATAGTTTGTTGAATTATAAGCCTAATGAGCTATTACTTTTTACGGAGTACATTTACATTTCAAAACATTCTCAGCTACAACGTAGGTCTGGTGCTAGATTTTGCACGATTTCAATTTTACTTTACAAAAAATTCGAAAATGAGAACTTTTTTTCTTCGAATGGGCATATCACACTGATATAACAACCCATATACATTACACTAGAAGAAACATGATACTGCCGTGGTTATTTGTCAATTGTGTTGAATGGCATGTTTTGCCATTTACAATTGTTGTTTTATGTTTATTTTACTTTTTACCATAACGTGGGTTTTGTTCATCCATGCTCGGGTTTCTGTAAACAATTTATTTCCAAAAGTTACACGCTGTTTTAAGCCACACGCTTATATACAAACATACCACGTTTCTAAAAAAACTGAACAATGTTGCATGAGCATGCGCATTTCGTTTAGCCACGCATTTGAAAATGTGAACTTAGGCAAACGTACCGGCCTAGTTGTGGCCACGAAATCAAAGATCCACATTTCCAGCCGTCACTGTATATGAAGTAAAGATAGTTTTGTTTTTATAGCCAGGGGTAACCATTATTAATCACTTCTGAAAACATTGAAGTGTAAATGATAAAAATGACACAAAGTATGATCCATCAAAAGTCTATCCTAAAATTAGCACAATTAGCGTTTTTCATGCGAAATTTACCTGTATTTAATTTTGAATATGACGTTATATACATAAAACACAAAGGTATGTTAATTACAGGCTAAAGGTTAATAAGAACACACGGCACCGCTAACACACGTGCTTCACATCTCACGTAGCAAAGAATAACATACATTAAAAAAACTTTTTTTAATTGCCTCTCAAAATCCACTTGCTGCCAGATAATTAAGCGGACTGTGATGTTCAATTAAATAAACGCTAAGTTTAGAACACGCCAGGACAGGGCAAGGGCCAATTTAATGTGCAGCATCTGCAGCAACAGCTACCACTAGCTGTCACAAATCTCTGCCAAACCACATTACTGCCGCATGAGCAAGTGGACGAAAATACGCCGATTGTCAAAGTGGGATCTCGAACCGTACAACCCACACGGCAAGGCAATATCACTTTCCTGCTCAAAATAAAAAACTGAAATCAATGGGGATGTCCTCCTGACGGCAATGTGTTGGGAATTTGTCTTTCAGTTCGACTCGCTCAACGGGCACGGCTGTGCTGATGCATCGGCTATTGGTCAATATTATTGTTGTTATAATATGTATAATATGTAAGTAGGTATAGCTATGCATTCATCGCAAAGTGGATGTACGTACGCCGGGGTTTGGCACATGGCTGCGTCGCAGAAATATTGTACACAAGTGCTTTTCAGGTGAGATGAGAAAAAAATGGCAAGAGATGAAGAGGCAGGGAGTGGGGGGGAGCGGCGTTTCAGGCACGAAACAACAGCTCCGCCGATTGGCCAGAATCTCGACTGCCACGTCTGGGTACTGACCGTGTTCCAATCGAAAAGCTAGAACAAAATATGCCGCATGTCGACCGAAAGGTGCCCTCGTCCCCAGAAGACGCAAGTCCCCTTGGCCCAACGAACCGGCACTCGCATAGGTGGAATGTTAAAGTGTTTAAAAAAAAGGGGGGGGGGGAACAAAAATCGATGTGCGCGAGATGGTCGTCTTGAGCCCTCTTGGTCAGTTGCCCCTCCCAGGAGATTGCGCAGAGATTTGCAACGCTTCCCATTGAAAACGACTCCGCACCAGCAACTGTTCATTACTTGAGATATTTTGACACCTGACTCTGTTAGGACAAGACGTAATGGTTTTCCTTAGTCCAAGGAATTACATTTTGTTTTCTCTGGGAAGGGGCCACCAAAGGAAGTGGAAATAGAAGGAAATCAAAATATTTGTACAAATATAGCTTACGACCAAATCACCACAAGTGTGTCCAATCTTGTCAGATCTTGGAAACTAAGCAGGGTTGAGATTGAGTATTATTTGAATGGGTGACCACTCGGGTTTGCCAGGTGTTGCAGGTACAGGGCTGCAGGACAGCCAGGAGATGGCAGTGCTGAGTTCCACGACCCCATATGCATTGGTTGTCTCTGCATACTCTGGATTTCTCCCACATGCTAAACATTAATTGATGAAATTGGACAAACATTCCAATGCAGAGCGTCGAGTGACTCAGTGAGGCTTTCTTGGATAAGAAATAAGCACTATTGTTTACTATGAACAAATTATTACACTAAGCTAATACACCTTAATGGTTAGTGCATGGCCCTATTAGGCCCTATTAACCTGACTGCCTGAGTTGTATTCCAGGCCACGGCTAAAATCCGTAGGAAATGGTGATAACACATCGACATTGACCAGCGCGGTAGAGTACAGCTAAACAGCACGTGCACGACTGACATGGGGGTGGGAAGACCTTCATCCAGCAGTAAATTCACAAAGGGTTCAAAATGAAACCAATAAGCCAGTGGAAGTGCTCATATGGACCAATGATGGTAAAGAGACTTGAGCACTGCGATCTGAAGATAAATCTTAATTTTCAATTGAGGCTGACGCAGACACAGGACGAGAATGTGGTCAATCGGCGGTGACCACTTGCGGTCTCAGACCCCGAGCCTCGTCTCTCAACCACCCGCCTCAGTGCGCTGTCGATGCTACAACAACAAGTCTTCGTGAGGGATAAAGAAACAGGTACACGGTGCGGCAGGCAGATCTCCAAAAATAAACTTTGTCCTACAGAGCTGTCTTTTTAGTTCAAGTGCACACGCACCCAAATGACTTAATAAAAAAAAAGTCATTTTTGACACAGCGTACAGCCTTAGGTAGTAAGATATCTAAAAGTGAAACAGTATCCGTCATAGGGAGACGACCAAACAAGTCGTTAAATCAGACTTCCCGTCAGCTTCTTGACAAACCTACGACCGAGATCAACGCTCACGGGTGGTGCGTGAAATCGCAAAAAAATAGCAGGGGTGGAAAAGAGGTGTGGGGGGGGTGAGCAGCGATTCAAATGCCCGGTCTGGAAGTGTGGTACACCTCATGTAAAAGTCATCTGCTCGTTGCGTTTGGATGATTAGATGTGCTCAGTTCGGCTGTCAGTTCTTCCAACGTTACTAGTACCCAAGGCAGCGTAAGTCTCACAGAAAACAAACACCGCTCTAACATAAACACCATCTCAGTTACCGACCGTGCCGCTTTTGAAAACCATGAAAAGGGAGCAGGGAAGGGAGAACATTTTTTTCCCTTAACCGAACCAAGATGCCTATTGTTTAAATGATGCTGAGTTTCACATCAATTTTCCTATAACCATAAATGACAATCGATGCCATCGACTCGAGCATAGCAGGCCGCCGACACAATGATGAATAAACTAAAAAACACTCGCAATCGTTCAACAGAACAGAAATGTACCTTTTACCGTCTCACTTAAAACCGGGAACGAAGAGTTGTTTTTCACCAGGGGGTTCACACTTTACAAACGGGGCAAGCCGAGCATACGGCGAGAGGGGGGAAAAGAATGGTGGCGAGGGGGGGAGAAATCAATACCCCTCTTCTCTACAAGTGAGCGTAGTTTGTTCGGACGTACTTGAGAAGGCCGTCCAGTCTCCAGTCAGCCATCAAAAGTATCGATGCAGACACTGGTTTGATTACGCGAGTCTGTAACACTATTAGTTACACTCCCTCGCGCCCTGTGACTGCCACGCTGCGGAAAGGTGCTCACTGGCACAGTCATTGGGATTAACCCATTTCTGCCAATTTCTGCTCATTTAACGCGGTTGCGTTTTCCAGCTTCCCCACATCGGGGGCTGCGCTTACCGCACCCAATGCAAGCTCATACGCGTGTACGTGGTGGACATTTATATCAACCCATGCACTGCAAATCGACGTTTATGTTTCGCATATGGTATATTCCTGCTTTCAAATTAGAAGCACAACCAACGTGTGATAATTTAGAATGGGTAAAGGAGCGAGTGAGGGATTTCGATACTGTGTTTATGGTGAAAAGGCTACGTTTGGAAGACTATTCTTACATAGCCTTTCAGTCACTCGGAAATTATTAGATCATTCTTGGGCAATGATGGGACTTTTGTTACTTGAGCAATTATTGTATTTAGCATTTTCTTCCAACAACTTGCAAAGTCGGCAATGGGAAATTCCACAAGGTATATCTTAATGCCAGCATTATTATTATTATTATTAAAACTGCCATTGTGACGCATTGGTACATCAGCTCATTTTTTACATTTTATTGAAAGTCAAAAATTGCATATAGGCAATATAGCAATGGCCATGTACCACGCTTATTCGGCTAAATATAGGCTATTGAGGAACACGGTCTCCTCCTCCCTATGTTTACTATATTGGGTCTCTGCGTCAAGGGGAATGATACACCCAGTGAGGGTGAAAATGGACCTCGTCAGCAATGTCACAGTGACAACACTTCCTGTTGTACGCAAACCCCCATTAACTGCACAATGCTCGCTTGAAATTACCCGGCTTTCTGTTCGCAACCCCCCCCTCCCTCCCCCATAAACATGCGAGTCATCGGTGCCACACTTCCTATTTCCTGTTTGTACGTGCCATAATTAACCAACAGCTCACGACAGCGAAGGAATCTGCTTGGTCTGATGTTTCACATTTATTTAGGGTCCATGGTACAGTGCCGTGAGCACCAGCTGTGGCATCACTGCAAGAACTGCTGCCAGGTCGTGACGAACATCGCATTCAGTCGAGTATTTCTACAAGGAGAATGTTATACGATGCAAAGGTTATACATTTTGGGACGTGAAGAAAAACCCATACCAAGCATTAACCATTATGTACAAAAATATGTAGGGCTGAGTCTATATAAGACCAATGTTTTCTGTGGAAATGGTGATATACAATATCTGTTTTTAATCAAAGATAATGATTATTTTCTACTAAATTGAAAAATAAATTCTAGACACCACTTCCAAGTGGCCTTCATGTCACTTGCAATTCCAAATGTAAATTATGTAATATTCAATATAATTAGTTCCGCGTTAAATAAATGTTTCATTTTACATATACACATATACCCGGACACACGCATAGCCGGCTACACTAAGTTAGATATGGTGACACGTATCTGCAAACACAATTTGTAGTGTAAAATGTGTAGTGCGCACAGTGTACATATGGATGTGTGTGTGTGTTAGCATGCGAACATGGCCTGGCCTAGGTCAACCCATCTTGGATTCAGTATCTGGTGCCTTGTGCGAACACCAGCGCCGTGGCCTGCCTGTGTGATGCTGGACAATCCACCTCTCTGTGCGTGGTACTATGCTGATCTTAATAGGCAATCACTAACAGCACTTGCCTCCGTAGTCTGTGTGTATAACCCATCAGCCTGGATTCATACGAACATTTTTACATTACAACACAAAATACACAACAACGCATTATCGCAAGTAATAATACAGAACAGGAGAATGCCTCTTATCTGCGGCCCTATTACCTGTGACTCTTATAATTATCCGTGGCAGCTGTAGGGTCCTGAAAACTCTTATTACCCACGGCCATATTTTCCTATTATTCGTAATACTTGCAATTTTTCTGAGGATAAGAGGAATCACAGGGAAAGTGTATCCTATTAACCACAGGTTATCCGCTATGTTTTACTATGCGGGTAATAATAAAATCGCTTATTACCCCACGGAAAAAATAGGATCTGCGAAAAAGCCCCCCCCCCCCATATCATAGCGGATACGAGTTATCCCGTCATGGTAATTCCCAGTGCATTACACCCAGCGGTGTAAAGTGATCACATTTTGTTGCACTTGTGCTTTAACCAAAAAACATCACTGTACGAATGTCAAACGCATCAAAAACCAAAACGCTCCAGCACCGCTTTTGTATAAAACCCAAGCAGCATGCGGGCTAACTCTGACACACATTACAGTGGATCTTCCTCTAATCTGGTTTTAAGGGGGCAGTCACAGACACAGGCAGTCCTTGGGGACATCGCAGGATCTCTCCGATGAGCAGCCGGCTCATTTCACATGCAATTCCTCTGCCTTTTAAACACTGAAGACAGCCACGCAAACATAAAAAGAATCCCTGAGGCCAGTGTAAATCCACGAGCGTACGGAGTATATGCACGCATCGGTATAGGTGTACTTAACGTCAGCTGGAAAATGTGCTTAAATTGGCTCGTGATGTGTCCATCCATTCTCTTCAAATATACATCTGGGAGCCTGTCTTCTGTTAAAAGCAGTAAAACCACACTGACCTCCAAAAGGTGGCTGTGACACCGTAAAGAAATAAACGCAAATTTAATAACACAACGTATACCCTTGAAACTGGGAAAGGCGTGGTGGGGGGGAGCACACCTGCTTAATTTGTTTTCATATAAGTTAGAACATGCGACAACACACACACATTTTGTTGCAAATTGTACTTCGTATTTGCTGCCAAAAAGGAACAGTAAAAAAAATCTCCAGAAATCTGGCCAGGAAACACACGCAGGCACAATGACACGGGCTCACTCACACGTGCGCGCGCACACAAGCACACGGACAAAGCACTAAAATACACAAACCGTGTTCTCAAGACACTCCAGTAGCTCACTGGTTTCTCATTAGCTGCTTGATCCTGTCCTGACTTGTTGCACGTCTAGTACGTTCAGTGCATTTTCAGCATTTTTTTTAAAACATCCATTAAAGTGTGCAATAGGTATATCGTCACCAGAGGTATTCGAAATCTGCCTGATGCAGCACATGCCGTTTTTTTACAACAGGTATAAGGAGCGTGGAAAGCAGGTTTGGGTCGCAGGATATATGCATGGCCATCCAACTATTGCGATGTATAATGCACCGCAATAGTACATTACATAGTTCAATAAAACACGAGTACGACTGCAATTACGAGTGCCATTGTTGTTATTAAGCCTGCCAATCAAAGCCAGAATTGGACAGGAGATACAATTCTCCGATTGGGCCGCCAAAAGCTTACCAGTTTTACACCGGCAATTAAATGTCCACAATCGTGGGGTTGATAACCTCCCCCATGGGCGGCGTATACAACTGGCTAGAGACTGCGGTCTGGCGGTCCTTTTTTTTGGAATAGGGCCAGAAAAAAAGCACCGCACGTTCAAATCTGCTATCAGCCCAGCAACATGGTGGTATTGCAGAAGCCAGCAGGGACTGCAAGCGCTCGGCTAAAGTGCAATTCAAGAGATAGGGTTGTGGACCACATTTGAAATATTTGAAGGGGAAAAAAATATATAGAAAATAGTCTTTTTTTTACTCAACCATGCCAAAAATGTTATCATTCATCTTTTGCACTTGGGCTGGTCGAAGTCAGACTTTTAATGAGGACGTTCGCAACTAAGAGAAACTGCCTTTCCAAAATTGTCTCCAAATAAACACGCATGCAGACATGCACGCTGTGGCATTGATGACACGCTCACAAGGAAACCTCCATTTATATTCTTCCATACGAAATCGTACAATAGCACCGATTTACGTTACACATTATATTATAAACCGCGAGGCAGGTTATGATCATTGCAATTGATTTAGAGGTACAATAAATGTTTGCCAAAATTAACCAGCCTTCTCCACACCACAGTGTCTATTGATATTAATTGATTGTAAAAATGACTTACGAATTATAACTTCAATTGCAGCCTCATTAGTGCACATAAAACCCCTCCCCGATGACAAACAAGGTGTTTAGCGTACCCTCCCCTCTAGGGCAGAAAAACTATCACGATTACCTGTGAGCGCTATATCTAAGTGTACCACTACATGAGGGTATATTTTGAATTACTGCACAGATGGTTATTCCCAAGCATGCAATGATTCGTCGGTTGAAAGCAATTCTTATACTCACGCTGCACTGAATTGTGAATGAATTATTTGATATTCACATACTTTACTACACTACACGTGGTTTGTTCACGTAAACCATGCAGTCACTAGACATTCTACAGTCACCGTAATGGCCAAATAAATATTTGATTCATTGGTCGAATCCGTACCCTGAACCACAACAATTCAAGGAATTTCTGCGAGAGTGAATTTTTACATGCCTAGTCATATCAAAGACATCAAGATCAAATGACAATGTCACTTTTAATTGTTAAAGCTGTCATGTTGAATGCAAAGTTGTAACACTCGGCAAATTTCACAAACACATTGAACCAAAATGAGAAGACTACCACAACATATAGTATGTGCCTCCCAACCAATACCGCATATGGAGTTTACTCAAGTAGAATACACAGTGGTGGATCGTGAACAGAATCCGATGGCATTACGAGCACCGTGGACAAGGCAGCCACCACACTCCACAACGTAGTTTACGTTTGGGGAACATATATACACAACGACGCTGCATCCCCAAGCGGATTATTTTCACAATTTTTTTTTTTTGCCGAGAAGTTTCGCAATGCTCCGGCACAAATGTTCACCATCGACATACGGAAGAGTGCTTGGGGAGCGCAAACTGTATTGACGTCACCCCTTGCCACCACAAGTACACTCGCCGTGGCTGCACCGGCTTTCACATGTCCTCCGTGCGGCCGTCTTCCTCGGTGGAGCGGCGGCGTTCCCGTACGCAGGGGCAAGCCGCACACAGCAGCAGGACGCATTTACATTCCGTACAGGTGTATCGGCACGCTTGCAACAAGGGTTACCCAGTGGCATTCGGGCATACAAAAAGAATACTGAAACTGGCATTTTGCTTTGCATAATTGCCTTCATTAATATGCCGTTCGGCGCGGTAAATCAATTTTCTAAAACAAAATGGGAAGGGTTTACCTGAATGACATTGTCCGATACGTTTGATGAGGAAAGAATGAGATTCGCATAGCTGTCATTGTTTTTAATTATTGTAATTTTTTAAAGTTAGAAATGCATTTGAAACTGACATGCATACAACTAAAATTATATTATCCTTATTGCAGGTAGCATTTATTTTATAATTTGCTGAGATAAATACAGGTAATAGCCGTTACCACATTGTTGAGAAAATTGTTGAAATACCATAGCCTGACCCAAGTATTTTTAAAAGTGACATTACTGCCTTTCAAAAAATAATTTTGGTGCTGCAAATTATCTTTACGTAAAAGGCCCCCTGCCAACACATCGGCACCCTGATCTGGAAGCGATCTTTCTCGGCGATAGGACTTTCAGAATCAATTTAAAAAAGTGTTAATTATAAAACGAGACTGTCTGCATGTAATATGATGTTGCCATCACAACTTGAAACGTCCTGAGAAGATCTGCAATGTCAATTGCCTTGGAGACAAAACTGTGCGAACGTATGTGCTGGTACTGCATATACGTGTATATGGCGAAGAAGCAATGAGGTTCACGCATGCTGCGCTGTGTTCCCGGCAGTCTGAGCTCAATTCCTGACCGTGCACATCAATGAAAAGTGGCACGCGAACAGAGTGAGCATCTTCTCCATAGTCTTGGCCTAAGATGAGCACTTTCACCGATGCGTTCACATCAGCACGCAGGAGACAAAGGGCACTGGGCGTGGTTCTAGCCACACCATGCCCTCATGCTTCTCCTGCCTCAATAGGTGCTCACGGACATCACTTGTCTCAACAGTATATAAAACTAAATGGGGGAATGTCAGTCTTTTTTATGTATCCGGCTGTACACATGTTATTTTGGAGACAGAAAAAAAATCAATTTTAGCAGGAACACGGTTTGCTCTGTACTCTCAGTATAAAAGCATGCGACACAACAACAGCCACCAGCACAACCTGCTAGCCAACCAGGATGCTGGCTGGCATCTTAATAGGCACAAAACGGCATGATGAGCAAATGAATCAAAACAATATTTACAGAAATACACAAAGGCAGGCGGAGACTCGGGAGGCAAACTCCCCACCGCCAGGCAAGCGAGCAAGCACGATGATGATGATGATGGCTGCGAGGCAGTCAAGCAATAAATGTCCGCCGAGACAGGGCAGCACCACTAAAGACCACTCTTGCCCAAGCTCTGGACACAGCGTGTTATCTGTAGCCAGGACACATTGATTGCCAAATTAATAATAAATGGTTGGGAGCAAAAATAATATATTATACTTTAACTAGAAAGTATAATAGCAACCGGTAGCTGGGTTCGTCCACTTTCTATCAGCATTCGTGTCACACTCCACTGGAGGCGAATTACTTGGTTTGCTGATTATGGGGGTCATATATTTGTAAGTGTTTAGCAGAAGACTGTAGTTATCCTGTCCTATGAATAAAATCAATCAGTTTTTTGGTGATCAATTTTGGGGGCCCAAATTTGAAGATGCAGGTTGTGGGATTGTTTTTGCTACAAGGATGGTCCCTACTGTACTTGTATGCATTTTCAACATCCTGGCCATTTTATAAGATCATGAGAATTTACAACAGAGACTCAGTCACAATTGTCTATAAATTGTATAAGAGATTATTCGACTGTAACACTTCATTACCAACGTATATCTTTTTGTTCCCATTATTCACAAGATCAAAACAATGACAGTTGTGGTTTCTCTTGGGTTAGTTTGGTGTCTTAATATAAATAACAAAAACTGTAACAAAATGCCTAATCCTACATCTGGAAAAGAAATCCACTTTGTGTTATCTACATTGCAAAATACTATAGAATGCCTATTTGTTGAGAGTTCCAAACAACATTGTGCAATAGAACTATAAGTTGCAATTGCATTTTCGTGAGCGGCAAATTTTTTTATCCTCTTATCAAGGCAGTCGGCAGGTTAAAAAGCTATTTTCAGGCCAAACCGCCCAAAGCAGAATTACAGAGGGGCCTCCCACCCAACATGCTAAAATAATTTCCCCACACACAGCACGGCCGCTGGCCCACTTCAAAGGGCAAATAAATTGCTACCAGGAGAGAGGACGAAGACTTGGGTTTCGTTTCGTACTCTCCGACTCGCCTCCCACACTCCACCTCCCCTCAACCCACCCGTGCCACTCCTCCGCAAAACAAAAAAAATTAAGAAATAATCAAATAGGTAAAACACACACAGATGCACACACACGCTCACACACACAAAGATCCGGTACAGCCACCCAGATTGTCGGTGAAAGTGCTGCGAGCGAGATGCCTCTTGCAACACACCTGACAACTTTTGTCTCATCGGTGCCAATGTTTATCCACCGCACAAGGTATCGTTCATTTAAGGCCGAGTAGACCAAGGAGAGGCCCAGGAAAGGCTGCAATACACCACTTGCCACTGCTGTTATCATCCACGAGCTGGAATCGAACCCAGGTCACCGGGTCCGCAACGCATCGTGCGTGGCCGAACCACTGTGCGTGACAAGACCGCGGGGTCCCGGCTCCGCGTAGACACATACGCGCGCACACACACACGTAGGCAAGGAACACATACGCACACACACAACCACTGGCACAAGTAGCTGGGTACCCAACCAAATCCCCCTTCCTGCATCAACCGCAGGGAGTGTGTGCACCACCCAGCGCCGCCCCCGAATCCCCGCATAAATATTTTAATCCCATTTTGCTCCCAGTTCGAGAAACGGGCCGCACAAGGCGTTCCACGCGCAAGCCTAGATTGATCACAGTGTAACACATTTTTTTTCCCTGGGTGGTAAGTATTATTTCCTAATTGCTTATGCCTCAAAAGTAGAGAAAATGGCTATTATTCCCCACAAACTTTGCTTTTGTGACCAGGACAGTGATATTTTGAAATTGACCTATTTTCCAGAACATTCCAGATAGATTCAGTGCTGAGTAAACTAGGAGTAACTTCTAGAACATTCTAGAACTTTCCAGTAATGTAATAGTAGTATAAATACAGGTGCCTTAAGCCCACCAGTTCAGTTTAGTTCCAGCTGCCTAAGTGGATACAAATCTGCATTTTTCTGAGATGGCATCAAGAGGCTGCAAGCATCCGGCAGACGCATTTTGCGAGGTCTGCGGCCAATTTATCAAGACAAGAGCGAAAAAGTACTCTGTGGAAGCATCTGCTAAGATGTGTGAGGCCTACAAGGCATATTTCGGCATGCCTGTCAGGGATCAAGACAAACCCTGGGAACCTCATTTCACCTGCGAGCAATGCAAAAAAACTCTGGAAGGTAAGATGGACAATTACTTGAAATTTTACGTGATAAAATTTGTAAAAATTTGTAAAATTGTACAAGTTTTTAATTTACAGTTTTCAATGTTATTGAAAACATATATCATACATGAAAAATGTTGCGAGAATCTCTTACACATTAGTCATGGCTTAAATGAATGTATTTTTGTAGGATGGTACAGACGGGAAAAGAGAGGCATGAAGTTCGCTATCCCAAGAATTTGGCGGGAACCCACTGAGCACTCAAGCAACTGCTACTTCTGCATGGTGGACCCTTCCAAACGTCGGACTCGCAAGAATGCACCAGCTATCACGTATCTAGACCTTCCTTCATCCATCGCCCCGGTGCCACACTGCCATGAGCTCCCCGTACCCACTCCTCCGGAGAGAGAGCAGCCGTCTTTAGAAGAGAGCAGCAAGTCAGAGAGCGAGGAAGATGTAGATCCAGATGACAATTTCAGAGGTGGAGCTGAGGAGAGAAACCCATACTACCCCAACAAAAAAGACCTCAACGACTTGATCAGAGATCTTGGTCTCACTAAGTCCAATGCCGAGCGTTTGACGTCTCGGCTCAAGCAGTGGAACTTGTTGGATGAAAGCATGCAAGTCGCAGATCAGAGGAAGCGTCACCAACCTTTTTGCAGCTTCTTCACCCGTCAAGATGGGCTCTGCTTCTGCCACAATGTGACCAGTCTGTTCGAGGCAATCGGAATCGCCTGTAACCAGAATGAGTGGCGCCTCTTCATTGACAGTTCCTCCAGGAGCCTCAAAGCCATGCTGCTCCAAAATGGTAACAAGGATCCATCTCTTCCCCTGGCTTACTCGGTGCACCTCAAAGAGGATTACAACAGCATCCAGACCTTGCTGGACGCCTTGAAGTATGATGAGTATGGCTGGGAGGTCATCGGAGACTTCAAAATGGTGGCATTCCTGATGGGTCTCCAAGGCGGTTTTACCAAGTTTCCCTGATATATTTGCCTTTGGGACAGCAGGGACACCAAGGCGCACTACCACAGGCGGGGCTTGCCACAGCGGACCGAGTTCTCTGTGGAGAGGAACAACGTCAAGTGGGAGCCACTGGTAGACCCCCAGAAGGTGCTGATGCTACCACTGCACATCAAATTGGGCCTTATGAAACAATTTGTCAGAGCTGTAGATAAGAAGTCGGCAGCCTTCAAGTACCTTCAAGACTTCTTCTCTAAGCTGTCTGAGGAAAAGGTCAAAGGCGGTGTCTTCGTCGGACCACAGATAAAGAAGATCCTGGAGTGCAATGAATTCCCCAAAAAGCTCACTAGTAAGGAGAAAGCGGCTTGGGACAGCTTTGTCGCAGTGGTTCGTGGCTTCCTGTGCAATCACGAAACTATGTGGAGCTGGTTGAGACTCTGGTGAAGAACTACGGCACAATGGGCTGTAGGATGTCCCTCAAAGTCCATTTACTTGATGCTCATCTTGATAAATTCAAGGAGAACATGGGAGCGTACTCGGAGGAGCAAGGCGAGCGCTTCCACTAGGATATACTGGACTTTGAACGCCGCTACCAAGGACAGTACAACGAGAACATGATGGGAGACTACATTTGGGGGCTGATTCGTGAAAGTGATTTACAATATAATCGTAAATCTCGAAAAACTACTAATTTCTAAATATTTTCTAGTCATTTTTGTATTACTTTAGTATAAATACACGTTAATTTTGATTCATGTTGTTTTTTCTGACTTTATGTGAACGAAAAGACACAAATTCGCCCGTTTTATCATTGAAAATAGGTAGATTTCAAAATATCACTGTCCTGGTCACAAAAGCAAAGTTTGTGGGGAATAACAGAATATGAAGGCATTTTCTATACTTTTTAGGCATAAGCAATTACGAAATAACACTTACTACCCAGGAACAAACATTGTGTTACAGTGTCATCAGTTGCCATTTGGGTGTTGGGAACATTTTTGTTGTTTTTGTGATCTAATCTATGGGAAGAAGTGGCAGGTTACAATCGTTCATATTCCTGTAATTTATATGTCAAAAAAAGACAGTGAAGGCGGTGACAAAAATGAAGTTTCCGTGGTGGTTTGTTGACAGATTTATTCAAATCCCTTTCAAGGGCTTGCCAGCATATATTTGATTTTGTTTAGAAAAAGTGAAAAAAGATGGACATTTACAATGAGTGAAAAATGACGCAGGTTAATGGTTAACAGAACTTCGGGCACATATCTGTTAATGGTTATGTATCAATACAGTATTAATGATTTAATAAATAACTTTCCCAGAAGTCACGGTGAACCATCGTTATAGATTATTTTATAAAAATCCATCTAAGTGCACAGTGTAACACTATATATGTGTACTCGCACACATGCATTTATAAACACTTGCACAAATGTGCATCAATATTAGTAATCCAAAGTAAACGCTCACTCCGCGGGGAAGATATGTTATTAACATAAAAGGCTAGAGGCATGGAACCCTATTTCATTATTGCACTCGCAGTATGAAAGCTTGCATTAGTTTATAACACTGACACATCATTATTTTCCCTGCATGCCAATCGTACTCCTGGAGAGATGCATTACCGGTCCATAACGAGCTATATTTTACTCATATCGTGTACCATTTAGTTAAAGCGGTGCAGCGGTCAAAAAGATTCTGAAAACCTTCGCCAGAAACAAGAGCACGCAAGAAGTCTGCTTTGCTCATTACCGTTCCGCCAGATGTCTTAAACGGCAGCCTGTCTGTTTAAAAACAAAGAAAATTTAAAATTAGAATGCTAGCAAGAGCAAACAAAGAAGTATCTTGCCTAAAAAAAGAGAAAAAAACAACAGCAGCGCCCTCCCTGGGTATTACATTACCTCATTCATCTTTTGTCCGCTCCTTAATGGCCAAGCCCCCCAAATGGCTGTGGCTAATGATTCAAAGGGGAATAGCTGGACTCCGTTGGGATTAGCCAATCGCCATCAAGGCATGTTTACACAATAACGGGGAGCCCGCAAACGTCGCTCCCTTGTACCGCACGTTTTGGCCAGCACGCTGCACACCGCGGGGCCTGCCACGCATCATCGCCATCTCCCTCTTTTGTTCGGGTGTCTTGGTTTGTTTTTTAAGTGTGCATCTGCACTCCAGCTTTTGGAGATCCTGACTACATTACTTTTTGGCAAGGCAGAGCTGCACAGCTGAGCAGACGCTGGTATTTGTGGTATTACGAGGTTGCGTCTTGCATGAGATCCTTTGGCTGCCAACCAAGAGTATTAGATGCACTCTCCTTCCTCTTACGCCGCGTCTCCGCTGCCAAGTGCAGACAGCGAAAGTTACCGCACGCAATGTGCGCTTTTCTTCTGAAAGTGCGATAGCCAAGCCTTAATGACTGCGCAGTTACTTGTGCTTAAATAATGAAAAGGAAACGGATTTTACGCCCTAATTGGTCACCAGTTGAGATTCAATCCAAATGTCCATAGTTCATCATGTGGATATGGGTGGCAAGTTTTAAATTCCTGGTTCATAATTATTATTTTAGCCTTTTAAATTGACCGAGCGCTCACCCATATTAAACTATACATAAGAGGTATGGTCAGGAATTTTAAAGAAAGCTTTATGCGTACAAAACTAAGTGTCATATCAAGCATGGGTTAGGTTTAATTTAGGCCCCACACCTTTGGCATGGTGGCAGAGTACATTCCATTGGGAAACTACCATAGATATCAGAGGTGGGACAAAGTCATTGTTATGCAAGTCCAAGTCGAGTCGCAAGTCATCAAATTCATGACTCGAGTCTGACTCGAGTCCAAGTCACATGACTCGAGTCCACATCTCATAGGTGGGACAAAGTCATTGTTATGCAAGTCCAAGTCGAGTCGCAAGTCATCAAATTCATGACTCGAGTCTGACTCGAGTCCAAGTCACATGACTCGAGTCCACACCTCTGATAGATATAGAATAAAACTTGTGAATGTCTGAACTTAACATAATGTTCCAAAACCGTTTGACTTAACCTCATTCATTTATATATTAAAAATAATAAAAACAATGATATATTAAGTTAAACAATTAATACTGTACTTGCATTTTACAATAACACAATTTATTTCACCAACATTCAATATAACCGAAACAGTTATGATGAGAGCAAGTCTAATTTTAAATAACAAAAAAGAATGGGTTTAGTTATTTTATTATATTAGTAGTGTACAGCTTTTTCCCCCCCACACACAATCATTCACAATAAGACAGGTTTTAAATTGTCCGAATTGTCCAATGAACCTGACCAACAAGTCAATGAAATAGCCGTACGCTTCAATAGCAAGCTGAGTCCCAATCATCGGGCGATAGGAGGCAACTTAAAAAACAGCCATGGGAGGCCACGCTCAGTTGCGATTTGCATTCTAAACACCGCACACTTTTGTCAGTGACAAGTTCTTCATACAAATTGCAGCAAAAATAAAAAGAGTGATATCACAAGCAGTTTATTTGAGCATTGATTTTGTGGTAACTTTGCATTAAACTGCATCAGTGGTTGATTATAGAGTAGCCTGGAGCCTCAACAAATTGAAAATGGACAAACCTACGATTCTTAATGCAATCAGGACGATTATTTGAGCAGCGATGGTTTTACGTTTAGGAAGTGTCCCCAACACAGACCTTAAACAGAATGCAGCAGCACCTAACGTATTTATGATCTGGCTCCCAAAAGTATTGGTGTTTTCACATGCCAGAGAGCACACTGACTGCATTGCTGTAGCGTGGTGAATCAGGAGGCTTTGTTAGATTTGAAGGGGTGGGGGAGCACAGAAACCAGAGCACAGGCCCTGAAACCAATAGCAGGCCGTGCGCACGCAATCACAAAGCCGCGTAAAAAAATCCAGCGGGCACTCGCCCCACCGATTTCCCAGGAGACCGGCCAGCATATGTCAGAAGGGAAGAAGGATATTACGCGTACACACACACATACACGCAAACATGAGCACACGAGCAGACACAGGCGCGTGCACACGGACGACAAATTGTGCGCGCGTGCGCACGCACTCATGCGTACGCACACCTCGAAGACACACGTGTGCATGCACGCGCCGTAACAGCACACGCAGACACATGTGTCCGCACAGAAATAGAACGAGGCATGTGCACACGAGCACAGACACATACCCAATGCAAGCACACATCACGACCGACCATACAATGTTATTTAATGGACCGAATATATATACACACACACACAAAATACCATCCAAATACAAATGTGTACAAGCGCGCATGCACACTAGGGGTACGCACACGTGCCAACTAAGAATGCGAGGAGCATGCGTGCATCGGTGCACGTTTAAAACAAAAGACAAAGATCCCCCTTATAGCCTTAAAACACTGTAGGGGCAAGTGCTGTTAGCGAGCACCTATGAAGGCCAGAGCAGTACACGAGGGGGTGGGTGGCCAGCACCACGCCCGACCGCCTTTGTCTCCCTAGTGGAGATGTTTACACACTGCACCAGGTACTCATTTGAGGCTGAGTCGACCTAGGGGAGGCCAAGGACTGGTTCAGATAATCGTCACTGGTGTTGACCGTGAGCGGGAATCGAACCTGGGTCGCCAGGGTCATAGCGCAGCGCGCTAACCGCTACACTACCGCTCCCCACACATTTAAAACACACACGCGTGTATATACTGCGTTAATCTTTGAGCTGAGTGACCAGCACACACAGGCGAATGCATAAAAATGTGCAAAAGGTGCACCACAAGGCATGGCCGCGTGAACACACTTTTCATGCACTGTGGATACACCTTAAACAAACCTCACCAACCTCCATATGAACCTCAAAAACACACAATAACCCAGCCACCTTCCCATGAAGCGCAATATAAAACAGGTCACATTTGGCCTTGCACGCTGAACATGCATCTCGGCTGAGCAGGCAATGTATGTTCAGCAATTTCGGTTACATTATAAGTTCTTAGCACTTCCTCCACGCTGACGTAATGTGATTAAATAAACGGTCGGCACGCATGTCCTTAAATATGCATTTGCTCCTTCGCAAATTGCATCACAGTTTAACATCAGTGGTTATTAAATACTGCAATGCACATGATTCAAACGAAAAAGAGAACCCTTCACTTGACAATTTCTGAAATGTTTCGTCTACAAATGTTCCTATTGGCTGTATAAAAAAAGACAAAGATCCCCCGTATAGCCTTAGGAGACTGTTGGGGCAAGTGCTGTTAGCGAGCACCTCTGAAGGCCGGCACAGCGCACGAGAGGGTTGGTGGTCAGTACCACGTTCGGCCGCCTTTGTCTCCCCAGTGGCGATGTTTACACATCGCACCAGGTACTCATTTGAGACTGAGTCGACCTAAGGGAGGCCCAGGACCGATTCAGATAATTGTTACTGGTGTTGGCCATGAACGGGAATCAAACTCAAGTCGCCGGGTACGTAGCGCAACACGCTAACCGTTGCACTACAGCTCCCCACATTGCACACCCGCATTGCCATATACAATGCACACCCAACAAACATATGCTATAAAACCTGACACGGTTTTTTTAATTCACCAATGTCATAACAGAAATTTTAGCAATAATACCACCTAAATGCACAAATGTGGACTTAGTTGCCCGATGTGAAGGCAACATTTTAGAAACATTTTCTGTTCGATCGTGAACATTCGCTTCCACCGTCCTCTATTTCAAATGCGCCAGTTATTGAAAAGGCCAGCTTGCAGCAGCGACACAGATTCAATGACTCATAGACGTTCTTCAGGAACCTTCACGGACAGTGCGGGAATGCTGATGCATCCGACCGGCCAAGGTTTGTGCACCTATAAATCGCTGGCCCACGCGTACACCGCTGCATTCGCAATCCCGAGTTAGCGTGCACGCTGCGCCATTAGAATCGCTTACAGCATTAGTGCAGGCACAACTCCTTGCATCAAATCAGCGAATTATGTAAATTCTCATTTGATTTTTTTTTCTTCCATCACCCTCGCAACGACCACTGCAACACGGAAGTCGGGAAATAATAACAAAAAAGGTTGAATTATAAAGAGGGGGGGGGGGTGAATAACCTCATGCGTGCTCGTGCGTAATTATTCAGCTGCCATGGTCTGTCATGCCGATCGGAACCCAACCCCATGGCAGCTTTAAACTCGGAGTGGTTGGGAGAAAAGGAATTTCTGCCACGAGCGCGCTCTCCAAAATTCCAGGCGCGAACACATCTCTCAGCGGCGGCCCGGGGCGCACAAGCGGCACAACAGCACGAGGAATTGATCATCAAGTTAGGCCTAGATTGACATTCCTTCTTTGTTGTTTAACCTTATGATTCACTTATAGTTGAAAACTGAAAAGTGTCATCCCAAGCGCTGTATGTACTTAGCTGCCCAGTGGCTGCTGCACCTGGTGGGATTGCACGCACGCCACGCCAGTGAATGCAACGCAGGGCATACGTGCGTCTCGTGTGGCAGAGCCGTGCGGCGGTTTTATTTTACCAAAAAGGTCACCCAAAGCTCCGGACAGAAATATTTATTAACAGATTTTGAATGTCATTATGAGCGCTTTAGTTTGGGCTCATCTAAAGATAGTCGGGTTGTATCTTTTTGTATTAATCTGTGGCACTTTTCAAGCGTACATCTGCCATTAGTACATGGAACAACAAAGGAATACAACAAAATAATTTAAGAAAGTAGAAAATCCGTTGAAGAAATTACAGATGCATATTTACCAGGCGAAATGCAACACGATCTTGGAATTCTCTTTTCTAAGTTATGCTCGGCGTGTTGACTCCACTGTAGCTGCATATGGCTCCCATCACGTGGAAGGAATTTGAGCACACTTGGTACGACACGCGTCCTATAAATAGGGGAATGCTGTTTTAACAACATTCAGTTCAACGCAGGCAGAGAGGTCAATACCAACACAGCTACCCCCAAAAAAACTGACGGGTTACATTACATTTTCATTTGCACTCAAAGAATGAGCCGTTTCTCAGCATCCGTCATACGCACGACGTCCTCACTCAAAGCGGGGCAAACTCGCCGTGACTCACTGCAGCTTAACGACATCTTATAAGCAATAAAAAAATCAATAGCGCACTTACAAAATAAATATAGTGGGAATAACTGTGCTGAATATTGCCAACTTACATTTAGTTCAATAATAGAGCCAGTGGGAAACAACTAAAGTCAGGCAGATTCTGTGACAAACATCAACGAACGGAGAACACTTGCCAATCAAATTTGAAAGTATTTCAATGCACAAAAGTGCAATAACACAAACAAAATTGATATAAAGTAAAATGTAAACTGACCCAACAACAATCGTGACCGATGTACTTCAGCGATCAGAATTATCAGCCGTAACTGCAATTGACAGTAAAGTAGGCAGCGGTTAAAATGCATTGTTTTTTTTTTTAAACTGAAGCCAGTCTGTTATTAAAGATCCATCAGTCTCTGGGAAACCGAGTAAGGGGCCCCTGACGGCAGGGCCAACAATCGCTCATATTTATCGCATTCCGCGTGTGTGTGGTCCCAACAGACTTCTCAAAGCACCGTCAAGCAAAGTGAAATATTAATCAGCAAAAAAAACTGTGAATGATCTGTTGGCAAAATACGGTCAAATTAATTTTGTGAAAGGCAAATCGAGGAATCCACTTTCTAAAATGCATAGTTTGCAAGTGCCGCGCATGTGATGAAGAGCTCATGATTAAGATACGCACGCATTCATCGTATTTCAAAGGCTTTGAAAGCAGTTTTTTGCACTGGGTCATAAAATGCTTCAATGCAATAAGGGTGGATGAGATTGCAAATCAAGCACTTATCTTATATATCCTGAAAAAACTCTGTCTCACGAAAGAGAATAGTCACAGAACATGAAAGCATTTCAACTTAGTCGTTGACAATGTAACTTCGGCGCAATAACAAAGGCACATATAGAACGCGCGTTCCACATAAACATACGATCACAACCGCACACGCGCACATATTACCTGACCTAAAGGACAAGGTTTTCCCAGAACGGAGTGTTGGAGCCAACGCTGCAGATTTTTAAAATCAGAAACTGTCATCAACACGTCCGTCCACACCCGCACAGACAGGACAGCGGGAAGCCTTCCTCCACCCCTCTCCTTGGCAGGCGGTGGCTAATGCGGCACCGCCTCATGCGAGCTAATATCGCCGTGGGGTTGAAACTACTGAAGAAGAGACGTGTGTGTGTAGATTTTTTTTTAAACGAAGACGAAGAAGAAACGGCCGAGAAGCTCTCAAACGCTGCCAACCGCTGCGGCGGAGTAGTGGAGCGGCGTGCCAGCGTGCGGCGGCGGCATCGCGATCAATTCGACAATTAACGCACACGTGCACGATTAATTAAAGCGCCCCCCCACCGCGGGCTGAATAGGGATGTCGATTTTACACGTGTCTGTTCCATCGATTGGCTTGACTGAGACCCCCCCCACCAGCACACCACCACTAGCACCCCCCCCCACCACCACCACATCGCGCACCCATCCCAGGCACTTACAGTGGTGGCCTTCTCCCTCCTCTCAAGGAGTGTATTCTATCCCACCCTTTTAATTGACGCGTGTAAGTGCTGCCAGAGCAAACGTTTAAGCATCATTCTGCGAGTGAAGGTATGCGTGTGCTCTTCCGTGTACTATATATATCAGTAACAATTATTAGGGGAGGAGAAAAAAACACCCTGATCTTTTACACAAGAATATCTCTCTCAATTATTGGTAGCATTTTTGGTAAAAAAAAATTACCACTTAACGGCGCTACATGTGATTCGATTTATAAAGTGCGAACAAAAATCCCACGCGTTTTTAAAGGTGACGGCTGCTCACCTATGATTTAGCCTTCTGAAGACAGGTTCCTTTCAGCGGGTGTTGAGGCAGCCTAACGTTACTGTATAAGAAGTTATTAACAGCAGCAAGCGCAGAGCCATACATTGATGCAAAATAAAAACAGAAAAAATCACGGGCTGCATTGGTAGACCTGGTGCGCAGGCATAACTCAAAAAACGACATTCATCACGACTACTGCCCGATAACTGAACTATATATAGAGGGATGATGTTTCAAGTCAATAGCTCTGGGGCTCTTGTCTGAATTAGGGTCATTGGCCGAAACGTCAACCAACTACATTATATATGTTTCCTTCACAAGGCAATGTTAATGACAAATAGTGTGAGTGAGTCATGTGTGTGCAAGGGCAAACACAGTTATTTATTTAGCGCATATATTTCTTATTGCTATTAAACATTCATTTGAAACACTGCAGTGCCTTAAAATATTAGATTGTCTTTTGAAGTGTACAGATAAGGTAAGCGCAATAAGAAAAAATACAGATGTGTATGTGCCGTGTGCCAGTAATTTAAACAAACTTATAAACTCGAAATATTTATGTCACACTATAAGTAGTGACATTACAAATTAGTCTCATGGCAAAAATAACAGTTTATCTTCAAGTCCAAATATAAGGCATCACGATGCTTCCAACCATGCACACAGTAAAAAATGCACACGGTGATACAATTCGAAAATAAATATGTAAACCAAAATACAACAAAACAGATGCTTTGTATTATTATTCTGGAAGCGTAAAATTTTGTACAAAACACATTTACGTGAATGTCATCACCATTATAAAATAGCGCCATCAACAGCGATATGAATCGCCATCAATCACCATCAACATATTGTCATTATCTCAAACATAATGCAAAAGTGTAGTGCAATGAGCAGTGAATTAACACTGGCCTCATATATCCTAGTCCTGGTTTAGTAGGTTTAGCATAGCATTACAAGTGATTAAGTGAAGTATGTGAAAACACACTGACAACATCATTAGCAGAGGGATTTATGCAACTTTAAAAACACAAATAAAAAAAACAGCTTCGGCAGTAGTACACACATACAATAATTGAAACTGCGTTATAAGGTAAAAGTATTTAAAAAGGCTGATGTTTTGGGCAACGGCCCTTATTTAGAGCAGAGATCAGATATTCACCGACTGCACGTGAAAGTACTGATCATAGTACGCAATTATTATTTCAGTGTCTTCTATCATATACACAGAAAAATTGCACGCATCGCAGTCCACGAAAGAAACATTGATGGCAATGCTGCATTTAATTTTACATGGGGAATTATAATTTCTCTCACATCCTTAAGTACTTAAACATTTGATACTTTAACAGATATAATTACATAAAGCACTTTTGACTAAGATCTCAAATAATTTTAACTATTGTAATGTAAACATTTAGACAAACCACAACCAATTCTATTGACGAGTGTATACACACTGTCCAACGCCAAGACTTTCCATCATACACAGTATTATACCGCATTACACGTGTGCAGGTGTGTACTACTTAACATATATTATCTGCTGGTATATCAATTATTGTAGAATGTATGTTGCAGATGATGGAAGTGAGCATATATATTCATGGTCAATTTCTTAGGCATTAATTGTCTTTAATGTAATATCATTGTTTTATGGGTATTCTGACTTTTAATTTCACGTGTGTAATATTTTATCAAAACGTTGTAGCATTACCTTGTTTTACAATATTTACTTTCATGGGTTTAATATGCAATGCATGTTTTCCTTTGTAAAAGCATATCATTGAATCGTGCTTGTGATGATTGCCTATTGAGATCTGTTCTGAATTGCTCATTATGAAGGTGATTATGATGATGACATACAGTGTGCATACAAACACTGCAGATAGTATACATTATTATTTCATTGGACATTTAATACAGTATCACGCAAAAATGTTGCAGCAACTTAAATGGAAAATGCCCCTAGTGCAAACGTTCACAAAACTGTGGAAACATTAAGTTTGCTTAAGATAGCAGTACATCTACATTAATAAAGGCAGAAAATATTTGTGTATGACCAAATCGCAAAACAAGTAGATCTTAAATGCAATGAAAATACTCAGTTTTACACGAAACATCCAACACGTAAAAACGATCAAGACAGATGTAAATTCTGACCATGTTTGTGAACGGCTAAAACGCTTAAAATGTTCACTAATGTACTTGGAGTCCATGCTTACAAATAGAAACATTAAAAAAATTCAAATTTCCATATTTCCCATCTCTCAAAATTACATAGATTGGTTTCACTCATATTGCAATGGTCAATCTTAACTTTGATATTATTACAAGTCTCCTGCAAAAACACAAAATACCATCTCCATCATCTGAGAAAGTGGGCAAATTATGCGAATGGTTGACTGGTTTAAGCTTTATCATTATCGCCATCACAGAGTTAACCGTCTTATGATTGATAACACTAAATAGAAAACGCGCGCTGCCGTACACCATCCCAATGTACTCAGATCTCCCTTGCACGGGAGATTGAGCTGTCTCAACGTGCTCTCACCTGGTTTAAATAAAGGAACTCTCGCTCTCTACCTATCCATCCATCATCGTTATTATTATTGTATACCAATAGCGGCCACGCATTGCTTCGCCCCCACGCCGGGGGGAAAAGGTTCGGCGTTATGAGGTATTGAATATACCATGTGCCCACAAAGGTTGTTCTGGGCCGGGTTCACGTGAAGGACTTGGGTTTATCCTTCGTTGTTTGGCCCCATTGATTGCACGCAGGGACGGCTCACCGTCAATAAAAACCATCTGCTTTCCTTCAGATGAATAACATTCCACTCCTTTACTCCCCCCTTAATCACCTTTTCACTTTGCAAACTTTTTTTAACAGGCATTACTCGAAGCGCCTTTTGCTTTTAAGGGTATACTTACACTTCTTACCATCGTATTTCCCAATATTTTATACGCACAGTGATATATCAATGTTCTAATGCTGCTGTTGATGTTGTTGTGTCCAGAAACCTCAACCACGTGTTATGTTGGGAACGCGTTGTTTCCGATTTGTATCGCAATGTACACAATGTACAAGTGCCACGGCTTTGTGTGTCGTGAGAGAAACGAATATCTGAAGAGTAGTCTGTGGTTATTGTACCACCAACAACTTGTTTCTGTTTAGTCTCGAGTCCACGGCAGCTTTGTGAAATGGAACTTGTCAAAAATAGCAACAGCATCAAAATACGAGTCGGATGGTTATCCGATCTACGCCGAATCGTACAATATTAAACAGCTTAATAGGTTTAAATATTACACTGCGCTTACATTAGGAAAATACTGAAATTACGTATACACATCTAATAATTATAAACCAATTCACAAGGCTGTACTGACAGCGCTTAATATAGGAAATATTCCCGTGATTGTCACAATGCCAAGATACGGTATTTATATTCATTTTAAACAGACTGTTGACGATATTTTGAAGATGGTAAATTGCTACTGTGTATAAAATCAACATTGACAATGTTAGGCGAAGGCTAATATGAAAATTAAATGAAAGTACAATAATTTAGACACCACAACAAACATTACAACATTGTATTAATACACACCACAGACAACGCGAACACTGTACAACAACAACAACAACCAGCACACGTAGATAACATTTCACGAAACAAAAGCAATGTTTCACATAATGGTTTTTGACATTTGCAGAATTTATAAAAAAATGTTTTCATCTGCCAGGCGGGTGCCCAAAGCATTGAGAACCGCGGCCTACTCAAAACTAAAAGCCTACGGACTTTCCTTTCCAACATTGGCCGACGCCGCCCGTGTACAGGACCCTGGCCGGGGACCCCCCCCCCCCGTCACCGAGAAGCCAGGCTGAAGCCCCCCTCCTCCTTTCGCTTTCCGTGGACGTTTTAGCTCCACAAAACACCGCAAAAAGAACCGCGAACGAGGCACACAAACGTCCTCAACAGTTTTGTGTATTTAGTTTTAAATGGTCACGATTTAAATAACTTCTCGTTGGGACGAGATGCGAAACGAGTGAAGGCGACATATGATGAAAAGAACGTGAAGAGGCTTTAAATGACGGCGATATTGATACCCACAGATGATGATGATGATGATAAAGGTGAGATCTGACGCTGCTGTTGATGACTTGATGCATTGTGACGATACAGGTGACACCGGTGATGACGGTCACGACGCTCGCGATGATGTTGAGGGGCTATTGATGATTTCGAGAAGGGAGATCATCGAATTGTCACTCATGGATCGTCCCCTGGCGCTAGAGATGTCGTGCTGGAGGAGGGAGATCGTGCAAGTTGTGCTTTGTGGGGAGTGTTGAAGTGCGTCGTCGTCCAAATCGAGTCGAAGACTACGTAGCGTATGGCACCAGAGTTAATGATGATTGAGAATGTTTGGATAACGGAGTGTTAAAGTTGTCCTCTCGTTCCATGGTGGAACTCGCGTCTCTCCGGGATGATGCGGGTGATGGTAATGATGTTGACGAGGACGATGAGAGGAGTTCACGAGTTCAAACTCGCGTGCTTTAGTGAGTGTCAGCATCCGTCTCCATTGCCTCCCCCCCCGGGTGACGACGGTGATGGTGGCGGTGATGGTGACGGTGACGGTGGTGACGGCGGTGATGGTGGCGGATGGTGGCGGTGATGGTGACGGGCGACTGTCGCCCCGTGTCGAGGTGGAACTCGCGACGCGACCTCAGCCGACGAAGATGAGGAGTGAAGACGATGAGGATGGCGGATGGAGATGGAGGTCTCACTCGGGGTGGTGGTGATGCCACGAACGTCGCCTGCAGCCTTCAACTCATGCGCGTGACGACGGCGACGATGGTGGTAGTGGTGGGTGGTGGTAGGTGGTGATGGGTGGTGGGTGAAGGTGGGTGGTGGTGGGTGATGGTGGTGGTGGTGGGTGATGGTGGTGGGTGATGGTGGTGGTGGTGGGTGATGGTGGTGGTGGTGGGTGATGGTGGTGGTGGTGGGTGATGGTGGTGGTGGTGGGTGATGGTGGTGGGTGCTGGTTGATGGTGGTGGGTGGTGGTTGATGGTGGTGGTTAGTGGTGGTGGCTAGTGGTGGTGGGTGATGGTGGTGGGTGGTGATGGTGGTGGGTGATGGTGGTGGTGGGTGATGGTGGTGGTGGGTGATGGTGGTGGTTGATGGTGGTGGTTGATGGTGGTGGTTGATGGTGGTGGTGGCTAATGGTGGTGGTTGATGGTGGTGGTGGCTAATGGTGGTGGTTGATGGTGGTGGTGGCTAATGGTGGTGGGTGATGGTGGTGGGTGATGGTGGTGGGTGATGGTGGTGGGTGATGGTGGTGGGTGATGGTGGTGGGTGATGGTGGTGGTTAGTGGTGGTGGTTAGTGGTGGTGGTGGGTGATGGTGGTGGGTGATGGTGGTGGGTGATGGTGGTGGGTGATGGTGGTGGTTAGTGGTGGTGGCTAGTGGTGGTGGGTGGTGGGTGATGGTGGTGTTTGATGGTGGTTAGTGGTGGTGCGTGATGGTGGTGGGTGATGGTGGTGGGTGATGGTAGTGGTTACTGGTGGTGGTTACTGGTGATGGTGGTGGGTGATGGTGGTGGTGGGTGATGGTGGTGGTTACTGGTGGTGGTTAGTGGTGGTGGCTAGTGGTGGTGGGTGGTGGGTGATGGTTGATGGTGGTGTTTGATGGTGGTGGGTGATGGTGGTGGTTAGTGGTGGTGGTTAGTGGTGGTGGTGGGTGATGGTGGTGGGTGATGGTGGTGGGTGATGGTGGTGGGTGATGGTGGTGGGTGATGGTAGTGGTTACTGGTGGTGGTTACTGGTGATGGTGGTGGGTGATGGTGGTGGGTGATGGTGGTGGGTGATGGTAGTGGTTACTGGTGGTGGTTACTGGTGATGGTGGTGGGTGATGGTGGTGGTGCGTGATGGTGGTGGTTACTGGTGGTGGTTACTGGTGATGGTGGTGGGTGATGGTGGTGGGTGATGGTAGGGGGAAGGTTGGGGTTGCTAGCTTGGAGGTGATACTCAACAACATCTCCAAGACGCAGGCATCTCCACCTGGACTCAGATGGCGTTGGAGGCGGCTCGTGACGATAATGATCGAGTCTCGAGGTGGTTGAACCCGCGTCCACAGAATTCCCCAGGTATCTCCTCACCTCGCCACAGATCGTGATAACGATGGAGAAGGTGGACATGACGAAGTCTAACTCAAGATAGTGGAACTCGCGTCGTTACCGAGCCTCCTTTAACCCTGCACTCAAGCGATGCTTGTGGTCCCAGTCTCCTCTCCTGGTGATGGTAACGATGGAGGAAGAAGGCGGTGATGGTTAAGAGTATAGCCCGCTCGTGGTGACGGCAACGCGTGATGGTTGAGTGAGTGGTGAACTCAGGTCGACCTCCTGGACCCACATAATGATGATGGAGCAGGAGGAGAGAAGTGATCATCACGAATGGAGCGGTGATGATGATGGTGGTGGTGGTAGCAGCAGTGTTTGTGGTGGTGGTACAGTGGTTGAACTCACGTCGCCTCCCGAGTCCCAGCCTCCGTCTTCCCCTGGCCCCGGAGCGGGCGGCTCCACGTGAGGACGACGACGACGACGGCTCTCGGCTCCTCGTGCACGAGAGGGGACGCGACCACGAACACGCACGAACACACGCACACAGAGAGAGAGAGTCTTGAACGCGGGCCAAGTTTTTCAAAGCTGTCCGCCCGCTCGGCCTGCCATGTCCGCGGAGCGAACGAGCGAGCGAGGAGGAGGAGGGAGCGAGGAGCGGCGAGAGGAGGGAGCGAGGTGGTGGTGGTGGGGGGGGGTAGAGAGCGCCTCCCCGCACGCTCAGCCACCCACCCACACCACCCCCACTCGGCGCCGCACCGAGCCGCCTCCTCCTCCTCCACCCCCCCCACCGGCACCCCCCTCCACCTCCTCCTCATCACGCCCCGGGCGCATGCGCGCGGTCCGTGGTGGGCGGGTGTGCGACGGGTGTGCGTGAGTGTGTATGCAGGGTGTAGAGTGTGTGTGTGCAGGGTGTAGTGTGTGTGTGTGTGCAGGGTGTAGTGTGTGTGTGCAGGGTGTAGTGTGTGTGTGTGCAGGGTGTAGTGTGTGTGTGTGTGCAGGGGGTGTAGTGTGCGTGAGTGTGTGTGGGGTGTGAGTGCGGGGTGCAATGTGTGTGTGCAGGGTGTAGTGTGTGTGAGTGTGTGTGCAGGGTGTAGTGAGTGTGTGCAGGGTGTAGTGTGTGTGTGTGCAGGGGGTGTAGTGTACGTGAGTGTGTGTGGGGTGTGTGTGTGAGTGCGGGGTGTAATGTGTGTGTGCAGGGTGTAGTGTGTGTGAGTGTGTGTGCAGAGGGTGTAGTGTGTGTGCAGGGGGTGTAGTGTGTGTGCAGGGTGTAGTGTGTGTGAGTGTGTGTGCAGGGGGTGTAGTGTGTGTGCAGGGGGTGTAGTGTGTGTGCAGGGTGTAGTGTATATGAGTGTGTGCAGGGTGTAGTGTGTGTGAGTGTGTGTGCAGGGGGTGTAGTGTGTGTGAGTGTGTGTGCAGAGGGTGTAGTGTGTGTGCAGGGTGTAGTGTGTGTGCAGGGGTGTAGTGTGTGTGCAGGGTGTAGTGTGTGCAGGGTGTAATGTGTGTGAGTGTGTGTGTGCAGGGGGTGTAGTGTGCGTGTGTGCAGGGTGTAGTGTGCGTGAGTGTGTGTGCAGGGGGTGTAGTGTGTGTGAGTGTGTGTGCAGGGGGTGTAGTGTGTGTGTGTGGGGGTGTCTGTGGATTGGAGTGTACGAGGCGTGTGTATGTTTATGCGTGTGGGTAGAGCTGTGTGTGTGTGAACGGGGTATGTGGGTCGGGTGTGTGAGGGTTGTGTGTGTGTGGAGGGGGCTGTGCGTGGTTCGGTGTGTACGAGGGGTGTGTGTTTGGCAGTGTGTTGGGAGCGGTGGTGGAGTGGTTAGCGCTGCGCTGCGAACCTGGGGAACCGAGTTCAATTCCCGCTCACGGCCAACGCCGGTGACGATTATCTGAACCGGTCCTGGGTCGATTCAGCCTCGAATAAGTGCTTGGTGCGGGGTGTCAACATAATCACTAGGGAGACAAAGGCGGCCGGGCATGGGGCTGGCCACCCACCCCCTTCATAGATGCTCACTAACAGCACTTGCCCCAACAGTCTGTTCGAGGCTACATGGGGACCGTCGTTTGTTCGTCGTGTGTGTGAAGGGGTGTGTTTGTGCCGAGAGTGCATATGCGGATGTTGGTGTACGGGATGGATGTACCCGTGATGTGTTGGGTTGCGTGTCTATGTAGTACGTGTGTATGTTGGCAAGAGTGTGCAAGCGTGCGAAGACGCGTGTGCACATTTGGAGTGTGCGAGTGATACGGAGGGTCCGTGTGTGTGTGTAAGGGTGTGCAAGGGTTGGTCGTGTGGAACATGTACAGGGATGTGGAACATGTGCTGATAGGCATATTGTGCGTGTGTGGTGTTGCGTGTGAATTCGAGGGGTATGTGTGGATGGAGGGATTGTGTATGTATGCGCGTGTGTGTTGATATGTGGAATGGTGTGTAATGGGGTGTATGAATGGGGGTGTTTTTGCGTGGATGAAGCGTGTGTTGATGGTCGTGTGTGTGTATCCGTTGATGGAGGGTAGCGTGGAAGAGTATGTGTCGATGTTATATGGGATGTGTAC
Source organism: Lampetra fluviatilis (assembly GCF_964198595.1). Lineage (NCBI taxonomy): Eukaryota > Metazoa > Chordata > Hyperoartia > Petromyzontiformes > Petromyzontidae > Lampetra > Lampetra fluviatilis. The sequence goes on from NC_136305.1 coordinate 1,236,468, forward strand.
GGGTGTGTGGAGCAAGGATGTATTTGTGCGTGTGTGGCTTTGTATATGTGTGTTGGGGAGTGTGGAGGGAGCGTGTGGATTGGGTTGTGAAGAGGTGTGTGTGTGGACAGGGGTCTGTGTGTGACATTTGGATTGATACGTGATGATGTTCATAAGAAGTGTGCATCTTTAGTCGGGGTGTGTATCTTTGAAGAGAGTGTGTGTCAGGGTGTGCGTATGTTGAGGTGTGTGGGTGGGAGTGAGCGCTTGGGGTTGGTTTGTTGGTGAGTAGGTTATGGCTGGGTGGGTGTACGATTGGTTTGTATGGGTTTCCCTGGATGGATTGTGTTCTTGTGTGGATGGTTTGCGTGTGAGCGTCGGTATGGATGTGTGGTTATATGGTTAGCTTGAGTGGTTGGCTTGTGAGTGAGTGTGGTGCTCAAGAATAAGCCATTTGTGTGTCAATGTCACGGTCTAAATTCTAAATTACCGCAACCAAATTACAAATTGTACCCCTTCCAGGTATGCGGTGGTTTGCGTGCGTCCATGCTGTTACCTTCGTTTCCTTAACAGCCTCACCCCAGCTGTGGTCGAATATTTTGAGAGGTCATTGCAAAAAGGGTGGTTCGAGATATACTGCGTTTCATCCGTTCGCCGGTGATGATGCAGTGGCATATCTCTCCGAGTATACAGACGGTGCAACTGCGCCAGGGAGCCCACACAAGAGGAGGGATGGATATTAAACAGGTAAACCACATTGCACCGGGGACCAGGTCCACCGTGTTTAGGCCACTGCTATAATAATTATGATAATGATTGGCGTACATGGCAGTTTGCGTACTGCTCGGCCATCCACATACTGTATATTTTAAAAAAAAATCTAACTTGGATTCTTAGCCATGCATTCTATTGACAATGTTGACTAAACCTCTACGTGTGCCGTGGCAGATATATTTTGTGTAAGTGCTCGTTGAAAGCCCAAACACAAACATCACGGTAAGAGATAGACAATGGCACTGTACCGTATTAGAGTCTTATATTTTGTGCAATGTATCAATGTCTTGTCAGTGTGTTTATTTCGGTCGTTTGAGCTTTTGGTGTTTATTTAAAATGTTTGTAAAGTTTATAGAACATTTGCTCCAGAGAAAAGTCTCATCCCAAAGCCACAAAAAATGGTTTTCCAAATCATGATGCAAAAAGAGCCTCCATGACAATACTTATTTTATATGAAAACCCAGCCACTGTTCAGATGCAAGGCTACTTTATAATTCATGTAGTTCATTTTTCGAAAGTAATGTTACACCCTACATTTACAAATATATAAACCTAGCGACCTGTGTTCATTTCCTGTCCACGGCTAACATCAGAAGTGAGTGATATCTGAACAAGTCCTGGGAGAGACCCCTTCGCAAGTCTGCGCTGATAAACCCGGTGAAGTATGGTGAACCAACCACAACTAATGCCTCGGCGTGAAAAGTTCTTCATCTAGGGCATTGATGAAAGGACAGTAAATTGTTATTATTACTATTACTGAAACCATTATACATTGCGTTTAGAAAACATCTAAGTCAGCACTCGTGTGGCCATCCAAGACGCGCGGTGCAGAATTTGGGTAATGGGCTTTGCTTGAACCAGTTTTGTTTTCATTGTTTGCAATGTGGGTTCACAATGCGTGAACGGCAACGCAGCAACGTAAACAAAACCACGCTTATTGAAGGCGGCGCCTCGCGTCGGCGCTAAACGGATTGAGCTGTCACACACGGGAGGGAACGTGTTGTCCATGCCAGGGCCTCGCTCACACCTGATGGGACCTTCAGCCGGGCGATGCTACGTAAGCGGGTTCGTGCTCGCGCTGCCAACGATTTTAAATTGCGAGCCTAATGAGCGCGTAAACGATTACAAATTAAATCCCCAATTGATAAAAGTTAAAATATTGCACAGGGACACTAAATGGCTTATAACCTTGCTATGAAATTGATTTCGATGCCACGGCTCGCGCAGTTTGGAAAGTTTTTGAAAGTTTTTTGGCAAGCCACACCGTGACTGCATGGAAGTGTCATCTGGAATTTGTCCATTAGAATGCCAGAAATTGGGAAATCGAGGGTGACTGCATGTACTTGAGTCGTCTTACTAGGCCTGCCTAACATGTCCTGTTGTTTCCTGGCATTTACCGATATTTCCTAATATTCTACAATAATTATTTTCTCGGAGTTTGAGTGCTGCGGATTGTTAATACATTTTCTTTTTTAAATGGGATGTTTCGGTTGACAAAAAACCATGTGGACAACCACCTCAGTGAGATTTGTATCGTGTCAATATACTAATTCTTTAAAGTACTATTTCCATAAATTATCTGTGATAATATCAAGACAAGGGATTTTATTGGAAATACTAAGCAACGAAACCAACCTTATCGAAATTAATTACGCTTGAAAGTCTTACTCCTACAAAACCGTTGAAAATATTCTTCAACACGAAACCTACAATAATATATGCTATATATGAATATGTTTTATGGAAATCCAATATTCATATATACATTTTATGTTCGCAAAATAGGCTTACAGCAGTCTTGAAGATTAGGCCAAGAGGGGAGTATGCAAAGGTGCTCTAAATTAACTGAATAAATAGGCTGACATTTACTAGAGCATTTTGGTTCATTCAAACCATCATTATTGAGGATTTGCCGTCGTGATATACGCCTGCAGTGCCTTGAACTTGTTGAACAACAAACGCCAAAATGTACAGAAAAGAAAACGCAACGATATGCAATGCGCGAACTAATTGAGAACAATGTTTGGGTTTCGCTGTCAGACAATCCTATTAGCTTGTGTGTCGTTAACGATTGCAATAAAGATTTCCCAAAAATTCAGCAACATCCCATGCTATGCAATGCTTGTGAATGGTGGCGATTGAGTAGAGGTTGAGGGTTTTACGTTCCATTAGATACAGAACGGACAGTAAATATTCAAAGATGCGTTACATAAAAATGACATAACGTAGTCAATAGTTTGCGTTAGGATAAATGGTGCATTATGGATGTGAAGGATTTCACCTCGTTAGGGCGGGTGGACGGGGGGGGGAATCATTATTTGTGCTCAGCCTTTCTCCGAAGCGATTTTGAGGACAGCTCTTTTAAACTGAACTCAACAATAGATGACTTGGTTACAGGAATCTTTGTCCAAAGACCACTTGTACACAAACCGCTCTCCAAGAATTCAGCAGCCTTATCAAAGGACCGAATTGTAAAATGCTGCATCCCTCTTCAACAGTACGCTTCCTTCGTCATCACTCTGAGCTGAAGAAACACCATTGAATAAACATGAGTCAAACTTAAGCGATTTTATTCAGTACCCAGATGTTGTGAACGTGAGTGTTTTTTAATTAACCTTTGAATGCCTGTGCTTTTGAATGTGTCATCTCCAATCTACTATTTTGATTTAATTTGAATGTAATGTTTTGTTGTGTCAATTTGAATCATGTTGTTTAATCCTTGACGTTTGTAATTTTAAATTGCACATCATTTATATTTTTTTTCCTCTGACATGTAAAAATAAAAAACATGAGCCCTTTTTGTCAATCCACTGCTGAAGGCCTCCCCAAACCTCTCAGCCATGGGGGTTGTTTTTGTTTTTACTACACCATGCAGGTCAAATATGGGAAAGGCTGGGGGGGGGGGCAGGACCAATGTAAGTATCCCTCACCACTGATGTTAGCTGTAGCCAGGAATCTATCCCAGGTTGCTGGGCTCGTAGTAGTGTGCTAATCACTGCGCCACCACTCCATACATTGCACCTGCATTCTTTTATTCTTCTGTATATTATCTTTTTTTTACCGAGGTCGCCCTTGAAATATATCCTGTTGTCTAAATGTGTTCTCTCCTGGTTATAAACAAAGACCCTCGATACAGTACATATATTCGCTTATATAAGAAACTATCCCACTACAGTAGAAGGCAGTGTTGTTATGTTGATTGTGCTGATAACAATAGTTTCAGTGATTGTTTCTACACGACTGCCAATTCAATTCCTGAAATATTATTTTAGCAGTGATGTGGCAAAAAAAACTTGAACGCTGTGAAAATATTTAATCATCAATATGGTGCAATTAATATGAAGGCATTGGCAGTTTTGCTGACCTGGTAGATGGAGGCAAGCCATATGAGTCCACACACACACACAGACCCACAGATCATCCTTATACTTTGTAGAAGCAATTACTGTTGGCAAGCAATCATTGAGGCCGGCATGGCACACGGCTGGGTTGTGTGACCAAGCAGCATGCATAGCCACCTTTGTCTCCTTACTATTTCAACACCACACCTGGTGCTCGTTGAAGACTGAGCTTACGTTGAGACGCCCCAGGACACGAGCAGTGCCAAAGTGGTTAGCACACAGTGCAACAATTGCATCTTCTCCCTTTTAATAATTTGTCCAACGACAGATCTCTGGCTCAACCCCCATCCACTCGGAGCAATGTGGTGCTTTCTTCTTCACTTGACTGAAACGATCCTAGCTACCTGGATTCAATTACCAGTAGTGCACATCGTCAGTGGCACGTCGCAGCTGAGCCTGTTCCCGTGCTGCCCCCTACACAAAGGTATAGCCTGTAACATATTGTTGGGACAAGTGCTGTTAGCGAGCACCTATGAAGGCCGGCACGGCACACGAGGGGGTGGGTGGCCAGCACCACGCCCGGCCGCCTTTGTCTCCCCAGTGGCATTGTTTACAAATCGCAGCAGGTACTCATTTTGAGACTGAGTCGACCTAGGGGAGGCCCAGAACCGGTTCAGGTAATCGTCACTGGTGTTGGCCGTGAGCGGGAATTGAACCCGGGTCGCCAGGTTCGTAGTGCAGCGCTGCTAACCGCTACGCCACCGCTCCCCGCCAAAGACAAAGATCACACACACGCACACACGCACACACATTACACACATCGTACACACACAAGCACGCACACCCACACACGCACACATCCCACACACGCACACATCCCACACACGCACACATCCCACACACACACAAGCACACACACGCACACACATCGCACACACATCGCACACGCACACACACAAGCACACACGCACACACACGCGCACGCACACACATCCCACACACCCACACACGCACACACATCGCACACACACGCACACACATCACACACATCGCACACACACACACAAGCACACACGCACACACACGCACGCACACACATCGCACACACGCACACATCCCATGCACACACATCGCACACACGCGCGCCTACGAATACGACCGAGTGAACTCGAGGACTAGCGGGCAGGTGAGAGGCAGTAAACTGTGGAGTTAAAGTCACACGGCAGTGGGTGAAATATCCTCACGCGAAATCAGCCTCGCAGCTGCGATACAAGGTGCCACACACAGTAGCCCGGGGACTGCGAAGGCGCCTTTGAAGCCAAATGAGGTCACAGCATTCAAGCTGAGATATAACAAGAGAATTAACTACTGTTTTGGCGGAGCGAAAGGTCAAACAGTTTCTTTACCATTTAAAACAGTCAAGCTCGGCACTCGCCTTCCGACGAAGTTCACTCTCGTGTGGTCAGCGTGCGACAGCGACGTCGGGGGGGGGGGTGCTTTGTGTCGTTGGCACGAGACACGGTCACACCTCCCTTCATTTGTTCCCACACCTCCAGCGGGGAGCGATCCGTCACTGTGGATGTTTAATAATGTTGCGTGAAAATTAATTGATTGTATGTCTGTAAAAAAAAGTAAGGGTGGGGAGGGTGGGGGAGGAGGTGTGCATTGAGGAATGTAACGTTTCAGCTAAAAGGGGGCTTCTGGCTGGCGTGGCAATGCACAGCGCACGCCTTCAGATAGAATCCTCCCAAACACAGGCCGATTCATCCCGCGATGATGCGGACGGACCTTCGGCCGCAGCCATTTCAAGTGGTCTCTGTACAGTTATGACGGCTGACATTTTACGAATATAATGACTGCAGAGGTTGACTAATTGTGACACGCAACCTTCGCTCGAATTCCTTGTCAGAGCATTTTGGCCGCTGTGGAATATCTCTGCAGGTCGCACCATCGGCCGTGGTGGAGGGCCGCGTGCCACCGCAAATCTTGCGCGTGTCTCCGGCCGTCACGTCCACTCGTCCGGTGACAATCGTCGCCGTTTTCTACTTAAACGAACCGACATCCCGTTCCAAAGAAGAAATCCCTCCAGCGGCGAGCAGACGCACCCCAGGGGTGCATCGGGCACCGCTACCGTCGCTCCTCCGCCGTTCTTTCAAGAAGCGCCCCTCTCTCCATCGAGTCGGGGATGCCGCGTGTCTGTCGCGTGCCCAGGCAAATTGTGTGTATTAAACACAGGGTTGCTGGCTGGGTGGGCGGGGGGGAGGCTTGCCTCATACCACTTCAACATGACAGCAGGGAGAATCGCAGCCCTTATCCACGTCTTTATCAAGGCATGCAGTGGTGACAGCCGTCCCCCAGCGGCTTTGCCGGGGTATTATGTAATTGCTTTTTTTTTGCCCTTTTTTCCACGCTGCACGGCGATGACAAATACATGCCGCGATACATCAGCGGCTCAATGATTTCGGATTATTGCACCGCATCAATCTTGAGCAAAGCTGGATCACAGCCTCCGTGTCAATCTTCCATAAACGCCAGGATTTGGACGAACAAAGCATTCGCTTGCACCCTTATCTCCCGCTCCTTTTTAAAACTCTGTGGCTCGAAACCGCCGAAAAATAAAGCATTTTGTCACAATGAGACCCCGTTATTTTTGTTTCCCCTACCTGTCAATCTGAAAACCCAGTGGAGAATTGTAAGAGTTTGTGAATATTTGTATTTTTGAATATTGTTTTTAGGGCACGTGATAGCTCGGAGTTCTCTCTAAACACAGGGCTTGTTCAAATATTTTTTCTGGGTTGCAATACGGTTATGATCGATGGGACATTCATGAAACATTATCCACCTTATCAATTAGAACGTAGTTAGGCTATTTAAAAAGTAAGGCTCATTTTAATATTTTGTTTGTTAAAATAATATTTTTTTTTACAAATATGACGATAAAATGTCCAGTACTCCAAAAGCATGCTTAACATTAGCTAGACACAGCAACCATTATAATGTTCAACAAATGAGCTGTTTAATATACAATTATATGCCACTTTGCATTCTGCATAAGTACTCATTATTATTATTCAATGCGGGATTTGAGGAGGTGCCTCGCTAAATGAACCCAGGAATGTTTGATGAGATAAACATTGAAAAGGCGTCCGCTAAGCCACGGTCTCAAGTTTAGTCGACTCGTGGCTATTCAGGAATGGATGTGGCTCGACTGATAACTGTCAATGCTTAAACCTTCGCTGGCATGAAATCCGACCTGACACAACGCACGTTAATGTCAATAGTTGCTGAGTCAGTGCCACTTAAACACAAGTGTCAGGATGAAGTTAAATGCAATGGGGCCACTCGCTTGGCCCGCAGTTAGTTGTTATGACCGGCTTGAACTCGTCAGTTGAAAAATGTCTGTTCGTTTATTTGGCCCGGTATCATTTTAATTTCGCTGATGCACGCCAGACACACGTAACTACTCACCGAGTGCCTTGTACATCTAAAAGACGTAAATTCGTAAAAAAACATTTATAATAGAAATAATCGTGAAATGCAAACTGGACTTGACCGATTCCATTCAGAAGCTACGTATCTATCACAACCAGGAATTCACTCTTGTCTGGGCAGGAAAAATGGATTGCACTGCAGCGTGCTCATGACATATCAAGCTACATCACACTCGCAGCATCGTAGCCTTGCCAGAATATCTTTATCCCTCCCACCCCTGCACCCTCCTCCCCCCCAAATAAACCCCTAAAACTCCTCCCACGTGACAATCTACAAACTCCTCCCACGTGACAATCTACAAACTCCTCCCACGTGACAATCTACACACTCTTACCACGTGACAATATACAAACTCTTACCACGTGACAATATACAAACTCTTACCACGTGACAATATACAAACTCTTACCACGTGACAATATACAAACTCTTACCACGTGACAATATACAAACTCCTCCCACGTGACAATCTACAAACTCTTACCACGTGACAATCTACAAACTCTTACCACGTGACAATCTACAAACTCCTCCCACGTGACAATCTACAAACTCTTACCACGTGACAATCTACAAACTCCTCCCACGTGACAATCTACAAACTCTTACCACGTGACAATCTACAAACTCCTCCCACGTGACAATCTACAAACTCTTACCACGTGACAATCTACAAACTCTTACCACGTGACAATCTACACACTCCTCCCACGTGACAATCTACAAACTCTTACCACGTGACAATCTACAAACTCCTCCCACGTGACAATCTACAAACTCATCCCACGTGACAATCTACAAACTCTTACCACGTGACAATCTACAAACTCCTCCCACGTGACAATATACAAACTCTTACCACGTGACAATCTACAAACTCTTACCACGTGACAATCTACAAACTCCTCCCACGTGACAATCTACAAACTCTTACCACGTGACAATCTACAAACTCCTCCCACGTGACAATCTACAAACTCTTACCACATGACAATCTACAAACTCTTACCACGTGACAATCTACAAACTCTTACCACATGACAATCTACAAACTCCTCCCACGTGACAATCTACAAACTCTTACCACATGACAATCTACAAACTCATCCCACGTGACAATCTACAAACTCTTACCACGTGACAATCTACAAACTCCTCCCACGTGACAATCTACAAACTCTTACCACATGACAATCTACAAACTCCTCTCACGTGACAATCTACAAACTCCTCCCACGTGACAATCTACACACTCTTACCACGTGACAATCTACACACTCTTACCACGTGACAATCTACAAACTCCTCCCACGTGACAATCTACAAACTCTTACCACGTGACAATCTACAAACTCCTCCCACGTGACAATCTACAAACTCTTACCACGTGACAATCTACAAACTCTTACCACGTGACAATCTACAAACTCCTCTCACGTGACAATCTACAAACTCCTCCCACGTGACAATCTACACACTCTTACCACGTGACAATCTACACACTCTTACCACGTGACAATCTACAAACTCCTCCCACGTGACAATCTACAAACTCTTACCACGTGACAATCTACAAACTCCTCCCACGTGACAATCTACAAACTCCTCCCACGTGACAATCTACAAACTCCTCCCATGTGACAATCTACACACTCTTACCACGTGACAATCTACACACTCTTACCACGTGACAATCTACAAACTCCTCCCACGTGACAATCTACAAACTCTTACCACGTGACAATCTACAAACTCTTACCACGTGACAATCTACAAACTCCTCCCACGTGACAATCTACAAACTCCTCCCACGTGACAATCTACAAACTCCTCCCATGTGACAATCTACACACTCTTACCACGTGACAATCTACACACTCTTACCACGTGACAATCTACAAACTCCTCCCACGTGACAATCTACAAACTCTTACCACGTGACAATCTACAAACTCTTACCACGTGACAATCTACAAACTCCTCCCACGTGACAATCTACAAACTCCTCCCACGTGACAATCTACAAACTCCTCCCATGTGACAATCTACACACTCTTACCACGTGACAATCTACACACTCTTACCACGTGACAATCTACAAACTCCTCCCACGTGACAATCTACAAACTCTTACCACGTGACGATGGACAAACTCAGAAATGTGCACTTGCAGAGCTTCGGTAATGTCACATTGAGTCGTAAAAAAGAAACAATATATTTCCCAGTTTGATCATTATGGGATTATTTTGTTGTTGCTATAGGGTATGGCCGTTGTGTTTAATCATTCATACTTTTGGGGATGCAACAACTTCACATGAAGGTGTGGTGTTTAATTTACAGTTGTGATGAGAAAGGCTCCTCATTGTGTCTTTTGGTGCACAAGAGCTCTATTTAAATTCATAACACATTTCCGCAGCGACACATTAACCGTGCAGTCGAGAATGCTCCGTTTGTTGTTTTATGCAGCCATGCGTTTGGATGCGACTTAGAGCTGAGCTCTGGGTGTCTGGAGCAAGGTCCCTGGAATGAGCCATCAGGTGTTGAACTTTGGCTGCATGCAACTGAATCGCTGGGATGTGGACGTCTGTGCAACCGGTTGTGAGCAGTTGCGCGACGAGGTTTGCTCGCGATAGAGACAGACGCTCTCTCCAAGCGTCGCTCAGATCGGAGGTTGTGGTTCTGCAAAACCGACCGCGCGGGTGTGAAGCTAACGTAACACTGCGTTAATCTCCCACCAAACGTATGAGGAAGCAACGATCAATTTAACTCGACGCAGACCAGAGCAAAGTTTAGTCAGTGCATCTCTTACACAGCGTGATTTTGCTATACATCGCAGGCAATTTTACAAATAACAATTGCGCTCGCGATTAACAAAAAAACAAGACAGTGGCGTAGAAGAACACAATGGTGGCATAAGAGCACGGGCCCGATTCGCAAATAAATAAATAAAATTCTATGAAAAACAAAAAGTATAAAAGAGCATTATTGCATTGGAAACATAATTTACGGGAACAATTGTCGAGAGCCCACGGAATGGGATGAGGGCGCGACGGGAGATGATCTTGTGAGCACGCCACTCCCATCGAAAGATTGTAACATAATTGCCTTTTTTTCTGGATTCGGTCGTCGTGTAAAAATGTGTGTCGTTAAACCCGTCCTCCACCCGACACGGCCACTAAATAAAAGTGTCACGCGAATCAAAGCTGCCAAATGTCGTACTGCTTCAGCAGCACACCACCGGCGTTGTTGTTGTTGATGTTTTGTTGTTGTTGTTGGCCTTGGAGGGGAATGTCAACGACGTTGAAGTGGCTGCAGACGTTTCGTTGGAGACCGCATTCAGCACCATCAGGTTGTTAACGGGAGCTCACATCTCGAGATGGACCCAGTGTAGATGTTGTGAGACCGCTCCCCAACAACAACAACACAGGTGGCGCTGCCGAAGCAGTAAGACATCCGTCTCCTTTGATTCACGTGACTATTTTATTAACTGACCGCGTCGGGTGGAGGAGGGTTTACGACACACATTTGTTTAGTTACACACGACCTCACCCAAAATAAACCAATTATAAATCGTAATATTGCTCGTGAAAGCCTACAGCATATACACATTTCAGTTTAATGTATTAGGTAGAGCCATGTGAGCCATGCGGCTTTTGTCTCGGGTGCAAACGCAACAAACAAAAACATGAACAAAGAACATCTTAAAGTGGCGACGCGCAACAGAAAAATCCAGGAAAAAACCAGCAAAGTCTGCCAGAAAACAAGCACCGAATATCAACGCTGAGTGTAAAAATCCCAGTGGGATGGCAAGTCAAACAATAACAACCATAAGACAATTTTCGTATGCATCGTGTGAAAAACGATTGTTGATGCGATACGGTTTCTTTTGGGAGGGTGAGGGTGGGGGCGCAAACAGGAAAATATGGTGTGTGAGGATCGTCTTGGGAGCTCGTCACGCACACGCCTCGCGCTCCGCGAATGCGAGGCGCAATTAGCCTCGCGCTACGAGCGGTGCGGAGCCCGCCCAGCGCCGTCTCATTAATATAATTTTGGATTTTATACGACACCTAAATACGCGCCCTGCTTCGAGACACTGTGCACAGGAAGCAAACGGAAAACGAGGGAAGGCAAATCGTGCACGTGCATGGATGCTGTAATGCTTTCCGACACGTGTTTGTCCCCAAAAGGAATCATTAGCGGTAAGGAAGCGTTCAAGGCAAACACACATTTGCAGATCGGCAAATAGTTATTTGAGCACGAGTTTCCGTTTTCAAGTTTTGGGCCAAATTTTTGTATCGATTTGTCAATTTTTCTACACAAGTCGCAAATAGTAACCACACCTTCATATAAATGTTGGTTTGTATTGGGTCATCTTTTACGAATGTTATTCTGACCCCGTGTTGCAGACAGGCGGACAGAGCCAATGCCATTAACGCTTTTAACCATAGTGGGAAATTGTTAAAAAGCCGCACGTCTCATTAAGCCAGACATTAAGAGCCCACAGATCACAATAAGCCATTGGCTACAATTATTATAATAAATAAATCTGAGGCTGGAGCCGTCTCTTTTTTTGGGATGAAGATACCACTGATATGTCAACTGCAAAAGTCTGCACATTGATATGATGGCCAACATGAAAGGGATGGAGAACGTGCAGCGATCGCAATCATTTCCTGATAATGGCAAAAGTTTACAATTGATTTGCTCCAAAATAAACCACTGACATTGCAATCTATTCACAATCATCTACCACTGTGTGTCCACCGTTACGTGACGGCCTTCCCCATGTCATTGCTATCTCGCAGTCCTGCGATGCCACAACCAATCTCCCTGCTGCACGCGAGCTTATCGCATCGATCTCTGCGGTCATCATCCTCTTGGGCACGTCATCTCCTTTGGCTGCCATTCGTTCACCGGCCTTGTCCATCGGCAAATCCTCCCATATAGGGTTGTATTCTACCCAAGCCGTCTCTCACAGTCGATATGACATATCCCCGATCCACGCGTTCCTCTCTCAGACTCACTGTGCCATTCCAAGCGTGCACTCTCCTTGCTTCTGTGTGCACATCTCAGCTTTTGCTCCATTTCTTCTCCATTCAGCACGCTTATAACCCATGTCATCGACAGTAATATGCACCGACTGAAAGCTTCAGGCTCATTGCTATTACTGCTCCTCATTTGGTTTTCACTTCTCCCTGCTCTTGCCCATTTATTTTTATTTTTGATCCCGATCCGCTTTCCATACATGCTCGAGGAATTCAGACTCTCCTGGCATTTCCGAGTTCTGTCCCGTGGGACAGAGCCATGCAGAACCATCTCAGTTTTACATTCAATCATTGCAGAGAGATGTTAACCACCACGCCTGGTATTCAGGACGTCATGGGTTTGATCCCAACTCCTAACGCCTGTGTATTTCGAGTTTGCATGTCTCTCCCCCCGTGGTCGCGTGGATTTTTCTCAGCATCCTCCAGTTTTACCCTCCACATTTAGAATCAACATGCACTTAGAGTATTTGGCTTCTATAAATTTCCACGTAATGAGCCACTTCATTGATCTATCATTCGTGGACAGATCGCTTCGGAAAAGAGCTATACAGCTTAGTGAGGGCTTACCAGCTACAATAAAAAAAAGTTTATAGTTGTTTTTTATAGTTACTAAAAGTTATTTGGGTTTTTTTCCTACGCGCAACTTTTCCGACACGCGCTCGCCCATTAAAAGTGGCGATTACACCACCAGCGGTGGGATTGGGCTCGCGTCCGTTCAGGAGCTCTACTTGATTCGCCATAAGGTCACATCAGGACAGGGATTTCTCAAACTCCATCCCCCCCCCCATGGCCACCACGGGGCAGCTTTCCGCTCCTACCAACCGTCAGGTGCACGCAAGGTGCAACGACTTGATGAGTAGCCCTGTAATGGAGAAGATTGGCGTGCGTGGAAAACTGAGCCGAGGGCGAGATGGAGGGTGTGAGGAATGGAGTTTGAGAAGCACTGCATTAGGCTGCTGTATTAGCATTGTTTGCTGGGTCTGATGGAAGAAGACCCAGGAGGGTCTCCTGCCTCGCTGACCAAGGAAACAGCCTCTTGTTGCCCCCTATCGCCAAGCCGATTCACTGCACAGTTTTGCCCAAAATAAACACCTCGGTGTCCGTGCGATGGCTCTGAATATGTTTGTGAACGCAAACACAACACAAGTAATTGTGAAATGCTTAAAGCAACAGTGGATTTACAGCGTAGTTTTTATTATTACTTGTAAGGTATGACATTGCTGGCATGCCTGTCCATCTGTGCCACACAATGTCATAACGGCAAGAATTCACAGACGACCGAAATGGATTGCGGTAAAACTTTCGACGATCCGTGACTTTAATGACGAGCGAAGCCAATTATTTTTTGGATCAGATTCAAGGTCAAAATAGTGGGGAAAGTATTATTGTTTTAATGGTGTATATATATTGTTGACAAAGTGCCAGGAACATGCCACCGAACACCTGTAACGCCCGAGAGACGTGGCTGGCAAGCGGAGACGAAAGAAAAACAACAATTCTGCACGCGCTCATCAAAAACTGTTAAACTTTTTTTTATATATACACCCAAGGCACGGTAAAAATAACTACCACCCTCGTCTAATATCACAAGCTGTTTGCAGGTTTCGAGACAACATATTCTAAAGACTCGCGCAAACTTGGCTTAAGCAATGTCTATTGCCAGAGTGGTGCCAATTTAGATGTGTTTTTTACTCTGGTTGTATATATATATGTGTGTGTTTACTTGTTCTATGATAGCCGTGCCCACTGTTTTTGATTGGCCGGACTAATCTGTGTAATTCATCAGCGTTAACTCTGACGCGTGTGCTATTTGCTAAGCGTAGTGCGTGACGTGACGCAGGGTGCACTTACGCACTGGGGCCTATAGCAGGACTGCCTCCTTAACCGGAATAACCCAGGAACATCTTCTTGGTTCTTTCGGTTCTTTCGGTTAAATCACGTAGAAAGAAATTAATAAAATAATAAAAAATAATAAAAATAAAACATAATAAAATAATTCTCACGACGTTTCGGCCACAACGCAAGTAGCCGTCTTCTTATTCTTAGGTTTTTTCGGCAAAGTCACGTAGGTAAAAAAATAAAAATTAATAAAAGTGAAATAAAAAAAATCACGACGTTTCGGAGGCAACACAAGCTTCCGTCTTCAGGTGGAACCGTCTTCTTGTGGCCGAAACGTCGTGAGAATTATTTTATAATGTTTTATTTGTATTACTATATTAATTTCTTTCTATTTGACTTTACCGAAAGAACCAAGAAGATGAATCCCTGCAGTCACGAAAGCTTTAAATCGAAATGTAACCCAGGAACATTCGCAGTGCCACTCCGGGGCGGTGTTTTATTAGTCTCGTGTGATAATGTTGTGCCATGGCCCTGCGAGGTTTCACACGGTCGTCGTCAACGCTGCCGTGCCATTCGCGTGCCCCAGCGATTTCGAGGGCGAAAAATCAATAAGCATTTAAAAACAATTGCATTAAACATTCACGCACAGTTCAGGGAAGACGCTACAACGTGGCATTCCTCCGTTAGATCTGTAACACTCAGAGGGATGATTTATCCATGCAAATCATATGACTGCGATTTTTTTTTTTCTCAGTAGAACCTCAGTGAGTCTGAGGATTTATTTTCAGGATGGCCCCTGATTAGAATGTTTGACCAATTCCCCTTTGAGTATCCGTGGATGTGGTGAATAAAACGCACATGTATGGGGGGGGGGTGATATTCAAATTCCACACGAACGTGCCAGGAACCCACTTGCTCTTCTGTCTCCTTGTCGTTGTAGCGCCACCCCTCCCTGCATGGTCCACCAACCATCTCCTGATCTGTGGTTCAGGCGTGTGCCTCCGCTCCCAGTGCCAACTTATTGATATGCTCACAGAGTAAATGAATAAAGGCACGCCAGTTCTTGGTTTACACTTAATTTTTGAATGTGCCCCTGCCCTCTGTGTTATCAGCTCTGCGTGATTCAATTCGCCCGCGTCTCCATGAAAGGCTTCGCTTCGACATTGCTCGCAGTCACTCTGACACACAAAGGGAGAAGAGCGCACAGCGTTATTGAACTACGCGCAGTTCAATATTTGCAGACACTTCCAAGTCCTTAAGCAAGTTTAATTTTCTCCGCGGCAAATTAAAGGAAATTTAAATGCGAAGGCGTCTGTGGGAACTGCAGGGGAGGGGGGTGGAGAGGGGGGGGGGTGGAGGCGTTCGTGAGTGCCTCGGCTGAAACGCCACGCGCGGCGGCCAAGGCGCGGCACGTGAACACGTCCGGCGGTGTTTTTCCATTGTCACCCGCAGCCCTGCGTGGCCCTCAAACAGCACACAGTGCCCCCCCCCCCTAGCCCTCCCCTGATGCAAAAGGCCAAGTTAAATAAAAACTCTAATGTCAACACCAATAACTTCACCAGCCGCATGAATGCATTTAAAACATCCGTAATTTAATTCTATGCATCGTTGCTGTTTGGCAAGATCCACGGTCACGACCGGCTTTACGGTGGCCTGCCGGGGGATTTGAAAATGATGGGGGGGGGGGGGGGGGGTTATGGAGGGGGGGGCGGACGGGGCAGGCCGATGGCGGTGCCCAGGGACGCCACTTAATTTGGAGGGGCATCAGGCCCACCCACCCATCCACCCCCGAACACGCCTCGCTCTCCACTCCGCCGAGTTTTTGGCGGGAGGAGACACCTTGAAGGCGGCCGCTGTAAATCGAGGGGAAATGAGCGGACGCAGCCAGCCTGTGAACACGCCAGTACCGGGGGCAGGGCCCGCGGACGCTTAGGCCTCACGTCCAGAGCCTTTCTCACGCAGCTCCCTCAGACCTCGAGCCCTCTTCGAGAGCTGGGTGGCCCAGTGGTGGCACTGCTGTTGTTTTTAAATGAGTAGTAATGCGAAACACCCAATTGCACAAGTTGTGGCCACACATTTCACTTGTTGGTAACGCCTGGGGTTTTATCTTCGCCCGTTAGGCCTCGTCTCTTGCTGACCCACGTCACGCTTGAATAGGGCACTTGACGTCTAATTCGGTTCTCTCCTGGTAGAATAAAATCTATCAATCAAAATATAAATGTGCTTTTTTGTTGTTGTTGTTGCAAATATTAATCACTGTAAATTAAATATGAACGCTACAATGAGGTAATTAGATATCAATCGTACAGTAATCTCATAATTCATAGAATTTCAACTTGTAACGTGCACAGTATTCGCTCGCTCGCGAAGACAGAACGACTGAGAGGTGCGAGAACCCACAGGCACGTGGGAAGGCAGCCACGCGGTCACCCTGTGCCAAATCCCACCAGCCCTACCCCCAAGCTTTGCAGTCCTCTGTATATTAAGGTGTTATTTGCCAATTAATGCTCCGGGAAGGAAACCGGAGGACCGGAAAAAATCCACACATGTGAGTGAAACACGAACCACCCATACAGGTGGAACAGATGGGAGTCCTCATCTGCTGCACTGCCTCTTCCTGGAAAGCCAGCGTATTGCGCCTCGACACCCACAGGAAGGTAGTTTCACGAGATTCGCGTGCTCCACCCACCCCCTCGAGTCGACAGCGCTGGGTTGCAGGCATGCACCACTGCGCGGACACTGCTGTCAACCAAGCATCGACACCACAGCAATGTTGCCACTTGAAGGTGTTACCAGTTACTGTGTTGGCCCATGGACTAAGATCCATACAGAGATTTTACATGACGAATGATGGTATCAGTGGCTCGTGAGATGTCTGAACCGGTTCGTTCCTGGGCCCCCCTTTCACCACCAAGCTGCGCTGACCAGGGTGGCGAGGTACGGTCAAATAATTCCCCACATGGCTGTCAAAGTACGGCTCGCTTTTCATCCAGCAGTGGATTGGCCAAGGGCCGCCGTATCCATCAATGTATCAACACGCAGGACATGGTTAATGCGCACCCCCTTGCAGAGCTCCCAGGTGTTTTTTTGTTCCGCCCGAGCGCAAAGAAAATCTCCGTTAAGGAATTGCTTGAAACATCCCAATGCAAGGTGCAGCAGATTTTCCTACGTAAACCGAGAGAGGTAATTATGTTAACATTGCATGGCTTGGCAACTGCAGCAGACGAATGAAGGTGGACACCTACTTGGTATGATGAAAGGCTGGCCCAAGGGGACAGACAGCAAGCACATTTAATACTGTAATGTCAAGAGCACTAGAAAGCGTTGCACGTAATCTCCAACTGTCGCATTCAAATACACGTACGTATATTTCATTATTTAGTTTGTTTCCGTTTCACATGAAGTCAAAATAAAAAAAACAGGAGGAAAAAAAAATTGTATCCTTCGCGTTTGGAAAGAGACATTGCAAACCTGGTCTCCGCACGGAAAGAAAAACAATTGGGAAGTAAAAATCCGGGGCATCAACATTGTGTGGGGATACACAAGGTGTCCTTGTGAGGCCTAGACGGCACTTGGAAATTAAATAACTCAGGATGCAATGCTCCACAAGACATCACAATTGCCACAAACAGCAGGGTGGACGTTGAAACATATTTATTGTTCAAATTGGCGACCGTCCTTCTGCACAAGCGCGCGCGGCGTAGCCTCTCGAAGTCGACAATGTCTCTTTCACTCTCAAGGACTCTCAGGACGCCGTCTTTGCGGCACCTTCCCTGAAAAACGCGCACGCGTGTACGTTGGCGTGTGCGTATGTGCGCGGCTGCGAGGGTGCGAATATGCTCTATTGTTGTTGTTGTTGTGTTCCGTGGTTGAGTTGCAGGCCAACTGCTCCAGCAATCGACCACAAAGTCGCCACTAAAAACTCAGTAATTATTTTTTTGGGAGACGAGGCCTTGGGTGCTACCGTTCAATCATTTCCGAATTGAAAAAAAATTATCTTCGTTGATGGCCGCAATTTGGGATTGAAAGCTCCTTGTGCAGCGAAAGGCCGCGTAACCGCTGGAAGCGAGGACTGTCTCCGCGCATGTACGCAGCATAAATTAGTTTGAGATGAAAATGTCAGGTGTGCAAGCGGCCTGAGAGCGAGCTTGTGACCAACGCGCGAGCTTGAACCGCGAGTGCAGCCTCGCGTCCAACGAGGCCTGCCTGGTCTCAAGCCGCTCCTCACCCGCCCACTCTCAGACCCTTCATCTGCATCACGGCCGCGTCTTCGTCGTCGAGGCTCGCATTGTCCCCCCCCCGACTGCACGAAATCCCAATTAGCTGGCGGTCAAATGAAACCGTCGATATTTCACGAGAAAATAAAAATTACGCACGAATTACAATTGAAAAAATAAAACCACGGCCTTCTAAGTCAACAAAACGGAGCGTGACCCGTACGAACGAGATGAACGAACCCACGCCGTTGCTCAAAATACGGACGCACGCACACATTCCTGGTGGCCACAAAACAAAGGCAAAGATCCCCCCGTATAGCCTTAACAGACTGCTGGGACAAGTGCTGTTAGTGAGCACCTATGAAAGCCGGCACGGTACACAAAGCGGTGGGTGGCTAACACCACGCACGGCCGCATTTGTCTCCCTCGTGGCGATGTTTACACATCGCACCAGGTAGCATTTGAGGCTGAGTGGACCTAGGGGAGGCCCAGAACCGGTTCAGATAATTGCCATCGGTGTTGGCCGTGAGCAGGAATCGAACTCGGGTCGCTGGGTTCGTAGCGCAGCGCAGCGTAGCGCTGACCACCACGCCACCGCTCTCCGTGGTGGCCGCACACACACACACGTGCGCCTGTAATGACACACGCGTGCACACCCATGGATTTTTACGGGAGGTCGAAATTAAAAAATGCCCGCTCTAATTATTATCCACTGTTATTCAGTCGGGCAGAGAGTAATGTTATCGCATCGCCCAAATAATAATTGGCTACACTTTGATGTCCGATTTCCCCACCATTTGATTTGTCTCAAAGTCCACCAACCAACACGCACGCAGGAATTATTATTAGTGCACGTGCGCAGTGGTTAACAGATTATCCTCCGCCGGCTTAAAGGGCAATGCCTTTCACGGAGGCAGCAGTGTACAGCCGGTGGCGAGTGGTTATAATTTGAAGCGGAGTGAGTGGAACTTGACATTAAACGGTGGACATCTGCCAATATCACCTAAGTGACGAGCGGGAACAGCGGGTGAAAAATAAAGCGCGTTGCCAGGGGGAGGCTTAGCTTAGGTCACGTTCATAATCAACTTTGAGCGCGCCCCGCGGAACCACTGGACCTCTCTGCGTGCTGGCCGAGTTTGCTCCGCTCTGAGGCCGCGCCAAACCCCGGCTTGGGCACTCGCCGGCCGGTCAAAAGCGGGTCGCGTGACCCCGCAGAGAAAGTGGCATCAACGTTTGTTGTCCCAGAGGAGCCGCGAGTCAGGTGAAGATGTCTCCGTTACGGGGAACTCCTTCGTCGCATCGTGTCGGATATTGGCACAGGTAGATGCTGCCTACAGAGATTGTGCCTGCGGATCAGTTCAACGAGGCTTCTGTCTTTTGCTATGCAATTGAGGCGGGGTTAAACTCAACTCCATCATCGCCAATCACCAGCAGTAGCTACATCGTCCTCACGAGCCTCTTCATCAATATCCCCATCATCGTTTTCACTTCATTGGGGGGCCATGATGGCTTATAGCCGAAAACCCCAAATCGCATATGGCAGTCTTTATCATGATCTTTATTGAGACTGCAAGATCAATCCGATTAGATACGAAGTTATTTGTCTTCACAGATGTCCAGTCAACCATGCAAGCACTACCCAGGCTAGAGCGTGCCCAGCTCCCGAGATCTGACGAGATGGGGCTGCACTCCCTCCGGGCGATGTGGTCACAGGTGTGCCGATGTTCACAGCTTCGCTTCTGCCAACGCAGACTCCGCATCCACAAATGGTGGTGCGGACACATTGGAGGGGGGTCCAAAAACCACCCCCCTCCCCACCTCCACTTGTTTCAATTTGTAAACTTCTCGTGAGATGACAGAAGAGAAAAAGATGAGAAACGGGTGTAACCAGCAGAGAGAAGTGTGAACAAAAGACAGTTGTCAAGATATTAGAGAGCTACAGAAAGAGGCAGATAAGGCATAATTCTGAATCCCTGCAGTCACGAAAGCTTTAAATCGAAACATAATTATGCACTTATGTTAATTGGCTTTTAATGTTTTTTTTAGGATCTGAATACGAGCTGATATTTGTCGCAATTATCTCTATTTCATTATTCTGAGTTTCCCTCGAGCTGCTCTGGGGGCCCTCTGCTTAACTTCAACGACTGAAGCCTCGTACCGCCACCACCGCTGCCGCCACACCACCACACGGCACGCATGCAGTGCCCCTTTAGCCCGCAGGCGAGCTCGCGCGAGACTCACTCCGTACGCCACTGATCAATTTGTCCGTGTTGCGGAGCGAATTACTGCCATAATGAATATTAACGATGCGTATTATCATGAATATTAACGAGCCATCTTGGCATGCTTAAATACCAGCCAGCAGGCGTGACGAATGGTAATTGCGCCGTAAATTATCCGTCGGGGACTTTGTCTGCACGCATAGTTTGAAAAATATATAAACACGCACACATATACTAACAAAGACACGCGCGCGCGCGCGCACATACGCACACGTAGATTCACACACACACACGCTACACCACACAACATATGTTAAACTGTGAGATCTGGTAAGAATTGTATGCAAGTGTTCATTCACTTCATACATCACCGACGTAAGCAGCTTCATTTATCTTATGGGAACATGCAGCTGAAATGCATCACTGGCGACGTAGAGCGCTTGCAACTCAATGCAATCATAACACCGTTCACACGACTGTAATTGCGGCGTTGACTTGACTTGCGTGATCGGATTAGATCTAAATTCCAATCGATGTGGAAATAACAAAACAAATGGCGTCCAATATCTGCAATAGCCAACGGAGTAACCAATCCAGTTCTTATAACAACAAACTCACATTGGTCAATAACACTGGGGCCTTAAAAGGAATAAAACATCATCGGCAACGTTTTGAGCAATGGCCCTTTTTCATCATCATTTATCTTCAGATGGCAAACTAAAAAAAAAACAACCTTGAGTTTGTGTCAGGGCGTCGCGGTGGCGAGATGTTAACTACCTCGCCTGGTCTACAGGAGGTCGTGGGTTGAAGTCTGCGTGTCTCTCTCCCCGTGGTCACGTGGATTTCCCCCCGGTTCCTCTGGGTTTCCCCTCCACATTTGGAATCAACACGCGTTTAGAGTTTTCGGCTGCTATACATTTCCACGTGATAAGCCTCTTCGTTGGGCGATTGTGTGTGGCCAGGTCGCTTCTAAAAGAGCTGTATAGCTCAGTGGGCCTTACCTGCTAAAATAAATAAAACACCTCGTTGTCTTCGCGCCCTGGTGACAAGAGCAGGAAATACCCATCTCCCCTGCCCTAACACTTACAGCGATCCCCTGTGTAGCCTTAACAATTTGTAGGAGAGAGTGCTGTTAACGAGCACCTATGAAGGCCGGCACGGCACAGGTGGGGGTGGGTGGCCAGCCGCACGCCCGGTCGCCTTTGTCTCCCTCGTGACGATGTTTACACACCACACCAAGTACTCATTTGAAGCTGTGTAGACCTAGGGGAGGCCCAGGACCGGCTCAAATAATTATCACCAGTGTTGGCCATGACCGGGAATTGAACTGGGGTCGCCGGGTTCGTAGCGCAGCGCGCTAACCGCTACACACAGCCCCCAACCGGTACTGCTGGGATACACTCCAATGCAAACGACAAACTTCGTGTGTTTTATAGTTATCTAAATGATGCTATAGATCGGGAGTCGGTAACCTGTGGCTCTAGAGTCGAATGCGGCTCTTTAAGGACTGCAGTGCGGCTCTTAAAATCCGAAAAAAATATCTTCTTGATATTATGGTTGACTGGGAGTCCAGTTTACCGTGGGAGTCCAGTTTACCGTGGGAGTCCAGTTTACCGTGGGAGTCCAGTTTACCGTGGGAGTCCAGTTTACCGTGGGAGTCCAGTTTACCGTGGGAGTCCAGTTTACCGTGGGAGTCCAGTTTACCGTGGGAGTCCAGTTTACCGTGGGAGTCCAGTTTACCGTGGGAGTCCAGTTTACCGTGGGAGTCCAGTTTACCGTGGGAGTCCAGTTTACCGTGGGAGTCCAGTTTACCGTGGGAGTCCAGTTTACCGTGGGAGTCCAGTTTACCGTGGGAGTCCAGTTCACCGTGGGAGTCCAGTTCACCGTGGGAGTCCAGTTCACCGTGGGAGTCCAGTTCACCGTGGGAGTCCAGCTCACCGTGAAAGTCCAGTTCACCGTGGGAGTCGAGTTCACCATGGGCAGGGATCGGCAACCTGCAACTCCGCAGCTGCATGCGGCTCATGAAGAGACCGCCGACTGCCACGTGACTTTGTTTCAGGGCCACCGTCGCATATTCACTACACAGAGCATTGCGGCTCTTGGATTGAGATTTTTTGATGGAATTCGAAAAAAAAGGCTGTTATTTTGGTTGCCAATTCCTGCTATAGACAACACACACTTGCCAGATCCACACTGCCACGGAATATATGTACAGTAAAGGCCTATTTCACTTGAACACGTAGACAAATTATTACAAACAATGAAACAATAGTGACACCACGTGTGACTTTAACAACAAGCATGCAAACCTTGTATTTAACCGGTTAGAGACACGGTATCAACATTACATTGATACCATGATAAACATTGATACCATTTTATTTCGTAAGCTCTCGGAGTTTTTTGGATGGGGGGGGGCATGGGTAAATGCCACGATTGCCCCCCACCAACCCCGCAACCCGTCTCTGCATGGCGAGATACTGAATCTGGCACTGGTTGTTGTTTGCTTGAGGCTTGTTCTCGGAGTAGGATTGCTACCTCTTCAGATGGTTATTGGGGGCATCCCGAGCGATGTCACATTGCAATGCTCGTGTGTTACGAGCAAACTTGCACACGCATCAAATTATTTGTCGACACTACTTTTGGCAGTGGTGCACAAGTAACGGCAACAAAAATCCGACACGTATCAAACGACACTGTGGCCTTAACATGGATAAAGTATATACCGTAATACTAACGTTTCGGGCAATGACCCTTCTTCACAGCACAAGCCAGAGAGGTAGAGAGACCTGTCTATCGCACCACCACACAGCATTCAAAGCATTTAATTTTCGACGTTACTTGCGTGGAGGGTCAGTGCATTGTGGCCACAGTTCTCATGACAAACGATAATCCCTTGCCAGGGGCAGCGTGACACTTCACTTATATCTGCCATTGCCTTCCCTGTAAACAAACACACATCACCACGCATAGGGAACCCAAACCACACACTTGGGTCAAGCTACGTTTCCATAGCAGGACACCGCGCGGACACATCTGTACGTGTTAGTTGGTAGTGCCATGGACCGCCCACCGAGGAGATGGAGCAATGAAAGCAGCTCCGTGCGCTGGGTGGATTGTTAGCATCGCAGGGTTGTGAGTGGTGGATTGGGAACGCCTTCATCCAGCAGTGATTGACCATGGCTGATGTAGGTGGTAGAACCAAACCACCAACTCTGGCGTTGGGGAGTTCATCTGCAACTTAAATTGAACACGAGGCCAGGAATGCACAAAGTTTTAGCATTGAGGGCCGGATTAACAAAAATGTTGAGAACAGATGGCTACATTATTATGGATAGGAGATATATTCAGAAATAGATGACACGGTCGATGAATTTGGAAGATAAGTGGGAAGAGATACGAGTGATAGCAGTGAGATTTGAGAGCATTTATACAGGACACACACGAGATCGAATTTAAAAGAGACGAGCGTGGGCGCGTGTTGTACTCACGGGAACTCTGCTGAAGTTCACCCATCAGTCCCCTAAGCACCACTGACGCCACCTCCTCATCACGCCAAGACAGCCCACAAGCTGATCAAGAGAGTTAATGTAATTACTGCACATGTTTTGCAAAACAATCGAGTTAGCTTGATTAACTTAGTTTCAAAGCTTGCGAACAGCTATTTTTTTAAACAGTAACTGCGAGCACCACCGCAGGCCAGATTTACACCACGGGATTTCGTGTGGCCCAGTAGTTAAAGCAGACATCCATAACCGGAAGGTACCCCCAATTCGTAGCACGATCATCAAGGTGTCATCATGGGCAGCTCCCTTGATGCACCCCCTTTATGAATCCCATGCCAGAGCCCCCGCAGCTGCTGCACAGGCGACAAGACCTCCGAGATCTCTCCCGACAGCTTAATTCCCACCACCTGCCCTTAGGTCTTCCCCTCCGTTGCCAGATTCGTGGAGACCATTCCAATGCCCCCTCCTCTCGGAATCTTGCCTTCTCGCCCTCCCTGTCCATGTGTCTCACCCGGTGCACACCAGTCACCTGCCACGTTCTCTTCTTCCAGACGTTTGCACTGCTTATCCCATCTTGCAGCAATGACATTCCTTGCATCCTATAACAGACGGGAGCTCTTTGTTCCTAATAAGGAAGGTGGGTGGCTGTAATCAGCAGAAATAGTAACCCCCCCAACTCCCCCCGTGCTCCTTCTCGCTTTAATCACTGGTTCGGGCAGCCCTGCACGACACCATTCAGTCATTCGGCAGCGGGCAGGAGACATCGCCCAAGCAGCAGGTGGTAGCATTTCTTAAAAACACGGCGCTGTTTTTTTTTTATTATCAGGATTTGCGCTCGACCTACACGTCTTCACAACAGCCGCGCAGTACAAACGTGCCCTCTGTAGCATTTGTGTAAACAATGTCACCGTTTGCACAGGCGACAAGGATCCACATTTATCCGCATATAGCAAAGCACACAGATGAGTGTTGTCAAGCATACCATTGTTTTTATACTAACCGGGCGAGCAAAGGAGGCTGGGTTGGGGTGGGTTTAGACGACCGCACTCTTTCAGACGTAACCCCGTGTCAGGAACGCGTCATCGTGACATTTGAGTAGATCGCCCGTGATGTCATTTTGGGCTCTTATTGTGGAGCAATAATTTATTTATTTCTGTAGACGCGTGTGACAAACTAGTTTCGCGTACTGTGGGACCAGGAATGGAACCTGGGTCACAGGAGGTGATCTGAACGGCACACAATCCACGACTCACGCAGCAATGCACCAATCACCGTCAATCATCAGCCACGCCGTCCACCGCTACGCGAATGTCGTCCGCCTAGTTTACTAAACAATGCTTCAATTTTTAAATGTCAATGTATTACGTTCAAGAACAGATGCATTTAAATCCGGCGTGACGATCCATTGTTTGACTTGTGCTCGATACGTTGCGTGCGGTTGGCTCACGCGACCTTCGCTGCCACGAGCGGCGCTCCGACGCGCCACGACGAGACGACACCAAGCCGAGCAGCACGCGTGTCCCGCACCAGCACGTGGTGCACCACACGACGACGCGTGTCCCGCACCAGCACGTGGTGCACCACACGACGACGCGTGTCCCGCACCAGCACGTGGTGCACCACACGACGACGCGTGTCCCGCACCAGCACGTGGTGCACCACACGACGACGCGTGTCCCGCACCAGCACGTGGTGCACCACACGACGCCGCGAGCCCGTGTGGCGACTCGTCGAATCTCCCGAGCTGGCGGGGGCGAGATCCTCGAGGGGAACGCGGCAGCGACACCTTTATTACCGACACAGCAGCCATGGACCTTGCCACAGGTCAGGCTGGCGCGCCTCCCGATAGATAGAGCGCGCAGCCGGCTGGATAGCGGGCAGGGGGGCAGGGGGGCACACGCCGCTTAAATGGGGGGGGGGGGGGGGGGCATTTGGTGGTGGTCAGGGCGCAGAGGGCAACCCACGGGCCGCGCAGACGGCACTCCACCCAGACTCGGTGGGAACAGCCAAATGTGATCACTGACGATGGAGGGAGATTCCAGTTTGACCGGGGCGGAGAGGCACACGATCCTGGCACCTTCACACGGCAGAACTTTGCTTTTAACCCCCCCCACCCCCCACACACACACACAGCAGTGAACCGACCCGGGACTGGGGCCCCTCTCGTCCACCGTGTCGGTGGAAGCGTAAACCCGGGCTGGGGCAATTCATAAAAACTGCACGACGCGGCCGGCACTTGGGGTGGGTCCGGTGGGTCCGGTGGGCCCTGCCCCGACCAAAACGGTCCCTTCGGCCCACAAGGGGTCATCCATTTAGTAGGTACGCAAAACAATCTGTCAACTTGACCTCCCCACATCCCTGCACGCACGCGGACTTTTTACATCCCTCCCCGCCCCCCCGAATCCCATAGAACGGCCGATTTTTAATCCACGCATAAACGATCAAGGATTAATAATCTTCACGTGTTTAAGCAAACAGATAGTCCAACGCCGAACTCATTTGAAGGACAATGTTGACAAATTATTCTCGAGGCTTCACCCCCCCCCCCCCCGTTTCCTATGCGTACGAACATTGTCAGTAGACCCCCCATACGCAAGCGAACGCGTTAGGGTTACCCCCCCTCCCCCCTCCATGCGTACGGACTCAATGGATGGCCCCCCAAGTTGACTCCCGGTCGTAGTGTATCACTGCTATGATGACCCACTCCACGCAGCAGCTGTACAAGCACATCGCCCCCCCCCCATCCGAGAAGGCTCGAGTACGCAGATTAAAACAATCTCATTTGCGGTAATCTGGAGAGAGCGTGCAATACAAAAGTACATCGGTGCAGTGTTCCAATTCAGCGAGCAAGGGTTCGTGAAGTCCTGTGTACACCAAGTGAGGGTTGTGAACTTGAGTCTTCCAGGACGAACAGCCATCGAAGGTCATTGACGCGAATTTGTTTTCATCGGATGCCGAATCTAGCGGCTTCTTGGTGGCCAAAGGGGGCTTTTACGCAGGTCCATTATCCTCATTTATATTAGTTATTAAGAACTACGCTTGCACGCTGACGATGCAAATGTTGAGCGCTTAAAATCACGCAGAGGAAACATTTCACCCTTGGTTAACGCCCGAAACAGCGAGGAGAGCATTGCAACGATCGTAAAACTACAAAACCACACAACACCGATTGCTTTGCAAGCACAACTTCAGGGAGCCGAACGGCAATGCAGCGGACAACGACACCATTTAGTATTTTTCTTTCTTGCTCAAGTTAAATAAATGTTACGTCCCATTGGACCAATCAAGTACACCTGTGCACATGCTACAACGTTGTTGTTGTTCTCTTAGCAGAGCACGAAAGCTCGCCCAAGGAGGACTGACGAACCATCGACCGAAAGCACTGCCACTGGCAAACGCCACCGCAAGCCACTGCTCCACACTGCCTTCTGCTGGAATTAAGTAACAGAGGGCCTCCGAGAATTAGGATTTTCTGCGAAGACTTAAGGCGATCTCAGTTTGCGCCAAATTTCAGATGACATTTATATTTCAAAACGCAGTAAGTCCACATGCGAAGGCTGGTAAAATTAACCAAACTTGTCATACTTCTAATCCAGCGACATTCATGACGTTATAGATTCGGATAGAAAACCATAGCACAACAGCATAGATGGCTACAAACCACAATGGGTTTAAAAAACATAAAACCCACGGTGAAATATTTTAAAATCATGTTTATTAAGAAACGTTACAAATTTTACATTGCAAGTTAGCTTAGTCCTTTGATAAAGTGAAGGGCACACTTAATAAAATAAGACTTGCTTTGCCTAAAAATGTACACCATTTCACCGCATCTCATTGAACATATGGGCATAACACAAAGTCAAACAGAGGCAAGATCAACATTTCAAAATCGGCTTACCAACAAAGATCTTTAAAAAAACATGTTGCACAGCCACGCACGCAATCTTTTTATAATAAACATACAAGGTGTTCTTAGCAGCTTGGGTTCATAAGAATGTCACTGGACCTGGCTTCTGCTGTAGAGCCTCTTAATTCCCTGGGAGGTGCGGACGAAAATGGCTTTACTACAGTCTTTTGAAATGGTGCCCCCCTCCTACCTGGTTCAAGGTAACAATGCTCTAAGCACAGGTTGATACAGATATGGGAATATGCATAAGGCCCTGAACGTAAATGGCGCGGTTCCACGGTGGAGTGAAACGCGTACAAGCACTCATTTTGGACCGTGCCATTTAGTTTCATTTGGGGTGAGGTCAGTTTTGTTTTTCTGGAGCCACCTGTCCCGTTCTGAAGGCATGGGCAAAAAAACGAAGCTTAAAAACACAGCAGAAAAGTATCAAATTGAACCCTATTCCACTAAAAATGCAAACTTTCAATTGAACATTTTCAAAAGTAAAAAAAAAAACATGTCAGGCCAAAAATTGGCTTCAAGTATTTATAACATTGTTAGTTGCAATATGTATTCATTACGTTACACGAATACCAGAGTTAAAGTGTATATAACAATAACGGCAGAAGCAATTTTATAACGATCGGCAATTAGCAAGACAAACATCACGTGGCGACTGACTGTGCAGCACTCCACCCGAGCCAAGGAGTGCCACTACCGTGCATCAGGGAAATGGCACTAACAGGCAACACTTGAATCCCACGAGTAAAACGACCTGCAAACTCCACATTGCAAATTACACAAGTCTTGGGATTAAGTCGTCAATGAACGGGGGGTGGGGTCGGGGAAGAAAATGGGTTACAAAAACGCACTTTTCAAAACTAATCTACGGTTCAAGGAAAATGGTGGGCCGACAAAGTAACGGTGAGAAATTATTTTAAAACAAGTCGACTGCTCGGGTGCTAAAGGTAATAACCATGGAAAGACCAATCTTGACGTGGCGAATGAAAATACAAATATCGCGCATAGCAAAGCACTTGTGTATTTTTAAGGCCTTCGTGAATTTTTGGACAGAAAGTCGGAGCTGTAGGGTAGCAATGAGCCAGCAAACATCCCAAACAAGAGGCGGTGACAGAACCGACGGCGTGCACATTCCATTTCACCTTGCAATTAACACGTTCAGAGAGATAGGCAATGTCTACCGGGATGGGGGAGGTATCAGATTTCCAAAACCATAGCTTACAATTATTCTACTCGCCGTTGATCGTCGTGGCCTGCGAGAATAATTGATGCAGGAACTTTTCCATGTCAAATCATTTCATGTCGGCAACGTTGTCCAAGTCTTTGTAATTAGAATAGAACGGGAGGCAATGTTACCATTAAAAGAGAAGTGTAGAATGTATGGGTATACTCAAGTCGGACTCGAAGGGAGAGACACACCAGGTGCATCTTAAACCTGCCAAAACTGTTCATTACACAATGTTAAATTATACATTTCTAAAAGGTGGTACTGGAGGATTTTATGGAAAGTGGTGCTTTAAAATGCTGAAGACTGCCAAACATAAAAAACGTTCATGGTCGGCTTTTAAAACAAGTCTTTAAAAACACGTAGTCACTTAGGTTTAAAATCTTTACTCTTTAGATTATTTTAAAACCCCAAAACCAAAGGCCACGGTTAACGCCGCGTTTCCTTGTCGCTCGTCACCAGTGGACGCCGTTGGGTTACAGGAGTCGGAGGGTTCGACACAAATGGAATGGCCCCCACCACACTCCCTCTCAAAAAGAGGGTGTCCCATCACTGTGCAGAGGCGGGGTTTTGTTAGAAACCTCACCTTGCACCAGGGAGGCAAGATGGTTTAACGCCGCCAAGACTTTGAAGGGGGGGGGGGGGGCAGCTGGGGTTAAAAACGCTGCATGAAAATCTAGACGGGCAGAGAGGTGGGCAAGTGATGTCACGTGTTGCGTTCTTGCAAACATGTGGCACGAGTGATGGGGGGGGGGGGACTGGTAGGAGGTGTAGAGTAACACAACTAGGAGTTGTCCAGAAGTTACCTAAAAACAAATGCAAGAATTACAAAGAACTTCACTCAACAGCAAGGGTCGTAGTAGTAGTGATGAAGACCTGGGTGGGGGTGCAAGGTTTTCGCTTCAGACTTTGCAGACCTAATTTCCGAGCACTTGTTTTTTTTTTTACTGGCACAGGTGCACAGAACAGCATGGGCCAATCTGGAGCTGTTGACAACAATACAAGTGTGCGCCGAATGGAAAAGTGTGGAAAAAAGTGTTAACTTTTTCTAAATTATGGCTGGCATTCATACTACTTGGTCAAGTCACATGGGCAATCACCAAATTAAACTCGAGTGTTCACGTCTAAAAACAAGTAATTTGTATTAATAGGAAGGAAAGCTTATAGTGTTAAATAAAGTCCAATAACCTGCTTACATTGCATTATGGAGCTAAGCATAAGTTTAAAAACTTTAACCAAAAGAAACTGATGAAAAAACACTGGCTACGTAAAAATGTAAAGTTACAGAACGTTCTAGCGTCAACATCAAGTGTTTAAAAGCAAAACGAAACTTAATTAATAAACTCTTGTACTTTGAAATTAAATGCTAATTTAACATTAAAATACTCTGCTGGTTAATAAAATAGTTTAAAAAATAGAAAATGTACAACAGTGTGGTGTCCAAAACAGCGGCTCTAATATTGATAAAGGTTTTTCCGGAAGGAAAATATAAACAGAATAAAAAGTTACTTAGCGTATACATAGTCTTACAAAATATAACACAAGACTGGTAACCTTACAGCATCAAATGAGGACGAGAGCCGACTGCTACAGATGAAACCAACTGGTAGACGCCACAGACTCCGCTTGAATTAACACACAACAGCCAAACAGTATGAATGTCCATTGAAGCCTTTTTGGAATTGAAAAAGGTACGAGCTCTAAAAACAAATTGCTCAGAGCAAATTATTGTAATTGTCCACATTTTCAGAGCCTTCAATCTTCGTCGTCTTCCTCCTCATAACAACCGCCGTCACCCATGTGCGTCAAATTCTCAAACCACCACCACCCGTTGGAGATCTGCTCCACTTTGACATCAAAACCGTGGACAGGAACAATTTTGCGTCATCGTCACGGCGACCACGCATCGTCGCCATGATGGGCGGCACATTTGGAAAGTTCCTGGGACGCACGGTCATTCCCGCACGACGTGCCGCTAACAATAAAAGTTAAAAACATGTAAATAAGAGACTCACCTGATTGTTTAGTGCACCATCACAACAGTAACAAGGGATCCGAGTGGCAATGCAAACTCACAGTAAAAGCCATCCTTTGGACACTACATTCTGTGCATTTTCGTGCTGAAAAAAACGTCAGTTTCCTCTATTTTTCTCTTAAATTCTCACGTGAAAGTTTTTTCCTCCTCATCCTCTTTTTGCTTGTTCTATTGCAAAGGCAATAGCGTCGTGCGGCGCCCCTAACGGGAAGGATGGAGGGAGAGGGGGGTGGTGGGACCACATCCGTGTCGAATTTACCCAAACGGCCAGCAGTACCCCCCCCCCCTCTTACAGGCACAAATCCCCATCCGCCGCTCAAAAAAAAAAAGCCCCACACGTCTCAAACGTTCACAAGTCCATCAAGTAGCAGCCACCACTCGAGATTTCGCTTCTTTAAAAAATATGGTGTTTGACGATCCTTCAAAAAACGCACTCTTGGAATTAACGGCTCTCCCAAATTTGGATCACGAGAGAAGAGGACTTTGACTGCGGTCCGTCACTCCCCACCCTGAGGTCCCAGAAAACGTCGAGGAACGTTTATTTATTTTCTTCTCTTCCCCCGTCCGGGGCGAGGTCCGAGGCACGCCCGTCGCGACGTCATCACAGGGCGACGCGGGTGCAGCAGTGGCGCAGGCGGAAAGGCAGAACGCCGCGGTTCAGCTGATAGAACTCCACCAGGCTGCACAGGTCGGAGAACTTTGTTTGGCCCTCGTCCAGCGAGTAGAAACCCTGCCCGTCATCCTCCACCTGGTCCAGGAAACAACAACATCGCACAAGGATTCGTAAGATTCTGGTATTGGACGCCAATGTTACACCAACAAGGCTTCCGCACACGAAAGCACCGCGTGTTTGACGGACGTCGTCTGCAGTAGCGGGGCGGGGGGGCGTTGATAACAATTTGTGTTTGTTTCCACCCAAGTGTGTGTGTGTGTGTGTTCACGTGTTAGTTAATTTATCCTCAATTTAGCCAGGCCAGCCTCCAAGACTGTCAGGGTCCTACCCAGGTTTGGCAGTAGAGGGCGACGTTGCTGCTGTCAGTGCGATTCCAAGAGTCATTGGAGGATTTTTTTTTCAGCATTGGGGATGTTTAGCCAATACCATATTCTCAGGTTTTTTCGGTAAAGTCACGTAGGTAAAACATTAAAAGTAATGAAAGTAAAATAAAACAAAACAAAAATAAAAATAAAATTCACGACGTTTCGGAGGCAACACAAGTCTCCGTCATCAGGTGGGACCGTCACAGCCAGATTAGCTGCATCAAGTGAAGCAATGATTCAAAATGTAATCCCTTATAAGCAAGTTGAAGGGGGGGAGGAGAGGGGGGGGGAGTTCATCAACTTGCTTATAAGGGATTACATTTTGAATCATTGCTTCACTTGATGCAGCTAATCTGGCTGTGACGGTCCCACCTGATGACGGAGACTTGTGTTGCCTCCGAAACGTCGTGAATTTTATTTTTATTTTTGTTTTGTTTTATTTTACTTTCATTACTTTTAATGTTTTACCTACGTGACTTTACCGAAAAAACCTGAGAATATGAATCATTGCAGTCACGAAAGCTTCAAATCTAGAATTATAGCCAATACCAGTTAGTTATTTGTATTGCACTGGTAGAAACACAGGGAAACCCAGGAGGGGACGCCTTTGCAGAACAAGGGGAGAACATTCAAACCTCACAATAAAAATGGTGCCGTGTTCAGACTCGAACCGAGGAACTTTTTGCTGCGGAGGCACGAGTCTCACTACGATGCCTCCATGCCACCCAAAATTTGCACCATGATGCCGGCACATTTAGCCACAGCCTTTAACCAACATCGTCACAGGGATCTTTAACATCTGCCGAAGCAGGCGGAGCTCTATTGAGAGTTACATCCGCAGCATTAAACGCAGCGTCGTTGTGCGGCACCACACAGCAGTCACCAACAAGGCACATGACCACCCAACCCACACCGTTACCACCCACACAACGTAACGTTACCACCCACACAACGTAACGTAACGTTACCACCCACACAACGTAACGTAACGTTACCACCCACACAACGTAACGTAACGTTACCACCCACACAACGTAACGTAACGTTACCACCCACACAACGTAACGTAACGTTACCACCCACACAACGTAACGTAACGTTACCACCCACACAACGTAACGTAACGTTACCACCCACACAACGTAACGTAACGTTACCACCCACACAACGTAACGTAACGTTACCACCCACACAACGTAACGTAACGTTACCACCCACACAACG
The DNA here is from genome assembly GCF_964198595.1 of Lampetra fluviatilis. NCBI lineage: Eukaryota > Metazoa > Chordata > Hyperoartia > Petromyzontiformes > Petromyzontidae > Lampetra > Lampetra fluviatilis. The sequence continues at coordinate 1,270,315 of NC_136305.1, forward strand.
TAACGTAACGTTACCACCCACACAACGTAACGTAACGTTACCACCCACACAACGTAACGTAACGTTACCACCCACACAACGTAACGTAACGTTACCACCCACACAACGTAACGTAACGTTACCACCCACACAACGTAACGTAACGTTACCACCCACACAACGTAACGTAACGTTACCACCCACACAACGTAACGTAACGTTACCACCCACACAACGTAACGTAACGTTACCACCCACACAACGTAACGTAACGTTACCACCCACACAACGTAACGTAACGTAACCACCCACACAACGTAACGTAACGTAACCACCCACACAACGTAACGTTACCACCCACACAACGTAACGTTACCACCCACACAACGTAACGTTACCACCCACACAACGTTACGTTACCACCCACACAACGTAACGTTACCACCCACACAACGTAACGTTACCACCCACACAACGTAACGTTACCACCCACACAACGTAACGTTACCACCCACACAACGTAACGTTACCACCCACACAACGTAACGTAACGTTACCACCCACACAACGTAACGTAACGTTACCACCCACACAACGTAACGTTACCACCCACACAACGTAACGTTACCACCCACACAACGTAACGTAACGTTACCACCCACACAACGTAACGTAACGTTACCACCCACACAACGTAACGTAACGTTACCACCCACACAACGTAACGTTACCACCCACACAGCGAATACGGCAGCAGGCCTCGTCGCGACATTTCCAGACAACTCACGTCACACCAAGTGGGGCCTCAAATTCATTCCATTCGTGCACAAGACGCCTCAGAACACCCACAGTATACGAGCACCAGAGTCATTTAGAGAATCTTTAAAATAATCTCCCACTGCGGTACTCGTCATTCCAGTGCAGCGACGGTGCAGACGTTTGGCTGCTGCGATAGGAACCTGGTAAACCACAGTTCTATTCCAAGCCACTAGCGGAGATTGCTAAACCAGTCGTGGGCCCCTCATCCCACCCCCCCTGTCCTTAACCCAAACTGGACAGTGTGATAGAAAACAATGTTTGGAACGCAGTTACAGATTGAAAAACTTAAAAGACAGAAAACAAATTTGTTCCACAACACAGCTCTCAAGGAGATCCTCTTACCCCAAACATCAACTGATAAAATATCCCCAAGGCCGTTTGTCAAGACGAGTGGCGATGTTTATTGATGCTGGTGCACCCACGGCAAAACGCAGCGCAATTTATTTGGTTCTAGAGCAAAGATGGTTTGGTTTACCGGACGTGGTGCCAAAAACGGCGATCTACAACCACCCCACGGTAGAGCGTCTCCCTCACCGGCAGAATCTGGAAATGCCGGACCTTCTGGTTGTGGCACAGAGACAGCACGAAGGCCTTGGCGTGGCTGTGGCAATCACGCACCAGGAACACCCTGTGCAGACGCACGCACGGAGACAAACCCAGGCACGGATGTTGCACATTGAGAACACAAATCAAAGTTAATGCTGGCCGAGGTGCAATGGGGCCAGGAGGAAGTTTAAAGACAGAGGGTGAGAGGTGGCCTCCCGTTGAAGGGAGGCATTGACGGGAAATGGCAGAGGTAGGCAGGGGTCAAAGTTAGATTCAGGGTGCGTCGTCTAGCAGTACCTTAAATTAGAGCTCAATTAAGCAAAACTAATTTGAATATGATCACATGCAGAAGGAACAGATTGGAGGATCGATTCGACGTCTGGGGGCTGTGCATCGCTGCCGTTTGCACTCACCCGTCCACAAGACCCTGCTCCGTGATTATCTTCTGAGCCTCTTCCCTGGAAATGTGGCCATAGAACCATGGCTGTGTCCAGTGGATCACTGGGCAACGCACGAGGAGCGGCAGCGAAAAAAAAAAACCACAATCAGAACGCATAGCAACGCACACAAACCGCACACGCACTTCGATACCACGAGACATGTAGAGAGATATACCACACCATTCATGACATGTGCGCAATGATGCCACCACATGCCCAACAGACACTAGTGGGCACCAGGCACGCAACAAATCAAAAGCACAACACCGCACCATGCTAAAAAAACACGCGTCCACAAAAATATTCGCACCGCCGCACGCGGATCACGTGACTTTAGGACCCAGGGCTTTAAACCATGTAGGTTGAGCGAGCGACCAAAACAGACTGCCCTGGGGAACTCCACGAGCAGATGCAACCCTGCCACCATAAACAAAGTGCAGATGCCCCATATAGCCTTAAAGCCTTTTGGGACAAATGCTGGTAGTTAGAGCACCTATGAAGACCCCGACATCACACAAACGACAGATTGACACCAGGGGCCATTGCCCGAGCAGCAAGTTTGACGACCGAGACACGATGAGTGGGAGGCGCACCGAGTAGAGGAGCGCTGAACGCGTCGCTCTGGAACTCACTTGTGCTCAGCGTGGGGGTCTGTCCGGGACTGCCGCTTCCCAGGACGTTGAGTCGGTTGCAACCGCGTTTCTGTTGAAGTTAAAAGCGCGCGTCAAGTGAAGGCAGTTGCCCATCAAAGCACAGTAATCCATCAGTAAAACACGGATTTAGACCCCAACCTTCGGCTCATGAATGGGGTTGGCGTGGGCACAGCTCTGCTGATACCACCTTTAAGCGACAGTGGTAGCCAAGGCAGGGAAAATCAAATTCAGAACACCAGATTCGGTGCACCACCCCACACTGGTAGGAATTTAAGTGCACAAAATAATTTGAACAAGAAGCACACCGACAACGCCACGGGCGTTGTGGACCAGCATCATTGGGTTTCAGGAGTCGCCGTTGACGTGACACACGAGGAAGGGTGCTGCGGGTGGCGTTCATGCAGCAAGGGAGTGCAGGCAGGCAGCAGAGGGAGCACCACGACAACGTGAAGTGGCTCCGAGAGAAAGCGCCAGCCATTTGCTCATTGAACCAAAGGTGGTCACTGGAGCAAAACCACTGGACAAGCACAGACGACCCACCCCCTACTGAACATCGGATTTCTCTAGGATAAATTAAAAGATTGAGATTGTTGTATTTGTACCCAGTTATCAAACGTCCAAGCAGGGGTGGGGGCGGCAAAGTGACCACGAGTCCACACGAGGCGCTCGCACGCGTTCAGCGATAAAAAACACAGCCATAGTTAAAAAGCTCTTCGACGAGCCAGAACTCCTGACCACCATCTTTCACGCACGCTAAAATAAATGTACGTCCCCCATTCTTCAAAGTTAATCTTTACCCAGAATTTCACGCAAGTTTATTTTTCGTGTCTCAATCTGTGGCCAACACACCCCCAAGTGCTTCAGCAAAGCAACCCAAAGGGCAAGTTGGCATGTTCATGTGAACGGTGAGGGAAGCAGGTAGGGAAATGGCGACTGGGAGTACACGCATCTAGAGCCGAGGTCCACTCGGCTCTGGATGCGTAATCAGTCACGCAACCAAATCGCCAAGCAGATGGAACGAACGGTAGAGGTCGTCGTTCCTCTTGTAAGCAACAGCAGCTGCATGCAAGCAAGTGCTCAGGCGGTGTGGACCCCACTTCGCCAAAATAAAGCATTACCAATAAGCGGCTTAAGGTCGTGCACTTTGCGATGATTTGGCCAACCAATGTTAATTTGGATAAAATGCCATTTTGTGGGCACAATGCACAGAAATCCAGATACAGGTCAAGCAACACACTCGCTGTACAGCCAGATCAGTCTGGCAAATGGAGAAACGAACCTCGACACAACAGGGTCACACTTTCCAAATACTGGCTTGGTTTCTGCCGCCAATGATTAAAATATGTTCGTCAAGTCGAAATAATTCATGGTCTCTGGCCATCACTCAAATTCCAGCGCTAATAAAATGACAAATATCACTTCTGTTCTCCTGTGGACAATCTCACAGCAGCGTATAGTGTCGTGCAACCCCCTGGTATTGTGCAAGGGATAACAGGGAAATTCAATACATCGTTTTTTAGGACAAGTCAATTTGGTAAACTATTTCTTTGCCGAGCATTCTGGGGTCAGACAGAATGCTGCGCTCCGAGATTTCTGAATGGATTAGTCTCTCGTCACCCTACTCAAAGTGACAAACTTGACGGGGAGGGAGTCATGAATTAAAGAGTCCTGTGCACCCCCCCCCCCCCCCACCTTCCACAGCAGGGCTTCTTCAGCTGCCACCGTCTGGGCCTCCGCGGGGTTCTCGATGATCCGGCCTTTCCGTCCAGAAAAATCCATCGCTACGAGCGAGTTTTCCGAAATGCTCCTCTGTTGTTCACACGCACAAACCACCACAAGATTCCCATTACCGACCGAGATCACGTGACAACGTCAGCCGTGGCTGGGAGTGCGCGTCGGGGGTCGCTGGGCTCGTAGTGCAGCACGCAAACAAACTGTGCCAGAATTCCTCTCTCTCGTTCGACAAATGTTTGGTGGGGGGGGGGGGGAAGAATTGAGAAAAAAAAAGACAGCAATGTTATATTGCTACTCTTCGAAATAAGGTTGCACAGAAGTGAAATCCGCCACACTGCACGGCCAGCGATGACGTCCACTACGTGCATGCGCACACACACGGCACGCGCTTGGGGATGCGAACACAGCGGCGCGTCCACGGATGGATACTGCACGATGCTGCCACACCAATGAGGTCCCCAACGCGCACGACTGTCAAGGCGGTCCCGCAACAGACACCTTTACCTTAAAAATACAAAATGGGTGGAACAAAAACCTGTGTTGGAGACTTGCGATGCTGCATTTCTAGCCGTTCAAGGGATTGCAATCTTCTGGGCAAGCGCATTTTCAGATAAATATTTGGCCGATGACTTTAAAGATAGCGCCAAATGTGGCATAACAACGACGGCGAGGTTCAGGCAGGGGTCACGGCTAAACTGGTATCGCTGGGATTCCAAAGCAATCCGCTGTAGCCAGGGTCCAGTGTCAAATCCCCAGGCGGCGCACGTGATTCTAAAGTTAGCGCGTGCGTGCGCGCGCCCGTGGGTCGCACAAGGAAAGGCGAGCACATGTTTGGAATTTAGAGACTCATTAAGTTGGTAGAGCCTTGCGAGAAATCAAACACTAGAATACATTTCTCACAGCCTTGGTTTTTTCTCCCCCCTCCAAATCGGCTGAACGTGCATTAGCCAGTCATTTAAGAGAGGAGTTCATCTTTTTATTTACTCAAGTTTTCCATGGCTTAGTGATGCACGGGATTATTAATAAAAGTGAGCGAGGCTCTTAACCCTTTTTAGATCGTGTGCGTGTAACGTCAACTAAAATACAATATCCTTGGCCGGTACACGTCTTCTGAATAGAAGACCAGAAGACGTACCGAAGATTCCACAGGGCCATGCGGGAGGGCGTGTGGCACAGTTTGGCAACAGTTACCATAGTGCGGTCGTGTCACTAGTTCTCGGCAGCAAGCACAAGGTCTTCAACAGCAACGGCGCTATGCCTCTCACCGTTTGCGTGTTCCGAGATTCAGCGGTTAACAAAACCCATCCCGCAACTTGCAGACGTCTCAAAACGGAAAAAGGGTTTGAGCAGAATTGATTTCTGGCTCACAATGATTTGGCAGAGAATGGGAATAGAAATCCCAGTGAGCAAGGCTCTTCAGGGGCCACTAAAAATAAATATATAAAAAAGTCGCACCAACTTGGCAGTGGCAGCAGGCTAACCGATGTGACGGTCTGCAGAATTTGGGAGGTCGGACAAGATGCAGGTGAAATTTCGATTTAAAGCTTTCGTGACTGCAGGGATTCATCTTCTTGGTTCTTTCGGTAAAGTCACGTAGAAGGGAAGTAATAAAATAATAAAAATAAAACATAATAAAACAATTCTCACGACGTTTCGGCCACAACGCAAGCAGCCGTCCTCAGGCCAAGAATGAGACATTATCAAGAGACATTATTAGCTTGATAATGTCTCATTCTTGGCCTGAGGACGGCTGCTTGCGTTGTGGCCGAAACGTCGTGAGAATTGTTTTATTATGTTTTATTTTTATTATTTTATTACTTCCCTTCTACGTGACTTTACCGAAAGAACCAAGAAGAAGATGCAGGTGGCCAAAAAAAGATGACACCTTGCAGGAGGCCAAGGCGATTTGTTTGAAAACACCGAGCATGCCCGTCAGATGAGCAGATAAAAATGTGATCGTGGTCTATTTTTGTCCACTTGCATGCTTACATAAGATAACAGCAGCGACCACGAGGATGAGGGAGGGTGAGTGGGTGGGTGGAGTGGGTTGAGAAAAATTATGCGCAACATTCTTTGGAATTTACCATGGGCGTGGCGGTAAATTGAGTCAGGTGGTTCCATCTCAGATGATGCGGGGTCCTGTAATTCTGGTACAACTGGATACCGTGCTGAAAACAAACAAAAAAGACAAGTGCACACACACGCGTCACTGTACAGATCTTTGCTCCACCACAAGCCGACGGGGGAGCACGCCATCTCCTCCGGCACTGTGGCGGCAACAAGCTGCGCCGAGAACGACTGTGTGCGAGACTCACCGACACGCATAGGGTCAAAGGTCAAAGTGATTTCCTGCTCAAACGAGCAGAAGCGGTGTTTTCACGAGCCCGTGGGGGGCAATTTGCGTTCCTACGACAGGGGCGAGTCCATCCAGGGGACAACCACTTTTGCCTTTTTTTTTTTAAATTGACCTTGGCAAAGGCTATCGCATTTAAGTGCACAAAATTAATGGATACTTCATGAATATAAACAAGAAAATGTACCCACGTGCACAAACTCTAGCACGCTTTCCCAACCGCTTGTTCTCGGATATTATTGACATAACGACGTTCGCGACGACCGATTCACAACGAGTGTCGAACAGCGCTCGGGCACTGGAGGCGACGTCACGGTGGAGAGGTCGGAGAGTCGAGTGCACGGCGTGACGTCAGCCTGAACCAGCAAGGGGGGGGGGCCTCTTTAAGGGGGTTTGGTTTCTCAAGCCAAGATTTGGGCAATCTTATTCAAGTCGCCAATATTCTCGAGGACAAGTCCTTCTAGCAACCACAAGTGTGCACTAAATTATGTTTTTATTGGATCATCTTTAGGATTATTACCATGACCCCCCCTTCCCCATTGCAGACAGCCAGACAGAACCAATGCACTTAATACTTTAAACCTGAGGTTGGAAAGCATTCAAAATTAGTTCTGCAAATGGATTAGGGTTTCCATACGGACCCCATTTGCAAATGCAACTTTCATTAGCGCCAACCCCCCCCCCCCTACCCCATTTACGTTAGCTGCGATCAATATAGCACAATCTCTAATTTGGAAGAAAAAAAATCTGAGCTCAATTGATCGCAACATTCATGCGCACTACCCCCTGCACAAGACGTTCAGCCCAACGAGATTGCCCCCTTCCTACCAGTACTTGGATTTAAAAGCACCCCCATGCCCCCCCAATTACCTTGAAGAGCCTCATGGAGGTCATCCAGCAGGCCTTGCTCTGCTCGTCCTCTGCACACAGCAGCTTCAGGTCTTTCACGCCACACGCTTTGTTGGGCTGTCAAAACGCAAGCACAAAAAAGTGCAACAGTCGGTGGATCGGCATTCGCTGCCGCACGACTAACTGGGAGATTTTATATAATTATAACACCACGAGCGGTGCGTGCGAATATTTTATACATGTTAGGTTCATGCAAACGAGATCACGTAACGGTTAGGTTGGAGTGAACAAACCCGTAACAATGCAGAAAACAAATTAAATAAATGAGATTGCAAATTCTAGACATTGTGTCAATTAGCCAAATGGCAGGTCCTGAAGAAATGAAATTGATGAGGCAGGGAGAATTCCATATCAAGCAAAAGCCTAAAAGTTAAGTTCGACTGGTAATGTTAGGCCGTGTAACCTGCACGTGAAAAGTCATGCACACGCAAATCACGAGTTCCTGCATCGCTCTTAATCCCAGATGCTTAACAATAACGCAATGATTGCACTCGTGATAGGTGCACGTGTAAGAACAAGCTTTTCAATTGTTCACGTGGCATGGAACAACTCCTGCCACTGGAGGTCACTACATTCACCAACGTAAAAAAATGGGTTAAAAACCATTCACGGCACTCGCCAATTAACAACGCCTGATCATTTATTATATAAATCAGGCAATGGCTCTTCCTTACAAGTAGCCATTGCCCGAAACGTAAAACACCCATTTGTTCACGTTTAAACAAAACGCAGTTGGCCATTCCGCCCCCCCCCCCCCCCATCGGCCCAGTTGGTGGAATTGGCGTGCGGTACAATTCCCAGCTTCGAGAACTCCACCCCCCCCCCCCCCCCCCGGTCCGTTGATGTTCCGCACGCAAAGCTCGGTCCCCCCCCCCCTCCTCTCTCACCTTGAGACAGAAGCAGAAGTCCGAGGGCGCGTTGTGAGTCTTCCGCGGAGAGAGCACCGTGTACACGTTGCTCTCCGTTATCTCCGCAAAGCACTGCAAGTGTCGTGGCTCCTGTGGGGTTGGAAGCAAAGAGGGAGAAGGTGAGGCCGAGGCAGCGGGACAGACAGCCCAGAGGAGCCCAGGTGGGTAGCCGCGTGGGCTCCGGGGAGGTCGGAGCGATGGGCTTGGCACTTTCCGCAGAGATCGGAGTTCGAATCCAGCCAAACCATCTGCGATGATTCAAACCGGGTTCTTGAGGTGTAATAAGCACGTTGAACTTCTTTTGCACCACACGTAGCCCACAATGCTAAATAGGAGGAAAGTTGGTCTTGACCGGGTTAAGAAAGAATGGACAAATAAAACCACCACATTGAATTTGGGGTCCACACTTAATCTGCCTAAATTGGAGCATTAAGGTGTAGAACCAAATGCGACATCAAGGTTAAACGAGCACTGAGAAATAACAAAATATATAGTTATAAACTTCATGCGACAAAGTAACATTACACTCGATGGGTGGGGTGGGAAAACGCTGCCTTCAGAGTGAACCCACAGGTTACTTAATGAAATGGATTTCAGAAGTAGTTGGAAGTTGTGACATCTGGGTTGGGGCCAGCATTCAAAAGTTAAAAGATAGGGGGGGGGGGGGCAGAGATGTGCTTTCCAAGGAGGGAGGTGATCAAGATTTTTCAAAAAAAGCCAATCGCAAAAAAAAATGGGTTTAAAAAGGTGGAAAGTTACAAAATATCAGCCACAGTCCAAATGATGTCAGGAAGAACCCCCAATAAACAAGCATCATGGCAAATCCTTATCAGCCATGGTCAATCCACCGTTGGGATTATGGCATCCACAGGCTATTGCCACCTGTCAACGCTGCGACTTTAATGATCCACTTGGCACCTGCAAACGAACCAATTTAATATTGTGCAATCTCCCCATTGGACATCCTATTGGACGATCAAGTCCCAAGCTTCCACGCCACCACACGACTATCATCCCTGTCGAGCCATGGACACTCCCCCACCTACCACACCTCACCCCTCTTGCAGGAAAGACAACAATTACAAAAAATTCACCCGTAAAAACATAGTTTTTCACTCCAAATCCTTTATATGCGTGGCGGCTAGAGTCTTCTCGTCCTCTGGCTTGAGATGGCTGCCACCTATGGGTCAGATGATTGTCTGCCAGCATTAAGCAATTGGTAATTAAATATAAAAAAAAATGTCCCTAAACAGTGTAAAATTTTGGAAACATTTTTCACGAAAATTAATTGTCATGCACAACGAGTCTGTGTGGAAAATGTCAGCTCGATTGGATCACGAGAAGTGTATTAAAAAACGACCGAAAGATTTGCACGGTCGTAAGCAAGCACGCAAGCAAGCAAGCGAACTTAATATAAAGGATTTAAAAAAAACAGCCGTTGTTAAAAGAAAAAAAAAACTGCAACCACCATAGTGCAGCCCCCCCCCCCCCCCGGGGGCAGAATGAGGCGCAGTAGCGTTCGTCACCTTCGAGGTTCCCTTCAGAGAGAAGTAGAGGCCCGAGCGGCGGAGAAGGAAGAAAGATTTCTTCCAGGATCTCTTCCCCGACTCGCGCACGCTCAGGTACCCTTGGATCTCGGGGCAGCTGCTCGAGTTGAAGAAATTCTGGTGTGGGAAGGTGGGGAGGGGGGTGTAAAATAGCAAGATGAGAATCGAGCACCATGGCACGATAAATACGAGTACTTTCAAAGACGTCGCCGCAGCTTGGGGGAATTTTTCAAAGTGGAAGTTCACAGCATGAGGCTGCAGCTGAGCGGTTGGGGTTTAAATGACTGTGGGAGCAGAATGTGTATAAAATCGGTTGTTTCACTGAATGTTTGAACACACTACTGTCCATCACCACCGCGGACAGAAACGACAACTCTGGTACACCGTTGACTCCGAGTTCAAGCTGAAAATCGTGCGCGCTAGCGACCACGTGAAACAGTTCACCACCTGTGGCGAAGGACGCCTCGTAAAACTATTCCTCAGAGCGCCGCCTTGCCTGGCTGAAGAGGCTCAAGGGGACATGTTGAGCTGAGTAGGAGAAACTTACGAGGGGGGGGGGGGGGGCATTCATACCAGTCTGGCACTCTGCAAGAAGATATATCAACAACATGCACTGGCCAGTGCAGCGAAGCACGGTCAACTCCATAGGGGGGAAAATCGGGAGTGAAAACGAGGCGTTTGCGGTATTGCAGCAGAGTATTTAGCATCGCGGCGCACAGGCCCGGGACAGCAGGAGAGCGCGCCAGAGTTTCCTACCCCGAAAACATCGCGCCCATCATCACGAGCTGCGTGCAGGAGGCATTGCATGGCTCACCTGCACAAGCTGCGAGTGAGGGACACTTCCGTTTGACGAAGACGACGACGAGGAGGAGGCGGCGGCCGACTCGCTGCAGTTGGACACCATTTGGTCAGGGAAAAATTGCTGTGGATGTTAAAACACGAGACGACGACGACACTGGGTGAAGGACGGGACTGAGACGGACGAGGGCCGCAAGGCTGCCGATGGGGCCCGGCGTGCTCGCGTCAGGGCCTCCATGGGGAGGGCTTCAAGCACTGCAGCTGTGAGGCCTGCAAACAAGTCAACCCCCTACTCCTCTACCCCTGGCCGGGTGACGAGTCAATTCAAGTAACAAGGTTGGGTTCACACTTCAATTTGTGAGCGACTCAGATTTGTATATGGGGGAAAAAAAAACATTTGTACAGTTTAATTTGCTGCCTTTGGTATAAAAAAGGTAAAATGTATATCATTTGAATTGTCAAAATGTCACTCACAACAATAATGTGCCAGGAGCATGAAGCTGAATTTCATCAATGCGATTAGGTTGCCGTTGATCCATAGACTTCTAGTATCAGCAACAAACGGTGACAGCAAGACGTGACTGCAGCTTTAGAACAGACATCTCTGAAGGGAGCAGCTGCAAAAGCCCTTGTGCACTCCTCAGGGATTCGGGTGGTGCTGTGCAGGAGGAGGAGGGGGGGGGGGGGAAGTTCATGGCTGGTACCAGCGGGGTCTTGAAGAACTCGTATTTGGCGTAGTTTTTGCGGAAGTAGAGGCGGCTGTCGGCATCGCTGCCCCACGACGCCTGCACCTGCATCACTTCCTCATGGTCCTCGAGCAACCGCTCTGCGCATATGGGGGCAACCAAGCACCACAACAAAAACCACCACACCTTAAAAACGAGATTCATCCAGCGCACAGCTTTTCCACAAGGGAGACTTCAGGTGTCACGCAGAGGACCTGGCACAGTTAGTTTTCCACAACGGTGGTCAGTGCATGACCAGAACACCAAGTACTGTAGTTGCACAAACGGAATGAAGAGATTTTAATCTGCGTCGTTACGCCTCTAGAGTACGAAGCCTTCGACACAAATGCGTCAATGTTCTGTGGGTGTACCTGGAGGCGAAAAAAAAAATATTCAGATAGTCGCACGTTTGTATGCGAAATGCTGCCAGATGGGTGCAGCGGTGGCAATGTCCTTAGGACAATGTGTTACGAGCTCAGCAACCAGTTAATACCCCACCATTGCTCGCGATAGTTCAACCAGTTGAGCACCCTTCACCACCACCTCCATTGACCAGCAGGAAGTATAACAACGATCAACAGTATGGACAGACCTTCGCTCAGCACTGGGAATGTCAAGGTGCTTTGCATGTATTTACATCTGTATTGCAATGTTGTCCTCAGTGTCACGAGACAATTGAATTTCCATTTGGAACTCGCAGATGGGGGAGGGGGGGGTTATGGGTGTCCGCGTGGCCTTGTGGAGGCAGATTATTCCCGTAAACACATTACGTCACAAGATCATATTGCGAAATTCAAAACCGCGAGAGTGTAGATATTCTTGCCATGAACATCGCTTGGCATGAGAGCAGGGGAACTCGTATTACCTGCTGCCGTTACAACAAATGCAGCAATTCATTGGACTGGCCGGAAACGTTTCAATTTGGAGGAGGACACTGAAGCACTGCAGAGAGATCTATGACACACACACACTTAAAACCAAAATGTATATTTTTCAGAAGGGAAATAAAGTCAGAGTAACAAAGAAGCTATGGCTCTTTCATTACAGTTATTACCAATTGCAGAGGCCATCCTGTCGCTACTAGGGAGAGCGCCCAGTTTAAAGCCATGGGTGGCCGAGGCCAGGATTGTAACCCAAGATTTCAGCAGTGCTGGCTCTGCATCCCCCCCTCATTGCCAGACAGACAGAGTCCCGGTATTTGGTCCTTTGGGTCAATTATAATTTTCAGGAAGTATGTGGTCGAGCAAGACAAGTAGGAGCATTATCTCCACAACTCCAGTCCCATGATCCATCATGTACACGCATACAACTAGAACAGATTGGTAATTACAAATTAAGCCACTGCATTAACCAGACGGCTAGCAAATGGGAGATAATTAAAAATTAATCACGACTAAAGTTGAACAACCACCAGACAAGAAAGATTGCCAAGCGCTGGTTTAAAAACACACACAACGCATTCACTGCCCATCTGGCACCCAAACCCCACTTGGCTTTGTTGTTATATCAAATCAACCACAGGCAAATGTTTCGACTTTAGCACAATTCAACACCGACTTGTGCCTGCCCGGCACATGCCGGAAGCAGACTGTGGATGCGGGAAACGGGACCACAAGCAGATCACGCGGAGTGGATTAGAGAACGATGGAATGCACATGGGGGGAAGGGGGGGGAGAATGTTTTTAAATAAATCGCGTCTGGACCTTTCATTCGTCAATGATGCTACTTCAAGGTGTCGCTACGGACACGCCACGGGGAGAGGTGGAGGGCACCAAATATGTAAACTTGACACAGCGAAGAACACTTTTTTTATCACGAGAAATTCGGAAGGCGATGTTAGAAGGCCACAATGCCACACTTGGCATAGGGAAAAGAGCCACCCTCGCCTCGCTGGTTGGAAGAACTGCGAAGATAACACTTGTAAGTCGCTGCCAGCTCAGATGTGCCCCCCCCCCCCCCCCACAGAAATCCTTGCGGTATAAAAATCGCGTGAGAACGCAGTTCAAAAATAGTTGGAACGCCAGCAGAATGTCGTTCCAGTGTGCGACCCACCGATGGCACACGGGGGGGGGGGGGGGGAATCGAACTGCGGCCTCAAAACAAACAAGGCTGGAGAGATGTCACCAAGAGGAGGCACCAAGTGGCCAACGTGACAAAGGAAAGATCGGTTGGGTCGGGAGGACGTGATAGCTCTGTTTGCTTTGTCTGCACGAGAGAGCGAGATTTGTATCTCCCACTTTGTGTGCACCTCAGCTCTTTTGTAAGAGGCTTCGTGTCGATGGAGGTGCTCTCACTTGGGTACAAAGAGCGTTCATGTACGTGTGCACACAACACTTCAGCACAAAAGCCACAGTGCTCGTGACGGGGGTTAAAAACGACAAGTCGCGATTATGTATTGAAAAGGGGGGACTGGAGGCAAAGAAAACAGCACGAAACAACCGTGACGAACGCCGCCTTTGGTAGGGCAACAACACCGCAGCACTCGTGGGCGAGCGATGAGCAGCGCGGCGGGGAGGGTGGACGAGCAAATGAACGACGGGGCGAGCCAACAAGGGGGGGGGGGGGGGGGTCGAAGCCACAAACCTATGGAGACGGAGACCAGGCTCTCGATGAGCGACCAGTTGTTGTCGTCCACAAAGTGGCGTCGTTGAACGAGCATCTGGGCAACATCGCGCGCCGTCGCGTCCGTGGGCACCTCCAGCGCCCTGCTCGTGCCGTCCTCGCTGAACACCTTGATCACCTGCACGAGTAGAGGGGGGCGGCGGCCGCAGTCAGATATTGGCCACAAACATTATTTAAAAAATAAATGAGGTATGTTCCGCCGAGCCACACAGATTTTTTCCAGAAGCAATCTGGCCATCACAAATTATAGCTCAAGAAAGTGGCTTAAATCATGTGTATATTTAGAGCAGAAAAATACCGTAAAAGCACGTGGATAAAAAAAAATGAAGGAAAAACCAGACCCAGGAGAAAAAAAATCCACGTGACCACACGGAGAGAACATTCAAAATCTAAATACAGGGCGTCAGGGACAGACTAAAAACCCACGACCTTCTGTATACCAGGCGAGGTAGTCGGCATCTTGCCACTGCAGTAACCAAGAGCATTGCTTTACCTCCCAACTGGATGACAGCGACTGCTGTATATCATAATACCAGAACAGAACTCGGTGCAAAGCCATTTTTCAAAACAATTAAACGTTATTCAAAACAAAGGATTACTTCTCAACAACCTCCAGCAGAATGAATAAAAAAACTCTCAAGTTGCACAACCACATGAAATTTAGACGGCACGCAATTAAAATGTACCAACAACATTTGGTTAATGTTGCACAGAATGTAGCTTTTTTTAAAATGGAGTGTTACTCAAATGTAAGGTCTTACAGCGCACGCACCAGTAATCTTTGACAAATAAAACAAGTCATTAATAAATAGCGTTGGTAGATGAGTGACATGTTGAAAAAAAAATTCATGAGCCAACACAGCATCCATGCCCATACGTGGGCATGCCAGGTTCACAGGACGAATTCTTTACACGCAGAGTGTAGCGAGACAAAGGCAAGCCGTTACCATAAAGACCCAAGGCAGCATTGGAGGCAGTCAGATCTGTCGCTTCACCCTCGAAAAGGGCTCAGAAAACCACAGGCCAGCTGCCAAGCAGTGGGCAGAGTTGTAGCCAAGCAAGAAAGTCCACATGGGAGTTCCAAAAAACTAAAATTCCTCGAATCGTTACATGGGCAAATTCCTTTCATACCACAATTATTTATCTCAGTTTAGGAAATTCTAAAAACGGCAGTCAACTTTGTGGCTACTGACATATGACCACGGAATTTTCCATTGCAAGTTAGGGGCAGCCTATCAATGTGCGCATTAACGGAACATGATTTTTAAAAAATTAATCACGAATCCACGGACCCAGTCACCAGAAAGAGGACTGGAGACACTTCAGGAGATTGCTGCTCAAATTGAGCATCGAGGTGTTCAAACTCGAGCTCAGTGCCAAGCCAGCGGTAAAAATTCCACATTGGTATGGCGAGGGCAGAGTTCAGAATAAACATATTTATGCTGGAGGAATGCAATAGGCTGTAGCTCTTTTCAGATGTCCACGATACCCATAGGACAACCACTTCCTGACTTCACAAAGATGATCTCATTTAATAGACCCCGGAAGGATGACCAGTCAACTTCCCCAATCCCCCTTACAACAAAGATTTGAAATCCCAAACGGTTCCAATTGGTGGTTCTTCCAACTAGAGCGACCGGCCAAGACACAATCTGGAAAAATAACTCAATTGAAAGAATAAAATTCACAAGGCATGCACGTGTGTATTAAAGACAACCGGGATCCTGCAGGAAAGACTGCCACCCTGCCAATGGGTCGCTACACTCAAAAAGGGCTCGCCACAAATGAACCACGACACCCTCGCCGATCTGGTCAAGGAGCATAAAACCAAGTGAATTCCAGTCATTCTCGCAGCAGCGGATTTTCGCGAGCCATCGAACAAAGACGTCACACGTCACCGAATCGGACTCCGGATGCGCTTCTGCGGCAGGTTGGAATGCTCCTCTCCTTCCTGACATTTGGTAGCCACTGGGGTGATGCACTTAAATATAGACGATTGAATAAACTAATTTCTCTAGGAACTGTTGCACTTGGTTTGTTATCCTTCCCCCGCACTTCCAATTAGCACGGTTGATTGCGTACTGTGCAGAAGAATTTCGTACACAGCAGGATCGGTATGGAGCGTCAAACCGGCGGGACCCCACAGCAAGAACTCCTGCACATGCAGATGCCTTCGAGGCACGAGGTTTAAAACGTGGCATTTAAGGCAAACGGACCGTGGTGCAGGGCACATCGGCTTGAGAGACGGCCCATAAAAACGACAATGAGTTGCACATGAGCCGACCACACCAGGGAGAGAGTGCACGCGCACACGTACGTCAGTGGGAAAGAAATTTCCCTCGCAGGCAGTCACGCAGGAGAATCTATTTTTAAACAATACTTGACAAGAATTTGGTTCAGCCACAGCTGGATCTGTTGGGAGAATAGACACCACACTTGTGCCGCCTGTTCCCGTCCTCTCACGTCAGCCATCCTTCTCCTCCTCCCTCATGTTTGGTCGAGACAAAATGAACTAGGAACGACCTCTCGCGCGGAACGCCACACATGGCATCTCACCGGGCCGTCATGGTGAAATCCGGCATCCTTTAACAAAAACACCCTCTCACGTTTAATCCCTGGGTTCACAGCTGTGCGAGTAATGTTCGACACGGGTAGCCAAGCTCGCAGCGGATGCCAACGTTCCGCGTGCGATCGCTGTACCGGTGTGTTCGTAAATGCCCCACCAGTAACAGCCTACCAAGTAGGGGGGAGAGTTTTTAACTTATTTTGCGTTGTACGTAGGCCAACCATTATAAAATCAGACGCGCAGGTTTCAAACTTCGGCATCGTACAGATCGCAAAGACGTCCGGTGATCATAGATCATATTTCTAAAATTCAAAATAAATATAGAATATCGCTCTGCATTAACGTAAAAATAATGTCCAACATTTAAAAAGGAACAAATGTTAATGCATTGCCGAGCTACGGAGCTATTCATACTGCGTCAGCCGCGAGGTTTGCTCGACCATCACCACGAGGTCGTGGCCAGGAAATTAACTCTGGGTTGCCAGGGTTATATAGTGCACCATCCCATTTAGAGCATCCCTATCACGGCGATAAAATGTGTACGACCACGTCACAGCAAACATGCAAGTCACAGGGCATATACAGGAGGAAAGAATATACATTAGGTAAAATATTAATGTACAAGATAAAAAAAAGTCACTCGCCTGCATTTGTAGCCGCATGGTTGAACGGACAAAACTGGGAGCCGCGCTCAGAGACGCAGCGGTGCAGCAGTGCGCCCCCTTTAGGTCGACGACTTCCACGAACTCAAGCGCTGCACTTCGCAGCAACTTTGTAGAAACTCGGGCCAAACTCAAAACGTAAATTGTAGTAATCGGGTACCAACCGCCCGCGCTCTACAGGAACCCGCCCACCGTCCAAAAAAATCGCGTGTCGTTATCTCCCACCGAGATTACATGGATTTTCTAAACCAGGTCGTATAATTTCGCCAGGCTGCAATGTTACAGGAGGTAATGAAAAGCCACCACTGAGCAAAGTTTCTCTTCGCACTCAGAGCAAAGCGCACCGCTCTCATTCGAGTGGGAAACGTTTCGCCGGGAGGTATATATAGAGAGAGAGGCAGCAACCGCAAATGTTACGTCCACCGAGTGTTTTTTCTAAGTTGTCCCAAAAGACCCCCCCCTCGCCCCCACCACAGCCGTCGCTCCTCAATGCGAGACTGTGCCCAGATCGCACTGCCCACTCGCCCACCCTCCCGGCAAGCGCGGAAGTGCGCATTGGGTGCGCCAGAAAGATGAGTCAAGCACAAAAATCCTCATCATCATCATCGCCGCCACTGCTGCGACGCGTGGGCGTTTGTTGCAAGCGGCGTCTGTCCTCACAGGGCGGGGGCAGTGTGGTCGCCTGCACTGCCGTAGGTTACAGAAGACGGAGCGAGAAGCAGAAGGGGAAGAAGAAATAGACTCGAGTCTCATTCTTAGGATAGCGCAACCACATTAAAACCAAAGCCACATAAGCCAAGACAATGGTCTTTCATTACAAAATAATGCTTAAAGAATTGTACCAGCTTTGCTTCTGCAGCAGTACAGCAGAAGTTGACCGCTTTCACGTGCCCATCCACGACATCCGCCGCCCCCCCCCCACACTAACTCCCATTAAAAAATAAATTGGTTTCTAATAAACTTTCCGAGCACTTTTAAGTGAGGTTGGCGGTAGGGCCGCGTAGGGAGGGAGGGAGAGAGGTGGCATCCGTGACCTGCAGACAGACTGCGTGGGTTGCGGTGCGCCACCGCTGAGGTCATCAGCGGGGGGGGGGGGGCGGTTCAGGTGAACAAAAAAAAATCCCCGCCGAGTCAAGGTGTGCTGCTTTAGGCGGGGATTTTTACACACCTCAATTTGTGCTACAGGGGGAAATTCAGATTCTAAGGGAATTTGAACGCGTTACGCCCAAGGAAAGAGCGCATCGGCATCAAACGAGTCATCTTAAGATTTTCCAAGGCACAATAAACAAATTATTCCGTTATAAATTAGAGTTTTAAACGTAAGTTACCAACAAGTAGTGAAGAAATGGGACACCCCATACAATTTGTAACCGAATTTTAACACCACGTAAAAGGATGCGCACTAAGTGTGCACAAGTTCTCTGGCTTTAATGTCGACACCACAGCTCAAAACGAACCGTGTGGCCATAGCAGTTCAAATAAAGATTATTTTTCAAACGTGGGCAACCAACAGGCAGCAGTAGAACAAGGTCACAGCCGTCGTGGTTTCATCCCTTTTAGTTTAGCGATACTCAGGAATTTTCATTTTACAGGTATGAATGGCCATTTTTCCACAACCTCTGGATTTCAGTAAACAAATTTAAAAAGTCAACCAAGCCTGCACACAAAAATGGCAACGTTGTAAATTTACAACTTCTGCAGCTCCGACGTTAACGAAACGTTGAAGCCGGCACATTTGAACAGTGCCACATAGCCCGGGTGGGACGTAAACTCCCACCGGCACTCAAAGAGCGACGAGGTTTTCACGACACTGCGGACAGAGCGATGGCTTCAAATCGTACGAGACCACCACAGGTGGACAGTGCACACCCATGACCAGCCACAGCCAACTTAATTAGGCTGCATGCGCATAGAACAATATAACGTAGGTTGTTAAAGCTAAATTTTCAACAATGTTTAACCATTTACAACATCCGTATATTTTGTAAATGTGCTCTTCACCACACCAGTGCTGTACTAGTAACAAATTGGCATGTTCTGTTAACGTGATAACCCTTACCAATTGCCGGTGTTTGGTGGTGGCGGGGGTTAACGCCACATTTATATTTATGAGATCCAACCCAATTGAAACGTATTAGGGATCTGTAGATTTTGTTTAACAAAACCAAAGGTAACTTCAGCAATAATTTAAGTGACATGGGTTTGTACGTTTGGGGTTTTTGTCAATTTCAGGGGAATTTTTTTTCATACTGCATACAGTAGTTGTTCATGGGTTTACGTAATGCATCTTCTTACGTAACCATGTGACCAACTCAAAAACAGCATCACCAAGCCAATATAAAGTTGATATTTAATTCATTATTCCTTTACATGTTTAACTTGCAAGTCTTCACCGTTCAGCCAACACAGGGAATGAGTGACACCTCTCACATGGGACCCAGAAAAGGGGGAGCGTCACCACCAGCCACCGTCAACTCGCGCACACAAAAGTGCAGCCAATTGGGCATCCTGCGCGTGACATCGCCTCGGCACCAAGAGCCAATGGGAGAGGCCAGCGAGCCGTCCGGCCTCCACCGTCAACCAAGTTGGGTTCGCCGGTTCGGTGCAATTCTGGCCGTACCTTAAATTGTGAAAACTGGAGGCTGTAAATGGTGACTAAAGTAGTGAATAACCTTCCCATCCCCTCCCTACCAGGCATACCAGTTACTGCATCCTAAAGTGCCATCTTCATAGGTCTTAAATCAATACACCGCTGGGATGGTCTTTCTAAGCCGACGCTAAATTTTGTCGCGCAAATTTTTAAGAAACGAGGCGAGTCGCGGCACAAACAAAGGAGACCCACACCAAAGCATTACATTCCTTCAAAAACAACAATCACAAATGAAATGTAAATTATCATTATTATTAACATAGCACGAGGAGGGCCGCTAGGGGCCTCTTCCGTCACAGCGACAAAGCGGACAAAACGATCCAGCGGTACAGCGGAACAGTGGGGGGGGGGGGAAGAGTTAAAAACGTCCTCCGCATGGGGTGCGCGTTGCAACATGGCAAACTACTGGCCCCTACTTAACCAGTATCGATTTTAAGAGTGGCAGTAAAGGCCCCTTCAGTGGCATTAAAATTCAGCGGAGCGTTCCGCGCATTACAAAGCCTTTCAAATGAAGACACGCGCACAGGCAGCGGCGGCGTCAACCACTGCCGCACCGTCGGTCGTGCAAACAATGTCACAAAACGGCACTCGAGGAGAGACTCAAGCAGCAAAAGAACTCTGCCACGGGGGGGGGGGGGGGGGGGAGAATTCGACACGGCTGCCCCCATTTTGGTAGCACGCTTTAATCCCGCGCAGTGTATTCATGGCACAAAAACGTGCAGGGAATGTTTGCTTTTGCAGTTGTGTGTGCTTTAGCCAACAGATCCGCCCTCATTTAACCTTACACACTGCGGCGTTAAGTACTGTTAGCGAGCATCTGTTCCAGGGAGAGTACAGAGAGGGGGGTGAAAAGTGGCCAGAACCAAGTGTAGGCGACTTTTCTTCTATAACTAAACATTTTTACAATTTAATTTCAGATTCCATTGGCAGTGTCATGCTATGCCAATGAGATCAGTTGAAGGTCGTGTGTTATCCACACTACTGGGGCACTTTCCCACCCACTACTTTGCTGCAGACAGGATGCGTGTCACCACTGTGCACGCACCGATTTGAAAGGAGATGGCATTTCAATAAAACTGCAAAACGATGGTAGTTGGCGAGAACAGTTTGACAAATGGAAGGGGCCCTAGACACTCATCTCATGCATTAAATCTAAGGAGAACTAAAAAGTCAGTTGGACAGGTGTCAGGGCATATGAAGGGTGGTGTGGAAAAGTCTTTATATGCCACAAATGTAGTGGCAAAATGGTAAAAAAAAAAATCACGTAAAGAGAGAGGCAATCGTAGCCCTTGGGATTTCCCACAAAAAAAACGACCGAGACGAAGCGACTCCATCACCAACGCGGGGAAACCCCGAATCGCCCGGCAGGGGTGGGGCACCACACGCACGTCCAGAGCAAGCGCAGGTCACAGACCACACGGGAGAATCTCGTGGTGCACCGCTTGACACGGCCACACCCCTTGCCCCCCCCCCGTGGAGAGAGCAAGCATCATCCGACACTGCCCTGGTCGACCAGTCACAAATATCCACATATTGCCATTCTCGCAGTCGACGCAACCACCACAACCACAGATTAACCCTTCGAGTCCGAGGACGTACATGTATGTCAGTTTCTTTCAATTTGTTCTGATGACGCATACGTAGGGAATTGAAAGAACTAAAATAACTTTATCGGTACATCTCCAGGTCAGAATACAATACCAAGGCCCCCACACGGCCATGCGGGAAGGCGTTTGGCACTGTGGTGCCAGCTATCAATGTGGTTGTGTTACTACCGTTATCTGCGTTGAGTGCAAACGTCTTGAAAGTCAACGGCCCAATGACTGAATAAAATTGACACCAACAGCTTGCGTGTTCCAATATTGAACAGCGAACATGGGCCCAAACCCTGCAACTTGCAGACGTCTCGGAACGGGAAAGGGTTTTCACAACCTCGACATGAACGTTCGGGGCAGTGACACGGCCCAGCAGCGGAGGTGGCGCCGTCGCCGCTTGCTGCAGAAGCTCATGGTTCAATTCCGGCAGACTGCCCTGGCTATTTAATTGCAGGTGTACTTCACCGTAAAAAGATTCTGCTTCTTCACAAGCAGACTTTAAAGGGCCTGTGAGGCTGTTTGAAAAAAAAGTACACCATTGTGTGCCGACATGGTTCAAGTTTGGGAAGGAAAAAAAACTACTACAAGGACTTAAATTGGGATTACACGGATCAATAGTTTCCCTCCCTTACTAGGGGCTAGATCATGTACCAATAATAATTATCCATTTGTCACCGATCTGCCCTCTTACCACCATACAAAATTATCGTAGCTATTAACGGTTCCCACCGCCTGACATGGGGCTTTCTTCTTCTTCCTCTCACCTCCACGCAGAGATTTATGTTTTAAGTAATGGACAGTCGGTCGACTGAAAATATCGAGATAAACTTCAAAGCTTCGACGGTTGTCGACCGGTTCGCTACCCAGCTGCTGCCTTCCAACGGAATCCAAATCCTCATGCCTCAGGAGTTTTTATTTTCTATTTGAGAGTGCGCGAACACTGCGCGGAAAATTACAATGCGAAAATATATTGGGGTTTATACTTGCACATGCCAGTGGCTCCGAGCAGAGCAGTGAAAAAACAAACCCCCCCACTTAAGCCACCCGGAGCACGCAATGGCACAACACGAACGCATCGTCCCTTGCCTGCCTGCTGGAGGGCGCTCGTCAATGGGATGACCACTCCCCTCCTCCCCCCACAGATGATGTACACAGGCAGTCAACTGGAAAAGGTTATAGTAAAAAAAAGTGCAGCCCTGCAATTATTTCCACCACATTGCTGGCAGACGGGTCTCCTAAAAAAAGGTGCCCAGGGAGGTAATTTGGCCTACTCTTTCACACTGGTCAGATGTCTCCTTGGAAAGAGGAGAGGTTTGCAGGTACCCACACGCTTCCCGCACCACGACACGTGGTGGGAATCAGGAGATGCAGGAGGGATGGGGATTTTTCCGTCGTGACGGTCGTACCGGGAGGAGAGCGACTGGACTGAGATCCTCTTCCAGTTGTCCAAGCACGACACCACGGCAGGCATCCCGACACTGTACACACAGCCCACTAAAAACACATGCCCCCCCCCCCTCTCTCAGCTCACAAGCACCCAAACACAAGCCAGAATGCCTACCCGTGGTATTTTTAGAACACGCTACCCTTTGGGGGCAGCTTACAACCCGAGACCGAGTAACCGAACCCACACCCCGTCGGACGACAGAGTCAAACAATTTATCCGAGGGTCGAGTTTCACTCAAGAGCTGCCCCGGTGAAGATATCAGCCCCGGAGTTTGGGTTACGAAATGACGCGGGCACGCGCAGCGGTGACGCACATGGCAGCCTTATAAAACCAGAATAATCAGGGCCGTCCGATGTACGGCAGTCTTGCAAAAGTTCACACATTCGCGCCACTGTTGGGTGGAAATAAGCGCGAGCAAAATGAGGATTTGCGCAAGGAAGTCGTAAAAAGTGGGCGTTTCACGACGACCACGAACGGGGGAGGAAGAGTACGGAACTTGTGTAAACGCGCAGCACTGCAACTTCCTTCTATTGGTTTCAATTTGGAGGGCTCTTTTGAAGACCATCTTCCAACGCCCAGTTGCCTCTTCACGATGGATACATGTATGCCACACAACAAAAGCAGTGCACAGCAGCAACATCACCACGACAGGAATCCCAGATGCCCTCCCCACTGGGGGCGAACATCCTTGGAGGGCTACCAACAATACAAGGCCAACCGAAAAACTCGAGGTGCAACAAGGACAAAGGCAACCATACACCGACTCCATAATTTGGGGCTTCAGCAACAGATAGCCCTGGCCTACTGGTTACATGTGTCTGAGGGACGTGTGTCGATTAGCTCGCGCACCACCCGTACACTGGGTGGTGACCAATTGGGTGTGGCCATGACCATAGCAGGGCCTTGGGTAGACCATGCATGAGGGTGGGTGACGTCATCTCCACAGCAATCATGTTGGGAATCGGGGGCAGCCACCTTTTTCCACTCAAGATCAAACCCAGACAGTGCCGAGGGGATCCATCACTGTGCACTAAGATTGTAAAGTTCACAGCAATCCCGGTACATCACTGTACAAAAAAATAAATTACTGACATTCAAAAAACCCTACGCCAATTCCCAAATGGGTGGCAACTCAACAACCTGGACTCTCCTCTGGTTTAGCCAAGAGATCTTTTGCAGATGGCCATGAAGTTGGTAACATGTTGGGTGCACGCCACACATTCTTCTGGCAGCAGTTGTCCCCCTTCTGCTAATTAAAGTGCCCGATGTGGTCGCCATTTGGAACGAAACAATTACGTCAAAGTGCCAGGAACTGAAGTAAAAATGAGGATTATTGCTGTCTCATGTTGGCGTGGTTTGAAAGTTAACGTATTTTATATGAAAAGTCTAAATTATACGAAGTATTTTTACACCGCTTTAACAATATGCCAGACAATGCCACAGTGTGGGTCAGTTTAATTAGGTTAAAGCGACTGGTTGTACAAAGTTAGAGTTGATGACGACTTGGGGCACCTTGAAAAACGATGGCCTGCCTGAGATTTTGCCTCCGAGCCAGGAAACACCGCAAGCCGTGCAAGTCACCAAGGCCCATCCCATCAACTCCTGTCTAACTGCACACGATACCCTTCAACCCATTTGTTTTGTAGTCAAGCAATGCCCGAACTGTAGAGCAATGGATTATTTAAAACACTATTTTCCGTTTCACGTGTTTTTATTATTTAAAAAAAATGAGTCAATATTTCTTATTTTAAAAACCCAAACCACACGCCTCGTTTAAAGTTTAAAAAGTTTAAGTGCCCCATGTACTCCTGGCACCAAGTTTCCTTGCCTAACAAATGCGGTTGCACAACCTACGAAAGCCATCTTTAGACACGCGGTGTCACGGTGCGAGCAGGACACCACATCTGGTCGCTCGCAGCTGCCCAGCAGAGAACACGATTGGCATGAGGGTGCACACACACACGTATAAACATAAACACAGAAACAACCTTTAAAAACCAAAAGGCGAGTCAATTGGCAAGAGAGGGGCGTTACACCGCAGAACGATAGAATCGCGAGCGCCGGTGGCTTTTTGAAAACGCGACGGCAAGTCCATGAAAGTTCGCAGTCTTATCAGCAGCCGGAATTTCAGTTTGCGGGTCGAAACACAACATCGCGGTGGCCGTCGCGTGCGACCGTCTCAAAATAAAACACGCACGCCGGAGGTGGAACGGCGATCAGCTCCGAGCACACACACAGACACACACACACGCGGCTGCACGCACCGCACAGACAACGCGAGTGAGCGGCAGACGCACGCATCTCCTCTCCCGTGGCAGACGCTCTCGCACAAAAACCTGCAATCCTACAGCGTGGGGAGGGGCAAGTCTGTGGATCACGTGCGGAGGCAAGTCTGTGGATCACGTGGGGAGAAACAATTGCCAAGCTACCACGTGAGCAGGAGATGCCAGTGGAGCAGGCGCACATTCAACAACCCATCTGCTGGCTACGTGGGATGTTTATCGTCCCCCCTCCCCCACGTCTTCTTCGAATGGGTTTCCTCTCGGTACCCTAAAAAGTTTCCTCCAACATGGTCATGGCAAGCATTTCTCCTTGGGACTGGGTCAAAACATCCCAATGCAGGGGAGCACCCTGAAGCGTCGAATCAGAGGCAACTTGAAAAAATAAACTTTTGGAAGACGACATTTGAATTAACATATTAGTGCGAGAACGACACACGAGGTGATGTGGCCAAGTGCCCAATAAACTCATTTGTCTGCCTAATTAAATCACGACGTTCACGCCCAGTGGACACTCATTTTGAGTGGCGTTAACCGAGTGGGGAGTGCCCCAACATTTGCCTTTTAATTACAGACCTTAATCAGGGATCGATCTAACACAAGGCTGTTGGCATTGCAGGGCCAAAGCCATGGATGCCACCACTTTGCCAAAGCCATCCACTCCCCCTTCTGCCAGATCCCACAGTTGCAGTATCCGGTAGCCATACAGCCTTCACCCTCTTGTAACAGAGGACAGCATTAGCTCGTTATTCAAGAAATTGCTCGCTGTGATTTTGGCTGTCTGCTAATCATAATTGGAAATGTACACAAATGCATCGAGAGAATGTGATGCAGTAAATGTAATGCATTTAATGTGATATTTAAAGGCAATTCATTAAAAAATATAAACGCATTTGTAGGTCACTATCATTATCTGCAATATTTGCCATTCACGAGCATCTCCAGAAGACATCCCTCGGGAATTCTGGAGGGTATCTCCTGCATCCCACCAGCGCCACTCAAGTTCTCCCTTGGGTCGCCAGACATGTGGACCCCTCCCTTCCCCCCCCACCCCACACCACCACCCCCCCACCCACACCACCACCCCCTTCCCCCCCCACACCACCACCCCCTCCGCCCCCCCACACCACCACCCCCTCCGCCCCCCCACACCACCACCCCCTTCACACCCCCCCACCAAAACCTCCCCCCCCCCTTTTTTGCAGAATCATAAATCACTCCCCTGCCACGTTGCCTTCCATGGCAGGGGGATTTGTGAACCCACTGCACTCGTGTGGACCCCCCCCCCCGCACTCAGGGTGACACGCAGTGTGCACGAGCACGGACATTTAGAACACTTAGGGGAGAGGCTGTCAAAAGATGGCACAGGATATTTTAAGAAGAAGAGTTTTTCAGATCTACATCCTAAAACCAATGAGCGTTCTTTGCGAGTAGTGTACTTGACATAGCAGGCAAACATGACTGCAGGTAAAACAAAAATGCACCAATAAAACATCAAAAGGTGCCAAGACCACTACTAAAGATACCCCCAGCTTCCAATTCCAGCCAGGAGCAGGTGTAGCATGGACCACCACGAGACCTCTGGAATTACACCTAAATCTAGGGATTCAAATTAGTCATGGAACGAAGCAGGTAAAAAAACCTGCCGTTTACATTTCACGACATGCATCAAATCATGCATTTAATAAAGTGGTTTTATTTATATACACGCGTCACCCAATTGGCTTAGGGCAGAGCGGTGGCATAGTCAGCAAAACTGTGCGATGAACGTGGAGACGACCATTTAACTCGGGCGCAACTAACATTTGCAAGTGGCTTTCGGAACAAACCCTTGCCCTTCACACATCCACAACGACCAGTGTGGTAAAGCACGGTCAAACCACCACCATCATCATGACTGCCACGACATCAGAAAGCAACTCACAGACATCAGCCGACAGACTGACACAGTGGTGCCGTCAGTTCACGACTCCTCTGGCCCAGGAGGAATTTAACCGCGACCAGAATCTTAACAAGGTCGGCGAATCGAGAGGGCTCTGCAGTGCCGAACACAAAAGCACCAAAGATTGCCCCCCGCCTCATGTCCACAAGCTGCATTACAGGGCAGCACCACCTTCCAGCACCACCGCCAGTTTACCCCACAGGAGCCAAACCGAGACCACTCAAGACCAATCCTCTCGTTCACAAAACTCCTCCACGTGGGCACACGTGCCACCTGGCAAACCGGCTGGACAGCACGACACGTGGGGTGGCCTTGGCCCAGAGGGGGCCCCCCCTCCCCACCACGTAGCCAGAAGGGGGGGGGGGGGTGTCAGAGCGCAACGCCAACGTGATGTTACGGTGCACTCTTGGCAACACGCGCGGCTTAAAAACAACAACACGGCATAGGTCGGGTGACAAGTAGCGTGCAAAGCACAGGGTGGCCCTCGGGGTAAATGTCAGCCCGACTTGTAGTCGTTAATTCCATTAAACTTCTTGCGGGGGGGGGGGGGAGAAACACGGATTTGCATGCAATCCAGTCAGATCTCAGCGGTTTAAAAATGGAGTCGAGCGTGGAGAGTGGCCAACAAACAGGCACTGCAGCTCGTGGTCGTCTACAAAGCAGCCAACTCATTCTTGGCCGACAGAAGCACGCCCGTTTCGGGACAATGCGAGAAAATGTCTTCAATGCAGCAGGTTTGGTACCAGATATGCAAAAGCGATGGCAGTCACCACCATCTACTTCGGCAATGCACACAAGGCGACGCGGCATCAGTTACCCGATAGCGCCCAAAGCAAGATTGCGACGCTGCATGGTTGACATTGGCCGTGTTGTGAAGAATAACAAGTAAACCCGTAAAAACAAAGTTTTTCACTACAAATCCTTTATATGCGTGGCAGCGAACTTAATATAAAGAATTTAAAAATATATTCGCCTGTGGAGGACGCGGGGATCGATCCCACGACCTTTGGCATGGGAAGCGAGGGCGCTACCAACTGCGCTACTCCGCCACGGCCTGTGGAGGGGTTACGCTCTGGGCTCTTATACTGTGACGTTCAGCCAAAGCGATGAATGAGTTATATTTGAATATATGTAAAATATTTTTTTTTTGCCTAAAAAGTGTCAAATTTTGGGAATTTTTTTTCACGAACATGAATTGTCTGTCACAACGAGTCCGTGTGGAAAATGTCAGCTCGATTGGATCACGGGAAGTGGGTTAAAAAACGAGCGAAAGATTTGCACGGTCCTAAGCAAGCACGCAAGCAAGCAAACTTAATATAAAGGATTTAAAAATGGGTCTCCACTCCTGTCCAATTTCTCCCCTCCGTTGCCCAGCACCTGGGCCCCGAGCATGCAGTCGCACCACCTGCACCCTCAACAGCTTTGCCACGCCGGACCGACCGCCTCTGGGATGCGCGCGAGTGCCCCCCTCCACCCCGCCGTGCGCACAGCCCCAAGGGAAAAAAACTCATTCGAGCGGGAGCCAAAGTCAAAACGCGGGAGAGGAGTGAACCGACGCCGCTCCCCCGGTGCACAACGCGGCGGTGGTGGTAGAGGCATCGTGCACCAACGCCACAAGAATGAGCAAAGAGAAAAAGCTCGTTGGGTATTTTCCCCATGTTTCCGCAGGTGGCTTTGGGTGGTGCCATGTTCCTTAACGACGACAACTAAAAGTTAAACCCCCCCGCCTGCCCCCAACACACAAGCCGCTTCATTTATAAAAGTGGGGCGGCCCCAACTCCGCTGGGACGACGCCGCTGCACCTGCACGCGAGAGTGCAGCACGCACGTCGCACGCCCGGCGTTCAAGAAAAAAGTAAACCGGCGAAAAACCCAATTTTTTTTTTATTATAAGTGGACGTGCACACACAAAATGTGTGCGCGCACAGGTCGACTTGGCCAAAACCAACAGCGGGCAGTTGACTTATTGACTTTACACGGCACGTTCCAGATTAAGCGCATATTTTCTATTACAGCGACAGCATCACTACAGCCCCATGTGGTTGCTGTGGAGGAAGGCTATGTACACAAGCAAACCTAACCTAACCCCCCCTATTCAAGCCAGGAATTTATGTATGTGGGGTCACG
This sequence comes from Lampetra fluviatilis, assembly GCF_964198595.1. Lineage (NCBI taxonomy): Eukaryota > Metazoa > Chordata > Hyperoartia > Petromyzontiformes > Petromyzontidae > Lampetra > Lampetra fluviatilis. The sequence goes on from NC_136305.1 coordinate 1,299,615, forward strand.
GGGAAGAGCGTAGTTCGCAAGATGCCAGTCGACCCATCCTCACCTACCACTTCTGGCCAACTCAAAAGTACACATACACCACAGGGAGATTTGGCCCATAGTTATAACAGATAGTGGCACGATTACAATACAATCAACATTCATCTTAGGATGCAGCTCTGAACTACTCCATTCCAAAAGTTAGGTCTGTAAGCACCACAAGCAATAATGTACATTTGCTCAAAAAGGAGCAGCTTCAGGATTCCTTTATGTTAAAACATGTCCAAACGTCGTCTTGGATAAGGTCTAAAACCGTGCATGCCAAACATCCTGGGGTCTCTCAGACTCTGGGCTGCATCCTCACGTGAAGCTGGGCCACAGTCCACATGGCGGGCAAGGAGACCGATCGACCTTACGGCCTGAGACACAGCCGGGGCTAAAGGTCACAAGAGAGCACCTATTAAATGTGGCAAGGAACACAAAGGGGCTATTGTAACCAGCACCAAGCAGCACCAAGCACAGTCACCTAAGAGGACTCCAATAACTTCTGCTTTCCTCTTTCGTACGGCTGATGTGGACCAACTACAATCGGACATCAAAAGGTGGCAAAGCCAGATAACCGCAACAGGAGCTGCGGAGTGTATCGCCGCGATGTCTCCACGTGTGTGGATCGGGGCATTGCGTCGTTGTACGGTCCTTGTTCTGGACGACTAGGTCGCACATTACCGGAGAGTTTCCATTTCCATTTGTGCATCAGGCGTCCACGCATCTGCCATGGTTTGTGCAGTGGGTGCGCGATTTAGGGCGGACCATGAGCTTCGTGGAAGATCAATCCAAGGAATCATCTGCGCTGGGGTTTTCCACAAGGTGCTTGGGAGTTATTTTGAACTCCATTCAGCTCCAAGCGTCAGGGTTTAAGTCGCATTACTTAACTTGCGCAGCATACGAAGTACTTGCACTCGACAAGGCGGAGTCAACCCGGGGGATGTCAAGCAAAGATTTAAAGACTACCAACCATTTATTAAAGACAGATAGGAATTGAATGTCAATTCCTGGTTCAAAGTGCAGTTCCCCAACCACTGGTCACCTAATAGGGTACACCCATAAATATAGCAATATACAATACTTTTACATAGGTGTGGATGGTAAAGTCCAGACCTACATTTAATACACGCTGCTACAACAAGGCGAGTGGGGGCGAATAAACACTACCAGTGATGAGAACACCCGCACACACGAGTCTAAGACAGAAGGATTACTGGAAAAACGAAAATTTATCAAATCGCACTACGTACGTGGCGAGAACAGGGTACAAAGCAGACAAACGACCATCAACCTTTACTGCGGTTGGAGAAAATGCGGTTCGCGAGCACCCATTAAGGTCAGCACCACGCCTGGGGGCTGGCTTCGTCTCTCTGGTGCCATTGGGTCACACCGCGCCACCCCACGTATCTCTTTATGGCAGAGGCAACCTCAGTAAGGCAGCCCAGAACCAATTTATACGACTCGGCGATGTTAGTCATGTCCAGGAATCGAACCTTGACTTACAAGCTTCATAGCAGAGCCTGTAAACCCATTGGTCTACCCCCCCCACCCCCGTCCGATTAGCACGGTTGTCTACGCACGGTGCGAAAGAAGAAGTTCAACATAGGAGATACAAAAAAACCACCCACACAGCCGGCAAACACCACCACCACGACCGGTGCACGGCACCCGCACGCGACTCACCCGCTCCCGGAGCTGCAGCGGCGTGATCGCCGGCAGAGTCACCCTCCGCAGGTGCAGCCCGGAGCCGCCCGCCTCAGTCATCGGCGGGGGGAGTTGCGGCGTTGCCGCTGCCCAACAGAGCGGACCGGAGCCTGCGGCCGGACACCGCTCTTCGAGATCGACCCGACGACTCCCTGGGTCAGCCCCGGCGTCCGTCAGCCGAGAAGGGGCTACACGGGATAGGTGACGGCGCTGCAACCCGCCCGCCCGCACCTCCACCACCCCCCCCCCCCCTTCACCGCCGCACTGGGGTCAGACGCGCCGAAACTCTGGCGAACACCCACGGACGATTCCGGCGCGCGAGAGGCGGTGCGGAGCTACGCCGATGGAGTCGTCGCGAGATGCCCCCCCCCCCCCCCCCCAAGGCTCGAGACGGCGATTGTGGCGGCAGCGGCGAGCGGCGAGCGGAGGGCGCCGACCGACCGCACCAGCCACCTGCCCCGGCGTCCCTGGACGAACCCTCGCGCGCAAGCTTACGATTTAAAGTAACAGCAAAAAGCAATCTACTTTGGTCGGAGGGATGGGCGGGTGGGAAAAACCTGATGTTCTTGTTACGGTGCTGTTGAGACAGCTGGATTTATGCGCGCATGCGCTTAATTATTAATGTTAACTCAGGTGCAAACAGTCTGCAGAATGCTTAACTGGCACGCCAGGGTTCTAAGTTTCCGCAAGCGCCGATTGCAAAATAAAAAACACGAGCAGACTTCTCTCCCCTCCCCCTGTGCACTGGGGGAGCAGCCAGGGGCCCGTCCCGCGCGACTCGAGGGCGCTGGTGCTGGCCACACCGCAGCCCACAACACTCGAACTGTCAACCCACGAGATGCTCACTCGAGGAACTACCAACTTACTCTCCCCCACACCACACACCACTTTCTGTGCGAATGCGCTTCCTGGTCCGTATTTCAGGAGATGCTGCATCAGCCACGCCTGTCCCTTTAATCCTCCCTCCCCCTCCCCCCTACGCATGCTTGCCCCCACGCAACGCCACCACCTCCACGAGCTACCACCCAAACCCACAAACTCCCCCCCCCCCAGCCTCCGCCCCCCCCCCTCCACCGCACGATCGGAGGCCGTCCAAGGACAGTTTCAGAGACGCACCTTAAATGGGTCGCCGCAGCACTGCACAGCGAGAGAGGGTTAGTTAACATCTTTACAAAAAATAACTAAGGGCAAAGCGGCAAAAGGTTAAACTAAAGCCGCAAATCGCGCAACAGAGTTAAGCAAGACTGGGTCCAGCAAACAGTGAAGGCGTTACTTCTACTATGAATTTACAAGCGGGGGATGCTCGTGCCAGGGAGGTGTCGTGCTACGCACGGCGACAGATGCCGAGGGGACAAGTCTCCTGGCTGGGTGCTCGGCGAGAAGGCATGGCAGAGAGCGCCGCTCGCGACGAGAATCCGTCACTGGGGTTTGCGCCAAGATGTAGGCGAAAGACCGCACAGGATCATTTTCACGTTTCCACTTGGGTCAAGGCGACGAGGAACAGCTTTTCTGTAAAAAATGTCCACCACTGGCAGTGTTGCTACATGCAATGAATGCATCGCTCTACGAAATGGGTGGCCTTGCATTCACCTGCAGGTTGTATGGAATCCGTGTTGGGAGGCTTATTTCGACTTAAAATTCTTTGAGCCCTAAACGCACGATACAATAAAAAGGACAAACACTCGGTGTTTGCAAGGGGATAAAGTTGTAGAAGGACGTGAACATTATTATTCACCCCGACCTGCCATCAGAGTAACTTTAACCCTCAAATATGTTGGTCTAATAAGAGAAGTAGAAACTGCAGAAATGGAATTCGTGGCAGGAACTAGTCTTTCCATAGCACAACCACAAATACAAAGTAAGTAGAAATTGCACAAATGCTAAGTTAACAAATAAGTTAACCATCGAATTCCTGAAAATGTGTTTCTCCCTGCCCCCCCCCCCAGCAGTTGCCAAGCAGAGGGCCCAACAACAGCAGAGGGCCGCGACGGAGCGCGTGCCACAGCACGCCGCCACGGTCAACCGGCCACAGACGGTCGGGCCGAACGTGGCGACCGGTGTCAGACTCAGACCCTCGTCCTGTCTTCCATTGGCGACGCTCACGCCACCGCCGCGGGAGGGGGGGCACGACCTCGCGTAAACATATAAACATGGGCATCGCCGCCAGGGTTCTTGGAACGACTTGGCACCGTGGCACGCCACCGACCACCGCCAAAAGCAGACCCCCCCCCCCCCCCCCATAGCCGGCTGCGTCGCGCTCCATGTCCGCGCTTTACCAACCGGTAATGTAGCGCGACAGATGGGCGATGCTCAGAGTTCATTTTGTAGGCAGAGCTTACCGAGAGGGAGGCCTGACCAGGTTCATGTCACTGGAGAGGGCCTACTACCAGGCAGGTATTGAAAGTGGGTTCTGTTTAGGAGTGTGTTGGACTATGCAAGTCATGGAGGTAATTACGACAAGATGGCCTGTGAAGGTCATACTGTTGGGCCAAGTGCTGTTAGCGAGTACCTATTAAGGCCAACATGTTGCACGAGGGAGTGGCATAGCCAGTACCAGCCTCCCTCTCCAGTCGCTATGATGAGGTTCACACATCGCACCAGCTGCTTTACTTGCAGCCAACATAGACCTCGGACCAGCCAGGAGCTCGCTCGTCACCGATGTGACAGCCAGCACCAGCCTCCCTCTCCAGTAACCATGGCCTGGTATCGAACTCAGGCCACAGGGTTCGTAGCAAAATGTACGTGGCACGAATGTGCCACGACTCCACTTCCAGGTACACACACACACCACATGGTCTGCGCAGCGGTGTTTAACATTATCACTGCTCTTATGTGACCCATTTAAATCTCTTGAAAATGTGGATGCAGTGTCCACACAACTGCTTTCACAAGCCCCTTCCACTTATCCAAAAACCCTCCTGGGAAAACCATTTGGTCTCCATTAAAAACAAAGAATCCTCTGCAAATCCGTGCGCTTCCAAGCCAGCACACTCCTCCTAGACAACCAAACGGTCAAAATCAACGCATCCCCGGCACTCAAAACAAGCAATGGACAACCACCATTGGCTACGCCGACCGTGGTGGAAAATCGACGTTGCTTTGGAGCAGAACCAAATTGACTGCAGCTGCAATGAACCGCAGATGTGGAGCGACGAGATTAGTTCAAGCCCCCACAAGCGAGGCTGATGTGGCACTGGTCCAAAAAAGGATGGCGAAGGGGCAGGGATGTGTTCATGCAGCACTAGAGGATCACACTGCCGGCTTGGGCGACGACGAAGTTGAACATGCAACAGGCGAGCGTTAACGATCACCGGGATGCATCCGAAAAGCACAATACCATACAATTCCATTCATCCAGGACGGCCTTGCAATCTGCAAACACTGAAGGTGCCCAAATTGGGTTGGTTTGGCCAATTCCATTAATTCGATTTTGGAATATGGGAAGAAATTAAAAAGGAGAGGAAATACAAATGACAAAGATCCCCCCCCATATAGTCTTAACAGACTGTTGGGGCAAGCGCCATTCGCGAGCACATACGAAGGCCGGCACAGTACACGAGAGGGAGTGGGTGGTCAACACCACACCCGGGCGCCTTGGTTTCAACCCCACTGGTGCACATACCAAGGCCATCAACCCAAACAGTATAAACGCCTGATTATTCACATGCCGGTCTCGCAAAGCACTAAACAGGCTCAACCCTCTTTAGCTTCCAAGGCCGGCGAGATCTGTTGAGCTGCTAGCTTGCCGGGGATATGGCCATCGCAAAAAAGCGACTCAACGATCTTTGGCGAGGACCGCTGCACGGAACAAAACTAAATCGCAAACGTGCGACGCGTTGCCCATGCCAGGGTCACTTGAACTTTCAATTTTAGACATTGCGCCACCTGGCACCCACTACCCCCACATGCTGAAAAAAACAGATCAAAGCAATCAGCGGGTGTCCCCAACCTGTCCTCTATACCCCAGTCCCGAGCTAAGATGGAAAAAGTTGCCGTCACGTGAGAATCTCGGTGGCGACTCGTGCATGCGTGCGGTTTTTTTGTCTCCCAGCAGGGGAGTTATGTAAACATGTGCGGGCCGCTACGGCTAATGAGCCATGATGGGGCATTTTCCAGTGTTTACTAACAAACTGCAGCAGCACAGCCAACTGGAATGCGCACAAATTCAACCGATATGCAACAGAGAAACTGGAGTTTTAGCCATACTCCAAGCCTCTTTTCTACAAAACAAGGTCAGATTTCCTCACATGGTCAGCCTTGATTACCTTCTAAGTGGATTTAAATTACCAATTCGCCTCACGATAATGAAGTCAAACCTACACTGCATCATGCTCCAGTGAGCTACTTTACAATTTGAAACAAACCTCTTAAAGTAAAACGAGTATTAAGGACTTAAAAATGGCCAGTGCCGCAAAAGAAAACCAGAGCATTTTCATGTCCTCCTAATACATATGCGGTGTGATTTAAAGTAACTATAGAATAGATTTTTTTTGGAATAAGATGGTTTGGCAGACAGAACAGGGCGCAGCATCACGGCACAAATTAAAGTGTCAGTTCGTCAGAGTACATTCGGCACCACCGCGGTATTTCACGAGCATCTCGCCAAAATCGAGAAATGATTTGTTAACGTCCAATACTACGTAAAACAGCCACTTCATGATCATTACGGAGGACCCAGAACTTTCAAATATTTGGAATGTGCATCCACCCCATGGAACTGCCCAAAGTAAAATGGATTAAATTTGAATGAACTGCATTATGGGAAAATGCAGCACCAAGATTATGGAGTTATTTACCTGGCAGGGATCATTTCCCAGCCACGTGTTCTGGGCCGATGACAGCTTGATCATTCGTAATTAAAACAAAGTTACATGCATAACAAGCACCTTCAATTAGGCCATGTTAATGCATTGGTGACCATCCGCGAGGCAGCAGCATCACCGGCGTCGTCACGAGAACACCAGTGGCTCACTTGGACATGACTTGAGAAGTCTTTAAATCATTCGTGAAATGTAATACTCGTGTGGGACAGCCCAGGAACAGAGAGACTAGGTCTATAGCTACTAGATAAGCAGTCGTTTTGGATTTCGTAGCCAAGCAACTGGTGCCAAATAAAAAAATGGCAGAACACAGATGGAGCCTGGGGTTGGACAGTGGCGGCATTTCAAGGGGCAACTGATTTCACTAAAATTGTTGAATACAAAACCATATATGTACAAATGACAATATTGCAATCTAGGCCATAGATGGTATTACTGTAATAGAGCGGACAAGGTCACAACCCTCCCGTGCAGCAAAGGATGACCGAGAGTTGACAGAAGGGGCCTTGTACATGGACACATGAAAAGGAGCAAAGTGGGATCAACCGGAAAAATGGAGAAGGGCCGAGTCCATGGGGACACTCGAGGTCAACTTGGGACCGAATGAGCAATGTGGAACCTGTTGTACCATCGAGAGAGAATAGCTGCCTCGGCAATTATTTTTTTCAACACCTTGAGTGTACGAATTAAAGTGCTTATGAAATACCAAATAGAGTATGAAACTTTTTACATAGAATTCTAATTCAAAAGATATTTACCATTCAATAATGGGATATTTTCAAAAAAGAAACCGTGTTCTTTTCTGAATCCTTTCACAAAATATCGGTGCTGGGTATATATTTATATGCCAAAATAAAACCAGCATCCTGAATCCAAGATCTACATTGGTTTCCATTTTTAGTCTCCTGAAAAAGTAGTTTTTCGCCCCCATTAAAAACATGTGACATTAAAACAGATCACTACGAAAATACACGGCACCCACGCAAAGCGAAAGCGGGCGATTTGTTTTCATGAACCAAAAACCACTTGAGATAAACACGCCACAGGCCGGATGGAACGAATGTGGAAAGTCGACAAGTTGAACCCCCTCCCCACCCAAACACGCGTCACCTCACATTAACAATCTGCTCAAATCACCAACACCCACAATACAATTTTCTCAATCCACGAAAGTTGCATCAAGTCTGCATTTCGGTACAGTGCGCACAAGGAAGAGTATCTGCAGAACAAAGGAGAGGATGCTCACAAGTATTTACATGCATCATTGACCTACTTGGTCATTTACTGTACTTGTCAATGGGCAACTTACACAGGTGCCATCAATGATGGATCCACCCACCCCAGCTTGATTTTGGAATACGGTCATCATAACTGGGAGAAGCACTCCAGTTGCAACGTCACTGCACTGGATATAATTCAGAGTAATGCAGCGAGACTAATGAGTCACCGTCACCCTCGCCCACCAGCGATCCGTCACTTCCTTACCCTTGCTACAACAACTGTTAAAGTTTTCTGTAATCATTCCTGTTGAGGACCATCCACAAAGATCGTCCATCCAATCCCATCCCTATTAGCAGAGTTGGCCAAGTACGGTGCGAAAGAAGTTCACCATACAAAGTGTTCAGCCATCACACTGCAGGGAATAAACTCTGAAACAGAAAGGGCTCCCGAAACACCCAGGCCATTTTTCGCTGCAATGCACAAGTCGCTACCACTGTGCGCTGCCCTGGTCAAAATGGTAGGAATCGCAAGAACGACATTGCATCAGCAAATAGAGAAACTGTACCATGGAAACTTCCACCCATCCCAGTAAACCGGTTTTAGCAATCAGTAGCCTTTCAGGTCTTGAGAAGAGAAAAATAACCCAGAGCGCCACACACACACACGTCTTTGTTGCTGACAAAGATTCAAGTGAACAGCATGGTCTTACATATTTGGATGCGTCAAGCCAAACAAACTGTTGAATGCCAAGTTGTAGTCGTGCGTTTAATATTCACGCCATAAAAAAAAACCTGCCTTGCCAATACGAGGCGCAACATTGGCTTTAATATTTAAAATGAGAAAAGTAAACGGACGTGGGCAGGACACGTCATCTCGGTCCAGCGACCGGTGCCAAACGCAGTGGCGGCCAAGGAAGTAAACGCCTAAGGGATGTCCACAAGTGGTGAAGCAGCGACGAGAACGGCAGTGCGCACTATTGTGGCTTTGTGGATTGTTACATCGTGCGATCGGAGGGGGGCTTTGGAAAACCGTCATCCGGCAGCTCAATGTCTGATGACGCAACATCCATTTGACATTAAAAAGACACTTTAGTCCAATCGCACAAACACAGGCCTCTGTTCAACCTTCACCGAGGGGCAGGGCCCATGGCAAGTGCACGTGAGCAGCTAAACCACTCAAAATGACCTCATTCAAACTCATTGCACCCCAAAAGCCTCTTTCACAGGCTTTACAAACACGTGTGTAGACCCCAGTGTCACAAACAAGGTACCACAGAGCTTTGGGAGATAATCGTCACAAACTGCCCCCCACGGACACCACCTCTGCGACGGTTCCACTGAGCACTCCGTATCGTGCCGCGTCACCGAGGGGAGGGTGCGCACAGCGCCGCCGGGCAGCGAGCGAGAGAGCTGCCGGCTGGCGCTCTCCTCCCATGTGCGAGTGTTCAAGTCGCGGCGCCGTTCGGCACAACGAGCCTTTTCCAGGAAGAGAGAGCCGATCAATTGAGGACAGGACGCTCCGGCATGGAACAATAACGCTCAGAATTATGCCAAACAACGTGGGGGTTGCGGTTGTAACTTGGCGACACGTCCATTACACGATCTGTGAAGCAGCTTCGTACATCAAAATCGGTTTCCTGCAGTCCGAAGAAAGACTGACAAAGATTTGGGGGTAGATCCAAAGAAAAATAAAGTATTGTGGCACAAAAGTCTATGTAATAGAGGTTCGGAAATCGGATGTAGAAAAATCTATTAAGAGTTATGTTTTTGTCCACTCAATACCAGGCATCCAACCGCGTGCGAGATCAATGACCGTTTGATCTGTTCACATTGCACACCGCAAGTTCTTGGGATCCACGTAGTCACGCCAAGAAAAGATTGCAGAGTTGAATTGTGACCCTCTCAGCAAATCACATGGCGCGAGAGAGGGGGGGGGTGTAGATTATCAAGTCACCTTGTCGAAATCTATGCGCGCTTTGTTCTTAAGCTGACGAGTCTTGAATTAGGTTTGCGTTTGACACAACCTTCATTTGGTCCTTCAGAGCTCCAAGAGAGCCGAGGCCATGAATCACGGATTACTCCCCCGCCCCACCCCCACCAAGGATTCTTAAAACTGCAAGTACAGAGCAAAGACACGCACACCGTCATATCTCCATGTACCACAGCTGGCACAAGTGCTCCTAGCAAGCAGCCATTACATCCAAGGGAGAGCACGCAGTAGGGTGTTCTGTAGCCAACAAGATTCACAGTCGCGTCCCCCACCCCCTCCCCCAATGAGGAGACCAGACTAGCCAATAAGCACTGATTTTAAAAGACAAAGTCAACCGAGGAGCGACTAAAAAAAAACACGTTTCAATACCACCGGCTACCAACACTCGCCGGAAGCGAATCGAAGCCGCGGAAATTTGTAGCGCAGCGTGCGAGTGCCACTACACCACGACGAACCGCCACGTGACGGTAACGTCAGACTTCGCGCCAGGCTAGGTGCACTTGGCTCGCTGGCAGGAGGCTACGGGACAGACCTGGGCATAGCGGATTAACCCTCCGCCACACAGTTACAATTTCTCACCACCCTCGCATTCGCCGAGGGGAGCACGACAAAATAGCCGCGACTTCAAAACATCGCCCGACAGCAGCCCCCCCCCCCCTCAAGAGGGATGGGCAGGCTGGACTAAGTTTCTAGCGTGCAGTGGTCGAGCTCGGATTTTGCCGTCATTCATTGTAGCTGCCCCAGCCCTCGGTATTTGTAGGCAAGTATTTACCAGCCTCGCGTGTGGCGTTGGAATAAAACTGGTTCATCAACAGCCGCGAAGGCAAAACAGTTTTAATTACACCCAGAGCATTTCACTGCACTGGAAGGCTGCCACTCCACACAAGCGCCACGGGCAATGTCAGCCCAATGTCTTTAAAAGTGTTAAATTAAAAAGCAGCGTGCTGCGGTGACTTGTGTAACTCATGCACACGCGACACTGTGCACGCCATGCGAGTCACTGTCAACACCACCGTACATTACTCCTGGTTTTGGAGGACACCCGTTGTCCACGTTACACCATGTAGACCAACTAAGATGGCAATTTTAACAGGCGTGCAATAAGAAAGCATCATGTGTAGCAGAGTGTGCAGAAAAAAAAGACAACATCACAGGGAGATGGCGGGGGGGAATTTCTGCAGCCAGTCGACACTCCCACCACGAGTCGCTTCATGCACCACACCAGAGCGCCGTTGTTCAAAAGCCAGTGGGGGATGACGATCACACATGGATCTATTTTTAAACTTTAAAAGAATTGAGCTTTCCAGTCATTTGCACAGATGTACAAGATGGGGGGCATCTGCTGCCAAAGTCATGAGCGAATTGCAGCTTCTCCCCCCCCCCACCCCTAAAAACCGAATATCTTTCCTCAACCCCAGTGCTCCCAAGTTTCCAGCATTTATCCATTACCAGGGGAATGCAATTGTGCAATGGCTTTGAGCGCTTGCTAGCGGCAAAGATTAGTAAATATGGAAACGTAAAACATCCGGGGAAATGGAGCACGGGGAGGAAGTCTAAAATAGTTGCTACGCTTTGCGTGCACCGTAAAAACAAGATTAGTCAGGCAGTGGTTGTCTGCCAAATTGATATTTTCCCCCTCGACAAATATTAAAATCAGTTACCATAATGTGACAAAACTAAAATTCATTTCACAACCAGCACAGCAGAGTTCATGGCATGTTAGAAAAAAGGGCCCATTAGGAGAGAGATGAGAGCAGCTTCCAAGATATGCGACTAGGTTTAAAATCGTGCACGAAGAGGCCACTTGCCCAACCACCACCACGTGACAAAAGAAACGCTTAAAATCACGTGACATTAAAATTTCTATTTCAACTCAAAAGTGGAAGGTCTGCCATGTGCAAGGAACACGCATTTGTTCAGTTGTGACCCAGAAGAGCATCAATGTTCTTCACCTTGAGCACCGTTTAAATGATAAAACCACCACCTGGATGAAAGCCCCCAAAATCTTCATGGTTTCAGCACAATGCTCCCATCTCCTTAGCAACTTCCGTGCGGGGTTGCAAGTTGAATCAGACTTTGGTATGGGATATAGCAGAGTTGAGATTTCTTAGTTAAACTACCAGTGGTGTTCCAAGCCACTTCTTAATTGAGCACCATAAAAAAAGGTCAGAACTTGGGCAATTGGTTACAAGAATAGCAGCATTATCAGCCGAAATAAAAATCAGTGATTGCAGTTAGTCACAATAAAGCAACTACAAAATAAAAAATTACCACAGGTCTGATGTTAGCTGAATGGGGAAATTAAAAACGCATCTGGACACAACAAAAAGATCAACCTTACCATTTTTTCTGTGTTCGAAGCTCCATGGGACTCGGAGTTTCCAAGCACCTGTTGCACACAGCACACGTCACATCTCCATCAGTCACCACTCGACACCATTTTTACAGCAGTCAACAATCTCTGGTATTTGTTGGTGCAGCCCAGATATGTCAGGATATAATGCGAAAGCACGCATAGATGTCATGCAATGTTAATGGATTAATAGCTTCTACGTAGAATGGGGGGGGGGGGGTAGATCTAGAAGGTTTCATCAGTTCTCGGTTTCCTCTAACGCGATTTCGTTTGCCTGCCAACCATCTCTGTGGACATGCTGGCAGAGGCAATTAATGACCCTTGCAAAGTTAGGATCTGCTAATAATTAAACCAAAAACGCATGCATAAAGTAAATATATTTTTTTATAAAGCACAGTTAAAAATCACCAAGGCCCATGGCTAATGGAGATTTAAAATGCACAGCCTCCGATACAAAATAAGGCAGCGTTACTCAAGCCACGAAACACGCCATTGTACCCATGTGGCATGAAGCCACCAATACATTGTTAAACTTCATCAGCAGCTGTTTATTAAGCGACCTCAATTTTCATCCTCGTCTGGTAAAAAAACAAATAAAAGGACCGTTTTTGGACACGTCGACTTAAAAAGAAAACAAGTCGACACTTTAAAGGCCACGCGTCGGGACTTGTGTGGGGGTCGTGCAAGCGCCGTGTGTGCTCGCCCAAATACACGGCGCGCACAGACGCACGCACAGGCATTCCTGCTCCAGACCCGGCAGCCAACGCCACCCACTACCACCGGAGGTAGCAAACAAGGCGGCATTGTTGCATTTTAGTGGCCGGCAGGAAACTCTTAAAAAAAAGTCGACCTTTTTGCGATACGTGGTCACACGTCACCAGCATACGGAAGAAAAACATATAAATTATTAGACTATACATGGGCAAGAGAGAACAAACATTCGTACGTCCTTCATATTGTATTATTGAAAACAAAAGCGAGCGATTATTTAGAAGTACGTGCTCGATGGGAGGGGGGGGTATGTTCCCATGCACACGGCTCATGTTTAAGGCGGCGGAAGATTCGCCACGTGGCTGATAGACCCTCGCCGCACAACTCCATGCAAGAGAACAGCGGACAGGTCAACACTGGACACAAGAGGCAGAGGGCCCTGCAGGCCCAATGGGCGGCCGGCCCTGCCAAGAACAAGCCAGTCCTCGGTAGCTTTACCCCAGTGACGACTCTCATACAGTAGCAAGTCATAAAGCACGCTGTGGGTACTCTTAAAAATAGGGTCGGGGTGTAGGTTTGCATTGCATTATTTCATATGGCAAAACAGGCCGTTCCGAGCGAGAAGATTAAAATTTCCCCCCTTTGCCAAAGAAAATGTTTTGCAAAAAATACGCCCAGGCTACTTTTCTTGTTTTTTTTTCTACCCCCCCCTCCACCCTCATGTCCTGCTCCGTGTGCGACTAAAAGAACCTGGAGTGGAGAAAATAAAAACACGCTTTTTTTAACCGCAGCCCACGACTCAAAATGTTTTACACCCTCCCCTCAGCTCCCTGCCACCACCACATGTAACCTTGGCCTTGATGTTGATAAAACAAATATCGCAAGGCACATGTGAAATATCCAACCCCGAAATGCTGGGGCTTATCTTGACATTCTTTCGGAGGGAAGAATTAGAGGACGTGATTTTCTCAGATGGACTTCAGCCAGCCCTCACTCCCCTGCCTAGGGCAAGAAAGGCATAAATATAAACTTAGCGTGCGTGTGGGATTTTTCTTATTCATGCCAACTTGGCGGTTTAGTATCACATAACCTTGCATATTATTTGTTTTCCACTTCACCACTGATACAACGTAGCTTGATTAAAATGTTGCCTGTTTCTTGGAGCCTTAAAAGCCACCGATGCCTATGCTATGCACTTTAGCAAACTGGGCTGAGCGGCACACGTCAAGAGAAAGCGATTATTTTTCAAAAGACGGGGGGGAGGGGGGGGGTCCAAAGGAAGAGTAATCGTCAGTGGACGTTGCATCTAGGAGTCAAAATTAAAAAAACTGCAAACAAAAATCTACCAGCCACTAGAAACTCATTTTTGCTGTAACAAATTTGGCTAAATAAAGACAAGTGCACAAAAACAACAATTAGGCATCGTCGTCGCCAACATGGCACATAATGCCGCTAAAACCAGAGGGACATGCAAAAGTAACAATAAAAAAGGCAGCTTGAGATCATCCAAGTTCCCAAAAATCGAAAGTCTCAAATGTGGCTCAATGCCCTGGGCATATTCCACTCCAAGATAAGACGGAGCCGCGAGTCCACAGTACAGCAAGTAGGATCCAACATGCTATTCATGTGTGGCATCTACATAGGTTCTGAGGTGGGGGGGCAATCTCAGGCAACTCCCACTCCAAGACAATCCATTACATTATATATTTTTTAAATTACCACATCCACATAGCACAAGGGTCAGACAGTTGCATAACCGAGATCCTGGATCTATATCTACATTTCAGTGACCCATGATCAAGCTTTGTTCGAGTGTCAAAACGTGGATAAAAGAAATCTCTTGATGGGATCTCAGAAGTAGTTTGGCGAAGTCTGCTTCCGCAGGCTCTTTAGCACAGGTTTGTGCTTTACAACAGCTGTGACTGAACACTTCATCTCTTGAAGTGATGCCGGAAAAGACAAAAAGCAAAAGAATGCCATAAGGTCTCTGTTGCCCTGCACCATGCCCCCCCCCCCCAACTATGAAGGTATTTCTCGAACGTTCAGAGTGTTGGCATACACCTCGGTGCGCGCACGTCACGCTCCCTGCACTCTGAAATGAACCACGGCCTGGACAACGTCCTCTGGAACAGAGGGCACCTATCCAAAGTGGGTTTCGTCCAACACGGCGTTATCCAAGCACACATCTGCATAAGCAGCGAGTGTGCGGATGCGCACATGGGTAGATTAGTCCGGCGTACAAAAACCCACTCCAGATGGAATGAGAGGCACCACACGATGGACTACGTTAAGGGCGCGCCAAATAAAAACCACCTTTGTCCCCTCCCACCCCAAAAAAAGCAACCATTCTGTTATTGGCCCACTCTGCCATTAACAAACAGGACAGGTTTCTGCTGCGAAAACCCACTGTCAAAATAAAAAAACTGGACAGGCACGGTTGGGCATTTACCACTGCTCAATCTCATCGTGTTTCCCAGTCATAATATCTACAACAGCTACAAATCAAGCAGTGAGCACGCGCCTCATGGGCGAGTAGAGTTTTCACATGGAAGGTTTCCGCGCTCTTCATGCGATTTGTTGCGAATCTGCAGCGGGTCGAGCGAGACAGCAATTGGCACCTATAAAATCACAACGCCAAAACTAACTCACGTTCACGACAAAATAGCAAGTTCTTTTGAAACCCAATTTTCTTTACAACTTACACATTTACCACGAAACCTCCCACCCCCAACCCATGCCGACGGGCAGAGGTAGTTTCGATAAAACTTCATGCAGGTCCGTGCGGGGTAGTGAAGACTGGGAACATAGACGTGGCATCAGTATGCTACAGCGAAGGATTTTCTTTGCACCGACCACAATGCAGCCTCCGTTTCAAAATATTTCACTGCATTAGCGTTTGTCGAAACTGTTGTGGTTCCACACGTAAAAAGGTGGCAAATTATTCGGTTTGGTCGATTGGCAATAGCACGATGGGGCAGACCTCCAAAATATTCCTCAGTAATTGTTTCTCACCTGGGATCAAAAAAAACACAACCCTCTAACGTTGCCGCCTTTGGTCCTGTTCTATTAAAAGGCACACAATCAAAACATTTTAAGCATTCCATTCAGAGTGCAAGCGCGTGCGCCAAAAAGTTGCACAACTCAATTGCAGCCACACGTTACCTATTAGCGCGCCGCAGCGTGCATCTCCCCCCGCATGCGTTCACAGCAGAAGTGTTTTCAATGTATCGCTTTACAAACGTGTTCCCAGATGGCAACGGCTGCTTCCAGTCCGTGTCCCCGTGCTGCCAGGAATCCGCGCTACCACGGCGTGATTCTACGTCACGCAGCACCCACACACACACCCACACCTCCCTGCTCCCACCGCCTCTCAAACCTTGGCAGTGGTTGAAATGGAAGCGCCACATGAAAGGTTATAAGCGGAAGACAAAATTTAGAGCCTTGCTGGAAGAGCTTGTACCGGGAAGAGCATGAGTCACGTGCAAACGTCACGGCACAGATTCTATTTCCTCCACAGCGGGTTTTTTTATAAACTGTAAAAACTTTAGCAGATGTGGCGCACTTTAATAAGGGCACGCAGTCCAAAGGGGGGGCCGCCTCATTTGGTACAATATCCTGCCTCGCAAAATGCGTCAGCAGGCCTAGAAATTAAAAGTTTTATCGGAAATGCCAGCGATTGCAGGAAAAATGCGGTCGCAAAAATAATTAGTACAATTCCAAACTTTTTTGGCAAGTGCTATTTCGATAGCCACAAAGAATGGAAAGCGACCAACCTTTCAGCGAACGCAAAGTGACATTTTTGGGTTAACACTCGTACAAGATTTTCCCATCGGTGTTGTTTGTGCACAATTTCCCAGAAATGATAACTGGCTACAAAAGGCAATTACGGAATTGCCTGCAAATAATTAATGTGAGAGCCACATCATTTAGCCCACCTAAAAATAAGCAAATAGCGCAGGGGGGGGGGGTGGAAAATGTACATAGGAGACACCTTCCTCCTTTGCCCAAAATCATTTCGAATGCACGTGAACACAAGTCAGAGTTCACAGACTAAGCAAAGTTGAGTTTGGCTTGGTGCTTCGCCAGGTGACAGCGATGCACAACAGGTCCTATTGGGCTGCGTCGCTAAAAGGTGGGCAAGCAGAGGGTAGCACGGCAAAATGTATCATTGTACAGTACTTATACGCTTCCCTCGCCGACCTTTGCCAACGCGCACAGACCAGGGTGGCAAAGGGGCAGCCCTCGTGAACGACACGGTGCGGAGGAAGGGCCGTCGTCCAGCCGTGGATTGACAAGATGGCCGAGCGCGTACAAAGGGCATCTTACTAAGAATGTTTAAACATGGCTATGAAAACAGTAACGGTACCGCACGCCGATTAAAGGGTTAACATTTTGTACCGCACATTTGACTTGGCATCGTTTCAAAAAGCACCTCGGGTTTTATTTAATCTCTCTCCTTTCCACATCTCTTGTTAGACCTAGGCCGTTTAGCTTGATGTTGACGGATTGTAATCGTCAATGGGCATTGACATAATTTATTGCACGATAACGGCCAACGTGCCAGACCGGGGGGGGGGGTAAGATGCAGCAGGGTTTGGCAATCGGAGCTCAAACTTTAAAAATGGCCACCAGCGGCAGGAACGGTGCATGCGCAGTTTCGTTTTCCCAACTCGCTACGCTCAACGCTATTCTATTACTGTGCATGGCGGCAGCAGCAGCGATGTGTCCAGGAGCTGAGAGAGTCCGTGTAGTTGTGCTCGTCTCCGTTGGAGGACAGACTGCGGTAGTTTACGATGCGGTCCATTAGGTTTGGGTTGCATGCCATGGTGGTGGCCTTCTTGGTGGCCCAACACTTCACAAGACTCCGTGTGAATTTTTTTTACTTTAGGTTTTCAACATTTCCCTACTGGATTATATATATTACACACACACACTAACATTTTCTTTAAAACCAGGGTGAGTGCACCACACTTAGATGATGCCATTCCAGATCAAGATTTCATCATGGCCAACGTCATCAATGGCACCACATCGCCAATGTCTTCCAACGACAGCTACCGCTCCACACAAATGCTACGCCCATAATCTGCATTGACGTCGAACATCTGGGTCTAATAGTAGCAGCAGCAAAAACGTATTAAAAACGGTGACCGCAATGGATTCATTTGATAAACGGCCACATCAAAATTACCATAATTGGCCAAAAAGAAATTGTTACCACGAATGTTGCCCCACCTCTGGGTGGTACTGACAAGTGAGATATCCGAGTCCGAGTTCATGGATTACTTTTAGGTCTTCTCCTTGCTTGATGGATCTGCGGAGGCCACTGTAATGCCCGACCGCGTGGTGTACAACACCGGCATGCAGTGCGGCAAAACCCGCAGCGGTGCACCGTTCAAGCGAGGCGTGCGTTTGCAGGGTCACAACTCACCTTCTTTTTGCTCTGCTCCTCCGGCAGAAAGGCTCCGTCACGGAGCGGGGAACCCCCCGGACTGCCGAGCTCGGGGAAGGGGTTGGGGATCGCCGGCAGCGAGGAGCTCTGCCGGTCCTCCTGCTGCAGTAGCCTGGGGGGGGGGGGGGGGCGCGGCACAGGGAAACGAGCACCATTCAGGGATTCTGCCCAAGCACCAGGGACTGACGGCCATTTATGAATTTGCTCAAGAACCCACACCATGACGATGAACACCAACCTTAGTGGACTGCCCCTGATGTTATTACTAAGTTTGTCAAACCAGGAAAGAACCCCCCTCCTCTCACCATGTCTTAGGGGACCTGTCCTGTATGTTGAGTACAAGTTCTTCCCGGGGATTTCTTTCCAGGCATCTCCAGCTTTTCCACCCCTCCACATTTTAGAATCAACATCACGCGTTTAGAGTATTTGGCTGCTATACATTTCCAAATAAGCCTCTTCGTTCAGCTATAATTTTTGTGACCAGATTGCTTCTGGAAAAAAGGAGCTACACAAGCTCAATGGGCCTTACTTTGTAAGTTTTTCAGGAGGGCCTGCTACATTTTGATAGCAGGGGGCAATGATAACAAACATAAATTCCAATGTCATTTCCAGGCATTTTATTTATTTTCAGGCCATGACGTTGCCACAAAAAGGTAACAGGCACTTGCCTGTTATGGATTTGCACGCGAGCATGCAAGCCAACGCACACCAGCGGAACCTCTTGGAAGCCAGAAATGTCCCATCATCGCAATCAGATTTGCCAAGTGGAATACACCGTTGCGTGCGATTGCAGTGACACTCGCTGTTATGAAACTAGACGCATGCTCGCGCAGGCCAATCGGTATTTTGTTACATGGAAAGCCGCTTAGCCCGTTATGCAGATCGTTTGCCAGGGAGATGCATGGTGCTATTAGCACAGAAAAAGCAATCCAGAGGGGAACACCACAAGGCAATATAACCTATTGGGAGGTACATGCGAGATTGACTTCAGGAGACACACACACAAGCACTCGGTGATGTACACAAGGGTGTACAACATAACAGAACACCCCCACCCCTGCGAGGGAATTACAAAACTTGCCACCGTAGACAGACACGAGTACTCACGCATGCACAGTGGGGAAACTGTAGAAATGACACACGATAAAGTATTCATCCAAGTGGATTTACAACAGGCAAAACATAACGCTACGATTAGTTTACATAAAGATCGCACACGCCACGGCGGGCTCACCACGACGGGTGTACAGGCGGCACAACTCGAGGTACGGGTTCAAACACGCAGTGCCCCCCCCTCCCCCCAGTCGAGTGCAAGGAAATCGTTTATATAACACAAAGTTGAGATGGTTATGTTATAAACGAGGCTGCATACCGGCACGATAAAAACGCGAAGGCATGGGTCAGAGTTCACACGTGTCCCGTTTCCACAAAGATCTCCCGTATAGCATGAAGAGACTTTTGGGGCAAGTGCCGTTAGCGAGCACCTAATGAAGGCCGGTACAGCACGCGCTCACACACCTGTGTGGCGAGGTCAAATTGCCCAACAAAAAAGCAAGGTTCCTTTGATGTAACAGCTTAACCAGCTTGTTTTAGACGGCATTTATATATTTATTTCAAAAGATAAACGTCAGTAAACATTTACAACTCTACCGTAAGGCACTCCCCGCACCAATGCAGCACAGGCATCTCTCCTGTGTGGTTGGGCACCGAGTGGCATTAAAATGGTTCCGTTGGTAGGATACATGCCTATTAATAAAACCGGCCAGATCTGTATGTAGAGTTCTGGGAAACACGAGCGCGCCACCCAGACAGATAACGCGTATTGCTTGACGAGCGTTGGCAGGGACGCCACTCAATAGCCGACATACAAAGCGTGGAACCTTTTTTTATTTACAGGGAGGCACAAGGATAACGTGGCCCTCTAAAAATCTTTACGGTTTGCAGAGACACCAAGACACGCAAGCAGCACCACACAAGTGCAGTTACAATTTAATTGGAGACTTGTTGCAGCAAGTGCAGAGAGAGTTCTGATGAAGGCAAGGGCCACGTTTAAGAAGAACAAGGGCCAGGTTTAAGAAGAACAAGGGCCAGGTTTAAGAAGAACACATTTTGGGACCATTTTGGCCTGGGTTCAAAATGCCACCATGGACAACTTAAAATAAATTTCATAACATTTTTACAAAAGTAGAACTTTAATTAATAGAAACACTACAATCCTTTATTAATTTCAATTTTGATTGTGATATTTGGCCCATCTAAGAACAGTTAAGAGTTGCCTGCTTTGTGCACGCACATCTGCGTGTGCAACGCTAACATTTAGGTTGATAGACAGTCGGGGCAAGCTCTTTTAGCGTGCAAACATCAACGTGTGCACGGTCGCACGAGGGCGTGGTGGTAGCGACGACTCGCAGCCACGCCTGCCCAGCATCCCGTGCTGATGTTGCTTAAAGGCAAAATCAACAGGTGGCTGCCATGACAGCGCGGGGAGGAGGTAGCACGGACGATATAGCCACGGCTGGAAAATTAACTCCGGTTGCCAGGACAGCAGCTCAGCGCATTAACCACTATACCAACCCGCCCCGCCCCCCCCGGACTTCACAAGCACTTCTGTCAAGGCTGACATGGGACACGAGCCGAGCGTGTGATCAGAATCCCACCCAAACGCCCACATCTGCCCAGTGCTCGCGTTCACACAGCACCAGGTACTCAAGTTCACGTCAAGCCATGAGAGTGGCCAGCACAGACCGAGGCAAGCCATGAATGGGAATATAATCAAGTTGGGCAACTGTTCAAGCAGAAGACCATCCACCATTGACTGGGTCACGGTCCCAACACGCACGCACGTGCCTACACTCCACCTTGCATGTACCCATGCTCAGACCACACGCACGACTCGCCACCAAGCGACAGACAGATTTGCACCAGGCTCTCCAAGGCCAAGTGACGTTTAGAAGACTTACCTGCAAGTGGTCACAGAACAAACCCATGCGTTACAGGCGACCCTAAAATACGTGCACACACACACGCACGAGGGCACACCTGAATGCTTTGATGTGCATGGGTAGGGAGCGGCGGAGGCCCTGCCGGGGAGACACGTGGACGGGCGACGAGGTGCCGGAGCCGGGCGCCGACCCCGCCGGGGGGCCGCGCCTCGCCTGCGTGGCGGCCGCCCGCCCCTCGCCCCGCTGCTGCTGCTGCCGCTGCGACGTCGCCGCCCCGTCGGCCGCCGACGTTGCCGCCGGGGACGAGATGCTCATCTCGTTCACCAGCGCCTCCAAGTCCACGTCGTCTTCTGCAATCGGAAGAGACGCGCGCACGGCGGAACTCACGGGGGGGACGTTCCCGGACGCTGACACCCCAGCGGCAATTTGTTTAAGGGGGGGGGGGGGGAAGGGGGGAACCGGGTTTTGAGGAGTCTGTCAGCAGGGCACACGTACAGAGCATACATCCATCCCGTTTGGCTCGCAGGTGCGGAGTGCTGCAAGCGCCTACTTTAGAAAGGGGCTGGTGCGACACGCGAGGGTGTCGTGGCCAGTGCCATACCTGGCCAATTGCCTCCCCAACACCGACGTCTTACACATTGCACCAGGTACCTCTCAATCTATGGACGAGTCGACCTTGGGAAGGGTTCAGGAGGAATGGTTCAGATACTTGTCACCGATTAAATAAAAAAAAACCCGCAGTCAAAGAATTGAACACCCGGGGCCACCAGGGCCGGTAGCGCAAGGGGCGAACCGCGTCGCCACCACGCCAACGCTCCGCCGTACCTGTCATAGTCCGCAGCGAGAGGCGCCTCGCTTCCCAAAAGGGTCAAACGCGGCACCGCCACCACCGCTCGGACCTCGAACTGTGCGGAGGCTCCCCCCGCAGAGCACGACGGCACTCGTCGTCGTCTCAAGCGAGCGGCAGCGGAAAAGCAGTCCCGAAATAAAAAGCGGCAACATCAGCTTCCTCGAGAGCGTGGCCCAAGCGGATGCCAGAGGTTGTTGCGCAACAAGAACAGGAAACTGGACGCTTGGATTTTCCCATTTTTATTTTAATTCCCCCACGCCCATACTCCCCTCCACACTAAAGAGCCAAATCAGGAGAGCAGATCCAACAAGCGTAGCTGTGAACAAATTCTTCTAACTGCCACGACAATGGCGTTGGTTCCAGCGACTGCACAGACCACGAAATAGAAAGTCAAGTCCCAATGAGCCACTCAACGAGTTACCTAAAATGGGAGATATCACCAGTTGCCAGTCACTAAACACACACACGCAGTGTTTTTCTAGAATATGCTGCTTTTTTTGTTTTAAACACCCAGAATGGTAGAGATTTGGCAAAAACATCCTGAGAAATAAATGCCACAATGTTTAAAACACACCGAAATCCACATGTACATTTTCCCAGCCATCTGATCCAAGTGAGTTTTCACAATGTGGTAATCTTGTGGACCAGACTGTTGATAACCAGCAAATGTGATTAAATCACCAGGCAGCAATTGTCAAAGGAAACGATTAATAAATAAACACAAAACACTGCCTCGAAGCGAGTGGCGTCGCGGGAACACCGTGAACTTTAAGTCCACACCGAGAGCCCATGTCACCATCCCCCCCCTCCCCGCAATCTCCATCCCCAGCGAGTGGGGGACAATAGCAGCGGAAAGAGACCGCGCCACGAGCGGGAAGCCACCACCGCCACCAAAAACAAACACCGCACATTCCCAGCGATCCCGGCGTCCCCGTAACTTACTGAATTTCCCCTCCGACACCAAAAGCCGTGAGAGCAAACTTTTTGTTTTAATGCCAAAACGTAAATCTTGAACACTCACCAGAACTATAATAATGCAATCTTGAGACCATAGCTTTCCAATGGGCGTTCAGGTTGCACCACGTGTCGTTTGGAATGGTGTTACGATGTTAAGCGACATGCTGCCAGAAGCTACTTTAGGAATGGTCATTTCGTATGTAGCACAATCGCAAAACAAGCGTGACATTTGACAATTTCATTTTCTCCTAAATGGGTTTGGATGGACGGGCGAGAAGTGCGCTCTCCATGCATCAGGCCACGGGCACACGACAGATGCTGTGGAAATGTACGACGAGACTCTGCTGCTGCCGCCGCTGCCCATAGCCATCCTATCGCTACTCGGGCGGGGAGCACAAACCACGATTAGGAGAGCACGCCATCGTTCCCCGGCAACCTGACCAAACAAGCAGGGGGTGGGGGGGGCAGGAAACTCGAGCACGGCAAAACTTATGCGAGTGTGCGCACAGACGGCCAAAAAGCACACGAAAAAAATTAAAGCCACAGCCGGCTGTGTAGGTTTCTTGCCGAAAAACACTAGCCCCCCCCCCATTCCCTACAGGGCAATTCAAGCCCAGGTCTCCTTGGGGCCCAAACTTTGTTGTCAGCCAAGCAGCAGAGAATCTTTATATGTTTTTCCATAAACCGTATCCATTGTGCGATCGGTATTATGTCATAAGAGGAATAACTGAACTCGCTCAGAGCAGCATGACCCCCTTTCCGCAGGCAAACGGCCAACAGAAGCGGATATCAGAGCTACCTCAGATCTCCATCATGTTAACGATAGAAGAAGTGACCATTCTAACGGTTCTAAAAATATTGTATAATACTCAGGTGATATTTAATAACATTCATTGCAGAAGCAAATTTTAGTCTTGTTTTTGGGTTGTCATTGACGACCAGGTTGGAGAACAGCACTCTCCGGTAGAGAATCCAGTTCAAATCACAGTAGCCCGTCTAGATTTTAATCCAGGATGTCAGCAACATTGAACTTTAAGTGTTTTGGAATATTTTTATTTCTTTATTGTGAATGCCACGGACATTTTTTTTTAGCTGGTAAGAATTTAAGGTCAGCATTAATCAGAGCCCGTTCATAAAAGATCAGCACAAAAGCACCAACGTTTATAAAATTTCAGTTCAGGAATAACCACGGCTGAAGCGCGACAGGACTGCGTAAAGCGCAATAAGAAGTCGTCACTTGACCCTTTTATGAGGATAACTGCGCAACATTTCCCACATCCAGTCGTTAATAAAAAATGTGGTGCACAGATGTGCAGGGCAAAGTCACATTGTAACATAGTCGGCACAAGATGCTTATAGTGCGCATCAAATCTACTAGATTATCTTGAAAGATAACATGGTAGAATGTGCATCCAATTTCAGAATATATTGTTGCCAATGTCATCTTACAGAAACACTTCCCTTTGCTTAAAGCCAAAGGACGACAACAGCTCAGCTGGAGCACCACAATTACAAAAACAATCCAATAGCAAACTTAATGCAAGAATGGCAGGTGGTATTATCAACAATTTCCCATGGAATGTAGAAAATATGAATATTTATTTATACTGGTGGAATCCGATGAGCGCAAGCTATTTTTCAGATATCCAGTAAATACCATCGAGATCCCTTCAAGTTCCCTTTTACCACCAAGGGGCACTTTCCATTCAAGTCACACCATTTTTCAATGGCCAGACATGGAATTTAACAAAATTACGTGAAAAATTGAAACTACGGTGTTTTTGCGTGTAGTTAGATCGGTGACCAGAGCGAGTAACGTGCTACGCCTCAAAAACATTTTTTAAAAATCACAGGCGGATGAAATGCGAATTTGAATCCAGAATTACCAGCAGAGGGAGCTCTGTGCCCAAGTCACCCAGTTGAGTCACCAGCACAAACCTGACGATAGGGGGCACCAATCCCTCGTGGTCACAGTCTGAACACAACCTGTGCCCCGGGCCCGACATTCGTCGAGCTCAGAGTAGATCCATGCACGGGCTGACGCAACACCCCCCGCAGGACAGAGAATCGGACCAAAATAACGCAAATTGCTCCTTGCATTAAAGGATGCCCCCTTCGGCAAAACATCCAAGTTTAAAAATACCACCTTCAAAAAAGCCGTCACTGCAAAAGCAGCTTCAGGCTGCCTTTGCACAAAGTAAATAAAAGTGGCTTCATCTAGAAGACAGCTTGGTTTGTAATTTTGGCTGCCAAGGAAGCAGGCTGATGTCGCAATCTAACTTTCACAATGCTCAAATTCAGCTATATTACACAAAGGTTTGCCTTCGAATAGGACAAAACAGAAACATCAAATTCAATAAAAATGGGACCGGTTAAAATTTCAGGGAAAGGCTTCCTTTCTCTATGCCGTGTTGCTTCAGATGGGGGTGTAAACTCAGTTTTCAAACTCAATATCCTGTCTTGGCCAATCGAGCCTCATGGCCGACAGCATGGGGAGCAGTGGATTGACAGGGCTATGTAAATTATTGAACCTGCCTGCATCAAGATCGTAACTGCGTAAGCAACGAGATCACGGCACAATCTAAAATGGAGAAACAATGGGTAGAGGCCTGCACAATTATCCAGGACCTTTCCCATCATCAGCATGTACCAATTGCAATCTTAAAGGATAAGGAAATTAGTCAAAACACCGTAT
Organism: Lampetra fluviatilis; assembly: GCF_964198595.1. Taxonomy (NCBI): domain Eukaryota; kingdom Metazoa; phylum Chordata; class Hyperoartia; order Petromyzontiformes; family Petromyzontidae; genus Lampetra; species Lampetra fluviatilis. The sequence goes on from NC_136305.1 coordinate 1,325,333, forward strand.
ATAAAGCAACGCTTCTTTAACAACTATCCTGCAGTTTCCAGGAGAAGTGGAAAATTCCAATTTATTTTAGCAGATCAATCGATTTCAGCGTTTCACGCAAGATTGATCGCAATTGAGAGAATCTTCTTCATCCAGCAGTGGATCGAAGAGCCGGCTACGTTTGAATTATTGCAACATCGTGCCTGTAACGCAAAGCATAGGGCGTGAAGCGGATTTGATCGTGGACAACACCGTGCACATTGGTGCAATGCGGAAAGCCAACGAGACCACCACAGTTTGTTGCCACCAGGGGTCGCTCGCGGGTGGGTAAAGTCAACCTCTCCACGAATTGGCCAACAAGCCAAGGGGAGGGAGAGGGCCCAGCCGCCCAGGTCTGCCACTGACAGTAACAAGCACGGCTTACGTCGGGGGTGCGTTCTGGAAAAGAATGGAAGACGAATATCAAAACGATCTCCAGGGGAGGGCGAGGCCGAGGGGACGGATTCGAGAAGGGAGGGACGATGTCGTCAGCGACGTGGGTTGAGGCGACACAAATCAGGTTGCATTATTGATCAAGGTGATGATATAAAAAAAAACACGGGTAAACGTCGAATGGGGGTATTCGTGTAACTGGAAAACTAAAAGTGGGGCGAGGCTCAACCCATAAAAACACGGTCACCGGTGCCCATCGCCAGGGGAAACACGGCACCACCACCTGCTCCGGGCCTGACGATTACCAACCCACAGCGGTTTTACGCATCAGGTGCTGCAAGACTGCAAACAAACTTACAAACTACTACGTCCATCCAAAGGAGGGGCGCGGTGGCAGTGGTTAATTAACACTCGCTATGCACCAACCAACCTGGGTTCGAGTCCCAGCCATCTCGGTGGAAAGTTATGCCAACGACTTATGGAAATGCCTCAAATTTAACCCGCACTGACCAGCACGAATTGCAGTCAAATAAACTGCAAGGGTCAACAGGAGGTCTTCATCGAGTAATGGATCGATTACTGGCTGTAAATTATTCTAAAATTGTATTCTTTAGGACACCCAACAGTTGGGGCAGAGCACTCAAGGGCACCTGTTGTTGATTCATCAGCCACGGGCCGATCAGTGGCGAAGCATAGTTGGCATGGGGCGGCGAGTGCAGGGAATGAGACTTGCACTCGTCTTCATAGCCCAGTGCCAGGGCCATTCCGGCCCCAGTGTGGCTCCACTGCCTACTCTCTCGATATACCACTGGGAACAACCTCAAATAAACCTCACGGACGGTGGGGCAGATCGTCACTGTGCTGAACCCGAAGCGGTGACTCATGTCCACACATCCACCGTTGCCTCCTGCCCTCCTGCTCTGGCACAAAAAAACGCTCACCCGAGCACGATGACCCATGACGGTCACTCAAAACCCCCGACCCTATTCATGTCTCCCCCCCCCCACCACACGGGGCTTAACCTTTAACCTATTTGCTTAAAGCCACATGCTCATTCAGCAACTCTAGGCTGAAGCCACAACTAATTAGGGATGGCGGTGCACAATCAGCCCTAATCCCCACACGCGACTCGCGGGAGCACTCGCGCCCCATCCTTGCAGTGCGCGAATAAGCCGACGGGCGCCAGCGGATTGCGCTTGGTGGTTTGGGAGCAGCCCAAAACATCCCATGCAGCGGCGAGTTCAACGCTTGGGACGCGGGACGCAAATGCCGCCGCCTCGTTTGTGCGAGTGCCTGGGATTTTCTGGGAGAGGAGATGTGCCGGAGCACTCGCTGTTAAAATTTTCTATTTTTTTTATGTCACCACATGCAATAAAAACGGGAAAAAGGCACAAAAGTGGCGGTGCTCAGGAGGAAACTATGCACACATTAGAGGCTCGGGACAATTTGCAAGTGAATGGGTCCGGATTAAAAAATCAAATTCGCTAATTTCATTACAACGCAAATTAGTTCCACGTGCAAGTCATGGCACAACCTTTACCAGCGCACCATAACGCAGATAACCCAAACACCCCGTATATTTACTTTTTTTACATTTTCATTGTTTGAGCCTTGCAGGACTGTACATTAATTTTGTATGTTCGAACAATTAGCAGACTAGCAATCACGTGACGATTGAATGTTGCACCACAGGGTTTATCCTGGAAGTTAAAACAAGTTTGAGCCTGGTCTGTTCCTGGATAGCAGAGCATTTGGAAAGATGATAAAGCATAAAGGAGATTCTTAAATCCATGTCTGCAGCTTTGAGCATTATCCCCTAATAGGAATTGCGAGTTCTCCAACTACTCATGCTTCTTCCTACATTCAAAAAGGAATTGACCAAAACATTCCAACGCATGATCCCACCCAGACACAGCCATCTTATGTCTCACTGGAGACTTTCCGCGTTACAGGGCATCACCACTAATGCAATGGATAGCCTGGTGGCAAAGGTGCGCTTGCCTTTCGGTCCTGGGTTCACCGGCTCAAATTCGACATCAGTTCGCCGAGGATTTGCTGTGAAAAAACAATCACCACCACGTAAATTAGCGAGGACGTAACACGGCACCACAACTGTTCCCAAAAACCACAAGGTGTGGGGGCGGGGGGGTTCACACCGGGTGCCACCAACGAACAAACGTGGGAAACGACCACAAACCCACAAACCCCCACTTTGTGCTCAAACTGTCGCCTCTGGAATGCTGGCCGAGGTCAAATGGCTCCAAGTGCTCCTGTTTGGAGCCAGCATGGGATTCCAACAAGCCAAACTACCAAGCAGGGAACAGCTGACAAGAGGCGACGGACAAACCAAAAGGAGGTGGTGCTTGTGCCAACAAAAACAGAGGACTCCCCCCGGGTGCATTTAAATACGGTCGCCGGCGTGCCACCACCACGACACGCACACAGAAGCCCCTTTTTCCACTGGCATATCCGAGCCACGTCAGAAGGTGCCCTCATGGCTCAGGTCATTTTTACCCACATCGCTTTTTACCATTCCAGAACAAAAACATTAAAAAGCTTGCCTTAAAGATATCCGAGCAGCTCGTAACCAAGCAAGGATAACCATATCCATCATATGAAAATGATTAAACGCATGGTTGTCAGCGGCAGTTCCACTTCTGCAGTGGAAAACAAACACTCCGCACCTTGACGAGAGCTGGCTCGGCATGGCTCCCGGCACAACTCGGTTGCACAGTGGAAAAAAAACATGGGCGAGAGATAGTCGGTGGCCACTGAGGGGGCCTGACGTGACCAACCCACCCACCTGGCCGCTCGTGGTGGAACCAGGTGCCCACGCGCCCCGCTGCACCAACCACCACGCGGCACATCGTCGAGCACCACGTGCTCACGGCCGCCCCACCCCGGTGCAACACTCCTGGAGCTGGGACGAATGAGTGGCGTCACCGGCAAAGCCACGATGTGGCCCGTGAAGGGGAGGGGGGGTGGAGCCTACGCCCCTCCTCCCCTACACACACGTGGGCCTTACCTGGCCCGCACCCACCTCGAGTTCAATCTAAAACGGGCCCCCAAATGTTGGTCACCCATCACTGCAGGCACCCCCCATCCGCACTACCACTGGTGCTAGGGGGAAATATTTGAGCTGAAAAAAACTACATTTCGCATGCGCACTCATCGCCGTCAATGGAACGGCCTCTTGCAGCCAAGTCCCAAGTCCTACTTTCACCCTCGGGGAGGATGGCTCCTCCCATCAGCCACCCACTAAACTACTTCAGGACATTACCTTTTCAAGTACGATTTACTGACAGTAGTTGACACCATTGTATATTGTGCAAAGCGTTTGCAAAAATTGAACAAATCCGATGGCCGCTTCCTATAGTGGAACATTTGGACGAACGCTAAAATCAAGTCAGGTCAAATTGTGTGTTCTGTCGATCAATCATTGGGTCACACTTTTCAAATGCATTTTCATTGGCTTGACAAAACTCACATCATCATCATCAAGTACTGCGCTGCGTGGTGTTTTTACACCGGATTGGAGAACCCAGGTTTCAACCGGCATGCAAGCTTAGCGAGTTGGTGAAGCAGACCGCTCTTAAGAACACCACGGCGCTCCCCCTCGCAAACCTCACACGTCTTCACTTTGCATTTATAATGCAAAGGGAGCGTAAAATTACAACAGCACGAGCCGTTTGCACAGCAAAACGAGCAATGTTTAGACAAAAAGAACCGTTGCATAAACAATGTTTGCAGCGCCGGCACTTGCACAAGTATAATTGCAGTTTTCAACTCTCGAAACGTCCCACTGCACGACTTCATCACAACACCCCCCCCCCACACCACGACCCCAGGCCCCCCACTTTCACCTCCTGGACAAGCGACATTCCTGCAAGCCACCATTCAGCCACCGCGCCGACTGCTATGGGAACGTCAAAATCGCAATACAACATTTATTCGCCCATCGTAGTGATCGGCCGGGCCATGAGGAGCGTAGCACCACGACTGTAAGAACGCGTGCGAGTCGCCGACGGAGCGTCGGGGAGCAGAGCTGCGCACACTTGTTAGTTTGCGAGAAACGAGACAAAACGAAAACGAGCAGCAGGTGGGAATTCTAGCACCTGTAAACAGATGAATCAGCAGACTACGGTTCTAAAGGTCGGTTTGCACACACGCACAAGAATGTTACGTTTTAAAAAAAATGGCCTTCAGGTCTGCTGTTTTTATTTTGTTTCTTGGTCGTTTTCCTCCGTGTATTGCAAGTAGAATGTGCATCGTGTTGCACGATAAGAAAATCCATTCGGAAATCACAGCAAGGTCCCATATCAGAACGGCAAGGAAAAAAGATTATTCACCTTGGACCTTCTCAACCGAAGAGTGAAAGATTAAAAAAGGCACACATTCAAGGAGTTAGCATTCAGGCAAAACTAAATTTAATGCAATGGGTTTTTAACACCAGTCGGCCATCGGTGACTGGGGTACGACCAATTCACTAGAATTGAGAAAGCAGATGAGAACCACCAGGCATCCATCTGGAGTTGAACCCAGGCCACCAGCGCGTGCCCGCTTCTCTCCGTCCAGCCACCTCCACCCCTGGTTCTTTGCAAATCAACAATCCACACTAACATCACGTGGGAGGGCATGCCGTCAGCTGGCAGGCAATGAACAGATTGTGTGCACAAGTAAATGAGAATTGGCAGCTATTTGCATGGAAGTGCAAACAATTTTGTCCATAACGTGTAACAGTCGCCATCAGTCGATACATTATTTGAGATTGGATTCTCTCAACTTCCCCGGTGAACACGCCTGTGCCTCTACAGTTGCGCGAATAATAATTCAATGAATTAAAATGTTGGGCATCAAGGAGGTCGTGTTCAGGGCGACTGGACGAGTCTGAAGTAAAAAAAAGCGAGTTGGGCAGAACGAGCATGGGAGAATTCTACTGGCACCTTTCTCTGACCAAGGTAACAACGCCCAATTGAAGCAAAAAACCGATGGGGAAACAATAAGTAGACGAAGAGCAAGTGGGAATGTGCAATTTTACCAGGAATGGCCCGAGCTATATAGCTCTTTTTGAGAATAGACCTGGGCCACAAATCAAGTGACTTATCACATGGAAATGTATAGCAGTCAATCAAACTCTAAAACACATGTAGAGTCTAAAATAGAGGGGGAAAAAAAAATCTGGTGGCCCAGAGAAAAATCCACCACCACGGGGAGAACACGCAAACTCCAAATATACCAGGGGTCGGGATCGAACCCAACCTCCTACATAACCAGGCGAGGGAGTTAACACCGTCACTGAAGCACCCAGAGGGGGGAAGCAGCACACACAAGCACCAATTCCCATCCACCTGACTTGGATTCTCTCAAAACCTCCGTATGCAGGTAGACCAGATGGGCACGCTGCTGCTATAGTTCGGCTCAATGGGAGGCATTTCAGGGAGAAGTTTAATTTTGCTTAACCAGTTGAGAACAAGAAGAGTCTCATTGCAAGACCGATTAAGGTCAGAAAACAGGGCCACACCAACCGTCAACCGCAATGTGGCCGCACGACGCGTGCGTGCGTGCGTGTTGAGCTCCTGCGAGGTGCTCCTGCAAAGGGAGCGTGCAAGCCCGGAGGCCGCAAGGGCACACGTGGGGGCAGAACGTCACCGGGGCCCCACCAGTGTTTGCCGGAACGTCGCCCTGCTGCAAAGTGGAGTTGTCTTCCAGAATGCCCTGGGGCTGGACTGGAGGTGCAGTTCGCCGCTCATTATCCTACACACACACACACACGTACACGCACAAGTCAACAATGTAACAAAACTAAAATGTACAATCTCGGCACAGCCATGCTCAATATATTGCGATTGAAGCCGGGTCGAGGTAACCAGCACTGGAGAATGTTATCGCCCTTACACGCCCCTGGCACCTCAATAGCCACCACTGCCTTTCAAACTTATGCCATCATTTACCAAAAATCATGGAAGAGTTCAAGCCAATTGGTGAAATATGTCTACAGACGCTGCATGTACGAGTCTTCAGGGGGAACTTTTTATAATCATGAACATGCGTTGCCGAAACTGCACAACTCCCTACCCATAAAGTCTTAACTACCTCACAACAGGGGGACATTCTCCCCTGACCTACGGGAACACACCATCCTCAGTCTTAAATGATGAAACTATGGTAAAGTTTTATAATTCGGCCTAAGCATTTCCTTCAGATAAAAAGGTAGTTTTGTTCCCTTCTATTTTCAAGAAACAGTTTAGTATTAAATCGATAGGTTGACCATGTTTGTACACCTTAATTTCCACTGCCACAATTTTGCGACTCTTACTTTCAGAGCATCTTAAGGATTTCGAAGAAGATGGAAACTAGAAATCCATGGTCTGAGCCTCATTAACCATTACCCATCCACTTGGAGGAAGCCTCCAAATTGTAATCCTTTGCTGCAGCGAACAACAAATACCTTCATTGTGGAAACAGGCTCTTGTTGAAAGCAAAATAGAATAATTATGCTCAGGCTTCGTAGAAAAGGAAAATAAAGGCAGTTTCTGAAAACTAACGCAGTCCAAAGTAGCTCACAATACCAAGGGCCCATAACATTTGAAAAAAGCCATTTTAGAAACACAACAAAATTAAATCTCCTATTCGGGAACATCTTCTTTGCACTCCCCCGCTCCCATGTCGAATGCATTCCAATAATTCTGAGAAAACAAATCCCCAAGGTCCCTCCCACCCCGTCTTGAAAAGGGGCAGCGCACTCACGGAAACCACGAGCAGTGAAGCCATCGGCTGGCATTCACACGCTGCCACTCCCAACGAGCCATCATCGATTCCTCCTCCACCACGGTGCCCATTCCAGACTTCACAGGGGAGGTTTTTTCCCATCCCCGTCCGATAAAATGACATCCCCCACCCCCCTACACCCCAGTTATGCAAGCGAGTCGTGTGCGTTTTTTACGTGGTATTGATTAAGTCTTGGTTACTGCAGAGTTTGCATTTCCCTCAACTTCCATCACCAGAAGTTGCACCTAGCCGACCTTGGTTTAGAACCCAGGCGATAACCCGAGGAGACACAGGAGAGCCTTTCAAGGACGACGTGGGTCAAACCAATCATTTACTCTGGGAGGAAAATGAAAACAGACTAAATAGATAGGAATTTAGGCTGTACCCCCCCCCACCTCCGTCCAGCTGTGCGAGAGCATAAATCTCGACGAATGAGAATACAAACATTCGCGAGAGCAGGGGGGCTTGCCATGCCGAGAAGACCACAGCTGCAGCAGCAGCAATGTAGGCCAAGCAGAGGCGCAGTCCTGCAAGTATCGGCTCACCCCCCAGCAGGTGAAAGGGCCCTCATGGGGCCTTGAAGGAGCTCCTCTAGAGCCGTTTGGCCTACTCTTCCACAGACCACGTAAGTTAGAAAGCAATGACGCAATAGCAGCAGAGGGCGTGGCAGACTTGACCAGTCGCATTTTACCACAAAAATCGGAGGAACTTTGGACAACCCAGCCTCATGCATCGGCATCAGACGCAGTCATAGTCCTGCAACAGCCACGTAAAAAATAATTGGCAACTAAAGGACCTCTAAGGCAGACTCGTCATTCTAATTAGAATCGCATGGACAAATTTCCATGCATCGACCAAGGAGGTGGTCAATAGAAATCCTGGCATTGACAAGGCACAGTAGCCAGGGGCAAGTACATCGTGGACATTCAAGGCAAGACTCGCACCCATCGTCATGCGGCATTACCAGCTTGCATATTACATCTTCCAACAATTATAGAAGTTACTTGTGGCAAATTGCTTCCCCCCCCCCCCCCTGCAACTTTTTCAACTACAATTACTCTAATGATCGATCGTCAATGCCTAAGCACAGCTTGATAAATATTCAGTAGTCTGTCCAAATACAAAAATCGCCAAACGCCATCCACTGTCAGTCAACTATTGGCCAGCGTCCTCTAGCAAGGAGTGCTGCCCAAGTCCACCGGTCTTGACCAGGGACTACACGACGATTCGAATTAGTTGCGTCGATTAAAATGAACAAATTGCCAGAATCAATATTAGGTGGCGACAAGTCACAGGGTGTTGACGTACGCCATGCCCAAAAAACAATACGGGTGGGAAAGTCCAGAATGCAACGCTTAGGTGGCCATATGGATAATGGGTGCACTCCAAAAACATAAGTTAGCAGGGCAAGAGACTTGGCACAGCAGCTTCAGTCGTGCTTCCTCTGCTTGCCAAAGCCGCACGGGAAACTTGGACGGCAAGTTCACATTTGATAAACGCGCGCAGTAAAGCGGGTGGACTTGGGACCGCGTCCAAATTAAAAATCGGTGCGCGCGAGACAGCCGTTGATGAAGATGCGTGGACGCACCTTGCACAACGGCACTCTACGAAATTACTGCCACAAAAACACGAATGTTGACTCAAGTTGGTTAGGAGGGGAGGATGGCCGAAAGGGCTCCGTTATCCGCCTCGTGAAAACAAGACGTCAAAAACTTTGCCAGACGTTCACCTCGCAACCCTCAAAACCCCCAGGACTCCCTCGGCTTTTTTTCTTCGCAACCCTCAGACTAGCCCCAGACCCCTCCATGCTCGGACACCAATCCATCCCCACCCAGACGCCCCCAAATTCTCTCCCCTCGACTTCACCCCCCCCCCCCCCCCGTAACCCCAGAAACCTCCCTCACTTTCGAGGAATTTGAGAGCAGGTCAACGCTGCCCATAGGGCAAGGCAAGACTGCGCACACACATAATGGGCACACGTTCCAGTGCGACTGGTTTGAGGTTATTCACGGAGAGAGAGAAACGCCCTCGGGCTGCAGCGCGATATTGGTTTTCGTTTTGGGACAAAATTGTATGGTTTAGTACAGCCAAGTGAGACGAGTGAGGTGGGGGGGGAGAGACTGCTCCCGTTTTGTTCTGGTTTAAAAATGTTTTTTAAAAACCTCCCCAGTGCAAACAATTATGGGGATTTAATTGAGGGCAGTTTTGGAGGTGGGAAGAGCGGTGGTGTTGGTAGAGGGAGAGGGCTGTGCAGGGTTTTTTTTCTTCCCCCTCAAAGTAGTTGTGGAAAAATTGAGACATTAAAAAGGGTGCGGAGGTTGAAAGTTAAATTGCTCTAATCTCATAGCTGGTAACTACCATGAAGCGTCTCCTCCTCCTCCTCTCGCAAGGCCAATGCAGCATCAAGCTGTCCAAACCGGTGCACTGGGAGAGGAGGGGGTGAATAGCGGAGCCTACGCACGCAAGGACGTCCAAACGCCATCCATGCCTCACGCCTAGAGGCCCTGGGTTGCTCGCAGCCAACGTGAATGCGGCATTGTGCGCGCGGACGGAGTAGTTGAGCGGCGAGTGCGAGACCACCGCACACGCGCCATGTTAAAGGGCCAGAAGCTGGACCCAATGCGTTAGGGTCTCTGGGAGAACGGTTATAATTTTTAAAATCGAGACTACTTTGCTACGCCTGTTAGCCCTTAAAAATGGGTTTGGACGTTTAAAGCCGGAAAAACAATTTCAAGTTCAGGCATGGCCACTGCTGTAAATGACCAATGCTAAGAATTTATAAAAAACGGTATTTTAAATGTTCACGTGTGTTTTTTGGCATCGTGGTGTCAAGAGTGGAATCATGTCAGAACATCCATCGTGCAGGGGGGTGGGGGGGGCAACCCTGAAAGCAACGTGATGAGAGTTAAAAAAAGATTGCAAGTTGGCGTTGTTGCCCACACCCCCCCCCCCCTTGTTGGGGATATAAACCATGTCTGGTACTAAAACTGCAACTGATCGTCTCTACGTTCCGTTGCTGTGCACCTGGGCTTGGTTTTCACTCGCAATGGCTCCTGGTCCACCAACCGTCACGTGCCTAGGACCGCACCGCCGCATCGAGCAGCAGTAGATCTTTGCCAATCCATCACTGGACGAGGGCTTCCCTTCCCACACCATGGAGGGTCGTGGAGGCAGCAGTGTTGCGCCAACTTCACCATGCCGGTAAGCACGGGTTTGTTAAGACGGTGAACACATGGGGGGGGGGGGCATTTACACAGCACGATGGAGTGTGCCAAACCAACTCTGCTGCTCACAATGTACCCCCCCCCCCTGCAACCTTGTTGTTAGACACGGTGGTTGCCCATCAAAACACCAGGGAGAAGCTCTGCGTAGCTTCCAAGAGCTTGGCATATTCCGGGGCAATTTAGTTTTTTTTACCAGTCATGGCATCATACCAAAAGCAGCGCAGGGTCCACGAGACGCATGAGCGTTACCAGCGCATCGCACTTCCTTGGGGAGGATCGTGTACCCAATCTAATGCAATATTGAGAGTTGTCTTTTGTTTTTGTTGTAAAATCTGGGCAACTGGCTAAAAAAAAAATTGAGACCATCTGTGTTACAAAATAAACAAACTCAAACTCAAGCCTATTTGGCGAAAACGGTGGAAAATTCTGTACCGTTGGGGGAAAAAAAGAAAACACGGCCATGACGACAAGCCACCCGCGCTGCAAGCTCACCTCAGCGTTTCCAAGTCCTTTTGTTGCACGAATTAAAGGATCAAACTGGCAAACCTAAAACTCTTCCAGGAAAGTAAAAAGGAGGATTTGCCAAAAGAGCTATTCTTGGAATGACGAAACCGTACGCGGAACTAAAAACTAAACCATTTTTTTCTCACCAGGTAAGGTCCACGGAGCTAATTAGCTCTTTTTCAGAAGGGACCTATCACAAATGGTATCTCAAAGTGGCTTACCACGTGGAAATTTATCGCAGCCAAATACTAATCGCATGTAGATTATAAAATAGGGGGGGGGGAAATGCACACGACCACAGGGAGAACCACGCACACGCAAAACACACAGCAGGCGTCAGGGTCGGGATCCAATCCACAACCTCCTGTCCACCAGGCGATGCACGTCCATCCCCACACTTGGAGACCACTGGGAGAGCCGCACCTCCACTACCCGCGTCCCTTACCGACGTCAGCCAATCAAGGGAAGCGTGTACACACACACACATTGGCGCGTGTCTGAAACACGGCCACGTGTTAAAAATTAACCCGCGTTTGACCGTTTAGGCCAGAACTCGCAGCGTCAAAACTCAAGGGCGGAGGACTCCACGGGGTTGTGGTACGAACAGAGAACGAGAAAAGTGATTTCCACCCCCCCCCCCTCAAGGAGGTTGGGGCAGCACGTGACTGTCGATATTGCTCCCTGGTGGTGCCAGACGGTGCAATGGCTACGGGGCCCATGCGGTTCTGGACAGCGGAAAATCTTAACGCTCCGGTAAATGGGCGTTTGGGGAGATGCGCTGGGGGTCACTACCGTTCACGATGGGCCATTCAAATTGAAACCCTCCCCCACCCCGCCAAGCCTCCATCACTATTTACAAAACAGTCACCCCCCCTCCTCCACCTACCCTCCCCACCCGTGCGACGCGCCAGAAAACGTTGCCAGCTTCCCCAGCCACTCCTACCCCCTCCATCTGCTCTTTTCACCCCCCCCCCACCTCCTTCACAACCCCGAGGCTGTGAGGAAGCACACAGCTGGGGAGACGTAACGCGACTTCTTGGCCACAGACGATGCACATGGAGCACTTTCCAAATCACGAATCATTTGGCAGCTACCGCGGATACGAAAAACAAAAATAAACGGACCGCATGCTCGAGCCTGCACACGCGCGCGCGCGCGAGCGCAAGACTCCCGAGTATTCGAGCATCGGGCGCCGTTAGCAAGAGCCTAATAAGGGCCCTCAATGCAATTGTTGTTGAGAGACCTGCAAGGGGGATTAGCACCAATGAATGCTCGGGCACAGTCCTCTCCAGTGCTGGTGTCGACATCACCCAGGGACTTAGGTTTAGGTCACGCCGACCCAGGGAAGGGCTCAAGCATTAACTAAGAAATTTTTAAAACGCAGCAACAAGAAAACGCAAATCTTGGCCGAGGTTGGAGGGGGGGGGTCGCAGACACCGACCAAAGTCAGCGAGGAACGCCCGCACGATTAACGAGAAGGATTACACAAGTACCGCCCTCTCGTTAGGAAAAAACGCGACTGAGAAATAGCGGACAAGTCGGTTTTTTTTCCCCTCCTCTGCCAATAAGGGATGTACTGTACCATGGCGGTTTCAAATATGCGTCATGACCCTAAACATCCCATACATTAGGCACGCCAGCACGTGCTACATGGATCCAGCTGTGTGGCCCAGCTCGTCACGAACGTGAAATATGCGTCCGATCTGCCTCTACGATTCCATCAGTAAACAAGGAGACATCTCGGTTATGCAGTTTAAAAAGAAAAAAGTGCAAGGTCTTGTTGCCAGCTTCATAATTTTATCCCGCTGCCCGGCCGTGGCATTCCGTACTTCTCCGCATCCATTTAAATTCACCCGATGTGAAGGCAGGAATCAAAATAGACGTCTGTCTGCTTTAGAGTGGGTGTGATTTTAAACAAAGTAGGCCATGGTGTGCAGGCATCATGGTCCAATTTTTTTTTTTAATAAACTAAAAGTACTTAAATGGAAATGCATGACAAGCGTTGCTCTTCCGAAGAAAAATTAACAGGACTCCTCAAGAAAGAGCAGAGACTCTCCAAGGCTACAAAAACAAGCGTAGTAGTAATCAAGTTCCGAGCCATTTCATCTGTATCCGACGACGTGGAGGAGCCTCTCACGATCTTGGGTTCGGCATTTCTAAGTTCGCCTTGTTCAAAATATAAAATGCAACCTAAAAATTAGAATAGGATTACCCCCTTTTTACTGGCAACAAAACAGGTGTTAAGATGTTAAAACACCAAATTGAAACCTTTTACAAGGAATCATGTCCACATTAACCACAATACTTGTGATCAGAATGCAAACAAAAACGGATATATGCATGGTCTTTGAAATTTATTGGTCCAGAGAAAGGCTGTCAAAGTACTTAAATGGAAAGCTGCTAGCCAGAGTTCAGAATAGATATATTAATTTTGACAACACGAATAAAGCAAAGCTGGAAAACAAAGATTTGAGAAAAGGTGACATTTTTTTAAATGAAAGTGCATTTGTTGCAAATGTTCTCGAATTTAAAAACCCTCTGAATTGGTGCCAATAACGGCACACAAACGTGGGATTACAAAGGGGAGATTACAATGACGACAAAAGCACACCCAACGTCCGGCAGAGTCAGTGGCCGCACCTGAAAGTACTGGCGTCGCAGGCAGTTGTGGGGCCTCCCTGCCAAATCCATGCCAACTTCGAGCCTCAAACTCCCAGTGACGGTTTCCAGCAGCTGGCACACGAAGAGGAGGCTTCCTCCCCCTCTTTCTCTGGATCGTCGTCGTGCTCACTTATTTTGAAAAGAAGCCTCGGGAAGTCTCCAGCACCCTAGGGCAGAAGGAAACAACATTAGCATCTGTGGGAAAATAAAAAGTAAAAACAAACAAGCAGACACTGTCTCCGAAGCTTACCATCATATCGGTTTTTCGTAGTCAATACAAAATGGGTCCAGATTCGTTTTTGCGTTCAGCCACGTGGAAGTTTATGCCAGAATTATTGTCAATGCTTTCCAACTCCACGAGCCAAACAGTACTCGACTAAAGCGAATGAAATTCAAATTTCTCTTACACAGGATGGTCTTGCAAATGAGACCATCCTGGTCTCTAGTTCTCACCGTGGTGAAACCAATAACATTCATTTGTTAGTGCCATCTACGTAGGACTCTTGACAGTGTCTGGTTTTACGCAAGGTCTCAAAGACAGATGTCAAGGAGTTGAACACACGAGGATTATGGTTAGAGGCTGTACGATTATTCGTTGATCACCAAGACACTATGCCAAGGCCGTACTATGGAAGGTGCGCTACAGATCATCATCATTGGCGTGCACCACAGACACCTTACAGGAGAAGGATGGAGGGGATGGTAGCCAAGGCTTGCAGTTAAAGCAGAGCAGCAACGTACATCGCATGCGACTTTGCGCGATTCGACAAACAAGGGAACTCATTTTCAATCTCACCCTGTGCCCAACCCCCTCATCTCGCCGCTTCAACGCTACAAGAAAAGAGTTGGGTCGAAGGGAAGGAAATATTCAAGCGAAAAACCAAGGCTCCCACAACCAACGGATCCTTGTTACAATTCATTTCGTCAATTAGAAGCTGCGAGCATTGACAATTGAACGAGGGACAAGGTAGAACAAGCAGCAACGCGTCGCAATCAAGGCCCGACATGGCCGGGGCCACAGCTCGGTGCCCAACATCGACCCACCCCGACGTCAAAACAGAATATAAATTAACCCGGCCTTAATTAACGGCTCAATTAGTAACAAATAAATAAAAAGGTCAACGGCAAGCAAAACTTCCCACAATCCCATGCCGCCGTGCCAGATTTAGATGTTGTATTACGCGTTGCCGCTTTGTTATCCCGCCCACACCCCCGCGTGTACCCCCCCCCCCACGGGGAGACCGGGGGGGGGGGGCAGTTCACTCCCGCGTGTTTTTGGGGTTGCACCGCAAGTTCCTGGCCACATCCCAAAGGCGGTGCTCCAATGTTCTAGGAGTTTCTTCAAGAACCAAATTCCACCCCCTCCCTCTCACCTCCCCAGGTCAACATCTCTCGACTTAGAAAATGAACCTGCTGTACCTCTAGCAGGCCCCCCCCGTGCAGAGGGAGGAAAGCCTGCCCAGGAGATGACCGGGAAACGCTGGCACTGGTGTGCACTGCACGTTGCCTTGTGCTGTGAATGCAGTTTGGGTTCAATAAAAAACAAAAAAAAGTTCCGAGTTTCGGCTCATTTTTAAAAACACGTGGCACGGTCAGAACAATTAAATTTGTTCCTTGAGCTCCCAGCACGTGGAACAAACTGGGCAATCTCGTGCCCAAACAAAATGCACGGTGGTACAACTAAAACCCCCATTACACAGGGGGCCCACGTGAAAGATCCCAAAACCGTCAAGTTAATTCTTGAAAAACTTGGGTCACAGGATTAGAGCTTTAGCTGGCAGCGGCCCAAGCTTAAATAAGCACTTTGAAGCATAGTTGGTGGATCACGAAGTAGCCAGAAGGATGAGAGCACAGCAAGCCGAGGTGTGGGCCAGAGTGTTTTTCACCTCGGACACCTGGTGGGGGTTTCTCCGTTTCGACCCACGTGCGTCTTGGATACTGCACCACTTGCAACACTCATTTTGGTCAAGTCCCGTAGGACCGATTGACAAATACCAATGTGGACAATCTCTTAGTTTGTTTTTTATAGCTATATTGCATAACAACTCTGGAAACCACACTGGTCAAAAAAGTCAACCAAGGCCTTCCTGGTTAAATAAACATGGTTGGTTGGAGTTTATTTTTTGTTTAAACCACAGCAATTTATATCTGTAGATGTGTGTATGGTTTCACACTTAACACCAAGTCAACTCTGACATTGCCAACTCGGCCAGATGGAGGCCCATCAACTTCGTTTGGAGGTTCCCAACCACTCCCCCAGCCAACCCAACTCATTCAATCTCACTGGGCCACCTTTTCTTCTGGACGGAGAAATATTTTTCTCCCCCCCGCACATCGCACAGTTTGTACTCAAGAGTTAGGACGCCCAGAGCAAAGGAAACCGCGGTCTTTGGCGCCGTTGCTTATTTTTTTTGTCGTTAATCACGCACGACTGGAATGGGACCAGGAGATGTTCGTTTCTCAGTTCTCCCTCATCCAGCAACCCCTTTGCCCCTATGTACCCCATTCCAGGCCCTCCCCTCCAACCCCCTCGCGTCAATAGATAATTTGTGACGGGTCCAGCAGAAAAAAACTTAAGCTATTCTTTTTTACAGCCAGAGAGCAAAGACCGACCAAGTGACTTTTCCGAAGGCTGGGCCCTTCTTCCTGTTTAGCATGGTGCTGCTTGTTGTGCAAGTTGACTAAACCGCAGCCCCTTACTGCTCTTGGACAGCTGCACGAGCAATCATTTTAAAGGCACTGGGAGCTCGAGTTGGCGTCGGATTTTGACGAGGTGCAAGACCGCACTATGGCTTTGAGTTTACCAAGTTAATGACTACAAATGGATTACCATGATGATACAAGTTGTTGCCCTTTGATGGATAAGGGACAATTATAGAAGCATTTGTATAGATTCCTAAGCTACATTCGTACATTGAAAAGGGCAAGAGATTCTGTTTAATTCGTAGACAATATCATGGGCTGAGGGGACCCCTGCAAGTTACTAGGGAGGTGCTACAATTCAAGCAATGTTGAAAAGGAATATTAACTTGACAGTCCTTGGGGAGTAGTGACCGTCAACCCCTACTAAAAAACGGCAAATTAGCAAGACTGCAGAAACCACCACTAAAGTTAGACCTAAAAAAAGTCCAAAATAGTGCAGGATATTAATTTTGAACAACAAACTTCGTCCTAAAACCTGTTCCTGGCATCCTCTATATAAATATCTTCATCTGTATATATATGCGAGTCTCAAAAACCTCTAGGGAACTTCCCAACAAGGTATAAAGCTGATATTCAGTACATCAGTAGCTTTTAGGAAAAAAAATCTGAAAATCCGAGATTTTTCATTTTCAGCCCCCCAAAATCGATTTTAAGTGCCCCATAAAGATGCCGTGTCATTTAGAAACTGTTCAAAACACAAGTTTGCGGTTTTCCTAATTTGATAGCGCATTAAACAGCAAAATACATTAGAGAACTATTGTTCGAGATGTTTTGGATTTAAGTAGTTTTGAACAAACACATTTCGTTAAAATCATAATAATCTGAAAGCAGTAAATGGAGCTTCCCCCTCCGTTTTAAGTTCATTCATTTTAGTCTAATAAAGAAGATGGAATCTTTAAATAACGGTTTCCTATGGGTACGTGTTTAAATGAGAAATTTAAGCAAGTCGTCAATGATCTTTTGCAGAAATAAACTAGTTGTTAGAGTCTGATTGTAGAAAAAAGAAAATCTTATCAGGTTCATTATATTTATTCGAAACGTTTACCTGGTGCAGACAGGCTTTATGAACGAGTAGGAATATAGGGTACGACATACCATTATTATGGTTAGGCACACATACAGCAGTAGTTCCTTCCAGCAAGGCTCCAAGCCAAGCCTCGCAGCGTTTCAAAACATTGAAAAAAATCAAGCTCCTAATACCAAAATGACAAAAAAAACGCACACCATCCAAGATGACCCATCTCTGCACACGCTCAAAAAAAGTGGAGCACAGATTGCGACAACACCCACAAAGGTTTTGCTCAATACCATCCACACGCGCACACCGCAACGCCCAGCATGCCCCTCTACGCAACAGCGCGTCCTTGAAGAGAAGTGTGCAACGCGTCAACTTGACAAGCGGAGGCACGCACCTTCGGGCGCCCGCCGCAAGAGCGCCTCGGGCCACCGCAGTGACCACGAGGACGAGGGCACGACGCGCCGCACACGCGCGGTCACGGCGACCCCTGCAACAAGCGGGGCAACGGCGCTCTCAAATAAAATTGGGCAACGAGCCAATCCGCGCGGCTAAACCAGAATTTATTGGTGGCACAACGCCGACTTCTTTCCCCCCCCTCCTCCTCTCTCTCGAGCCGACGACTCGTGTTTACCGGGGATCTCGCACTGAAGCACGTGCCAACCGAACGCTCCAGCGCCCCTCAAGGCCGACGGGGTTCCGAGTGTTCCCGGTACGACCAAGACACGCGCATTGATGATGTTGGAGCAGTTTCTGTGATGCCTTCCAGGACAGTTCCCCAACCCAAGGGAATGCAATGTTAGTTGCAAGATCAGAGGATTAAAATTATTTCCCTTGACGAGATGTCCAACGACGATTTAAGTTTGGGAGGAAAGCTAAAAAACACATTTGTTCTAAAACTTAACGACCAAACTTTCGGCACAAAACGTGAGCAGCTTCCTATACTTAAGAGTGGGGGTGGGTGCTCATCTTTACCACCAAGCGGGATGGTGTATAGACACATTTCTATGGCAGTGGCAAGTACCCACAATGACCGGTTTACGTTTCCCCACAACGGTGGTTGCTCATTTGATTAACCTCAGGGTGGGAAGGGCTGGGGGGGCACCATCGCTGGGCCACCACCACCACCAGGTCAACTCTCCACCGCTGCGACACCCCGGCCAAAGGCAAATTAAGCAGTGTAGAAAAATAAACCCCAAGAAGGTGATTCAATAGAGTGCCTTAAAAAAGTGACTGACAGCACCACAAATCGCGTGACATTTACTAATAAACATTAAAACAAATTAAAATTGCCAATTTGTAATACCATCTCCTCCTCTCAAGTTGCAAATCAGACGAACCGCATTCCACGTCCATTTCTGCGCAGCACTACGGGATCAATTGGCTTAAGAAAGCGAAAGTGGCTCCAGGAACACCGATGATGGATATTGCCTATAAAATGGCGTGATTTATTTATAATGTATACCACGTCCCTAACTTTCCAGCACTGCCCCCCCTCCACCCAGAAAAAAACACAAACTAAGGTCTTCCAAATTTACCGTAATCCAAACAACTATTACACCACGCTCTTCGCCCTGCCAGTGTAGGCCAAATGGGATATATATTCTAAAAGTATTTCGCTGCTGGGCAGCACTAACAGGCAGCCATGAGGTCCAGTGCAGTCACGGGAGGCAGGTTTAACCGGACCACACAGACGAACACTTGTGCACGGAGGGAGTGGCTGGGGTGCCAAGACCTCAGGTGGACTTTTTTTTAAAGCAGTTTAAAACACACTTTGCCAAAGTCACCTGCTAAAAATCAAAGCCAGAAGAATGCGGGACACTCGATGCATCTTAAGAACATGGGGGAGTTGAGACACCATGACCACAGCTTTGCTGAATAACAGATTGGCATCCGCCGAGACAAGCAACCTTCATGCGAATGAAGTTGCCGTTTACTTGGGAATACGAGTCAACCAAATTTGGTCTGAATACCAAGCAACACAGAATACCTAACATTAGTCCGTTAAGGATACACTTTTTTTACCATAATATAAAACACATATATAAAATAAAGTAGGTATAGGTCAAAAGCACTTTCATTCATATCGTCCAAGCAGGGAGCCTAACTTTACATCCAGACTGGGAAGGGAATAGGCTTAAATGAGCGATACAATTATGTTCCACGTACAAGAAACTTCACTCACGAAAATGTATTTTCAAAACGTAGCATATAGTCACGTGCCATAACACAATGATAGCAGGGACGTCTTGCATTGGAGGGGGGGTTGAAAACGACAAATCCTTGTGATGGTTTCAAAGCAAATGTCTTCAACAAGGCAGACGGCAGCCTGGTTGGTGGTGGACAAGCAACCACGGGGCACAAGCAGTGGCCTTGGTGCCAGGTTAGGGTGCCGGAGGGCCCAACTATGGGCCCAGAGCCTCAAGGATGAGTGACCCCAGCGATTCCCAGCAGTGCCCCCCCGCCCAAGCGCCACAACATTTTTACTCCCCGCTCCCAACCCAGAGAGGGCTGTTTAAACCACGGGGCTTCTGGGCACGAATTCAATTAGGGAATCGTGCAACCAGAAACGAAAAGCTTTGGCCTCCAAAACGAGTACCCGAATGTATAGGCACCCACTTTTAGCTTTACCGTTGGGACTTGGAGCAACGGCACATTTTTGGAATTGGACGGCAAAAGCCCCATGGTCCTTTGCGCGCCACAGTTAATCCGCGTTCTGCTTGGCATGAGATTGAAAAGCACAACAGCTGTCCGTTTTTGCATCTGGGTCACACCGACCCATCAGACGGCGTTTTGACTTTAAGGGAGGGGTGGGGAGGGGAGACGGTAAAAAGTTGACAGCTATTTTCGCATTTTTAATGCTCTATTCATCGTAAAAGCCTGCCAATGACGCAAAGGACATCTGACAAAACACGTGTTTCTCGGGTGTTACTATTGCCATGTTTTTGTAAACTAATCTATTTAAAAGAATATTATGGTGCACGCACAGCAGTAATGGTGCAATGCGCAAACACACACCACGTAAAGGATCAGGAGGCTGATAAGCTGAAATCTTAATCCCCCTTCTTATTAACCCAAGCACTTGACGCTGCTCCCGGAAACAGACCCATGTGCCACTGCGCACACAAGTTGACACTTGTGCAGCCAACACTTGTGGGTTCAATGCCAGTTTTTTGCGATTAAAGCAAAACCTCGCACAGAATCTTAAAATCCGCTTTCAATATTTGACGCCGTGGCGCCAGCGGTCGGCAAGCCGGACTCGCAAGCCAACAGATCCTCGGCGTAGCAAGGGGCACGCGTCTTGAACAGGTCGTGCCCACTCCCACCCAGCAGTAGAAATGAGGACAACGAGCAGCTTGGAAAGAAGTGGTTCTCCCACCGCCTCCAAGATACCCGGCCAGCGTGACAGAGTAGGCCAAACACCCTCAAGGGGGCTCTCGCTCGACCTCCCCTCTAGAAATGCGAGGCCCCCCTTCTGTTAGTGGCGCAGCAAGCAATTGCAGGGACTGCACCTTTACCTTTTAATTATTAACGCCACTTTAATGGAGTGCGTGTTTTATTCCCGCTTTATTATTCTATTACCACGAAGCTAAACAGCAGCGCTGCAGCACTCGCGTCACGTGCACTGTATATTAATGTAATTTGTTTCGCCGTCAATCAAACCCGGCGCGCCACCAAGGCCACCAAGGCGAGAGCCTCCGAATGACGCCGCGTGTCCTGCCCAAGCCCGACAACTTCGCCTCTCGTCGGTGCCAATACGGCGCCTCCGGCCCGAGCAACGGGCTCCAATCCGTGTGCTCCTCTGCCCCGTCAGTGCCACTGCGAGTGTCCGAGTGTGCATTCTTCATCCCCCCCCACCCCCCCGTGTTTCGATGCAGGTTGTATTAGTAGCGTCCACACAACTTCTGCAGGCAGACACGAAGGACAAATTCTAGATTTGAAGCTTTCGTGACTGCAAGGATTCATATTCTTAGGGGTTGTTTTTCGGTAAAGTCACGTAGGTAAAAAATTCAAATTAATAATAGTAAAATAAAAAAACCACGACGTTTCGGAGGCACACAAGTCTCCGTCATCAGGTAGAACCGTCACAACTAGATTTGCTGTATCAAGTAAAGTCACCTACGTGACTTTACCGAAAAAAAAAACAACCTAAGAATACGAAGGACAAAACCCACCATCCCCGGTTTGGAGAGAAGATTTCTGGGCAGCGCAAGAACAGGGAACCCCCCCCACACACACAGCGCTTACAAGCGCCACAAACACCCACCCGCAGTACATTTAAATTTTACCAATTTCTCCATATTCAAATAGCAGTTACATACTGCACGCGCCCGATTTCGACACGCATGATAGAGAACGCTCATTAAAATGGCAAGGTTTATCGAATGGTCTGCAAGTTACTTGTGCGACTCGCTTAATATCTCTTTTTAAATCCTTTATATTAAGTTCGCTTGCTTGCGACCGTGCAAATCTTTCGGTTGTTTTTTAACCCATTTCCCGTGATCCAATCGAGCTGACATTTTGCACAGACTCGTTGTGCGTGACAATTTATTTTCGTGAAATTTTTTTCCCAAAATTTTACACTTTTTAGGAAAAATTTTTTTTCATATTTAATTTAAAATACAAATGTGATAAAAATGAAACTCTTACTCAAGAAAAACAAAAATGAATAATAAAATAAAACCGATACCACGCATATAAAGGATTTATAGTGAAAAACTTTGTTTTTACGGGTTAATTTTTTTAATATCAGCGCTCTCTCGGTCACACGGGAAGTTGCAGCCATCGTGCACGGGGCTCCAATAATTACTAAATTTGTATTTGGAGTTCGATTGGTAAACAGACAGCTGCACCGACAGGCGGGTGATGAGGAATGACGTACAGGAAACGCTGCTACTGGGTAAACTCGTAAAATCTTATTAGTTTTGTTTACACATTTCATCATCTGGTTGCCAAAAAACGCATTTTTATTTAATCCTGGGATCATTTTAATTTGTGCAGTCGTATGCTGAAATTAATAAGTCACAACCAGGTTTGCCTCGAAACATTTGTAGTGTTGCCTCGATGAACTCCCATCCAGGTTTTGAAAAAAAAAACACGTTTTTTGGTCAATGGCGCATGCCGCCGTTAATGGGGCACCATTATGACCAATCCCCAAATAAAGTGCACGACCAGACCGCCCACACTTGCGCGTTTCGGGTCATTGAAGTCGCCCTGCGTCGACCACCAACGTTCGTTCACCTGCAGCAGCAGCAGCAAGTCACAACCACAGCCCGGCGAGCCGCCAGAACGGGGCGAGTTTCGGCGCCGCCGCCGCACACGAGGTCACGGCAGTGCAAGACTGAGATCCAAACGCCGATTAGCGGCCAAAACGGCGGAGGGGAGGGGAGGGAGCGTTAAACAAATAAACGCTGAAAATGTAGTCACATGGGGAGGTGTCTGCAATCCCCCCTCACCTCACGTCAGATCTGGACGGGAGACATCTGCGTGCAAGCTCATCCACGTCTCAGATTTCCCCGGAATGCCATAAGCCTCGAGAATCGGTCAGACCGATGTTTAGTTTCTAGCTAAATTCCCCACTTCATGATCCCAAGTGGGAAGAGACATTGCCTCTCATTGCCTGGCTGCGGATCATTTATCGCACCGAATGGATAAAGTAAATGTTGCTGTTGTTTGCAGCCATATTTCCTTTGACAACCAAATGCTTTTGATGGTCAACTTCACCTCGGCTCTCACATTCAGTATTAGTCGTGTTAACATTTTCCACTACGCATCTCATTTAGTACCAATGTGTTATCTTTTGGGTTTCAAAATTGTAATATTACTTGTTTCGTTGTACCCAATTTTGAATTTGCAAGCATACCCCCCCAGACCTTCCTCGACAGATCGAGTCCCTCCCCCAGTTATAAAAGTCGCACTCAACCTGGTGCACAGGACTCTACCGGCCATAGTAAAAACAAGAGATAAATGTATCCCCAATGTTTAGGACCAAATTAGTTTCTCTTTACCTGGTAAGGAAGCATTGAAATGCAATCTTGCAAGCAAATTCAGGATCACATTAAAATAATTTCAGACAAGGGCCTCATCTCAAAATCACAACACCGACCGCATTCTCCGGCTTATACGGCGCTCCGGAAACCACTCACTCCAAACGTGTGAGCGGTCACTGCACTGCTATCAGATGAGACGCAGCTTCAAGAGTTAAAAGCGCGTTTTAAGCCAGAAATATGGCATACCTGGGGGATTGCTTGAGTCCAGGCTTCCCTTGAAAGATCTATGTCACTCGGAACACCCACCTGGTTTAAATGCCTTTTGAGAATGGAATATAAACCACGTTTAAATGGTGCATTGCACCCAAGTGAAAGTTTGCATACTTGTCCAATGAAAGTGCGGTTTAAAGGACACTTCAGTACTATAAAAAAAACCCCAACATAGTTTTGTCGGCAACAAAACATGCCGTCTCCCTGAGCGCCCAAGATTAGCTCATAGATCCCCCCCCCCCCCCAAGGCATCCTTCATTGATTCATGACCTTCATTTACAACCAAGTGGGGAGCTCCGCAGAGACGGGACGTCTTTTTTTTTTAAACGAGCAACTTGACGGGTCACTTTCTCAGAGCGCCGACGACTCCCTCCACCAAAACGCAAGGCCAGTGGGGAGAGACGTGACCGGCACGACCTCTCAGTGGCACACGATCCAGAAAGCATTGCGCTGTGTGGCGTGCACGTACAAACCATTAGCGGTGCCGAACAGCATGTCCCCAGTGACCAGGGAGGGCTCGTCAACATAACACTGCCGAGGCACAAGGCAGCAGCAGCCGTAGCCAATGGATAGACTTCTGCACCAATAATTCCAACCAAGGGCGACACCGGTATATACAGCTCTCTCGCCACCCTCATGCTTACAGCGGTGTCAAAAGGTGGCCACAATATTTGACTCTGTTGAGATGTTAGTCCAAAAGACAAGGGCTGTGCCGAGTCGTGCAAGCAATACGGTAACACCGTGACATGCAAGGCAAGGTTGGTAGTCGTGAGCCAACATTAGGAATCCCTATCGCACAATTTGGGGTCTAGAAAGCACCTTGTGAGCGTCGTATTGGTAGCATTGTTTGCAGGTAGCATTGTTTGCAGCCTGCACGCACATTCTGTCCGACGAGTTGCACAATTTTCAGACGTCGGTAGAATTAGCTTAGTGCAAGGCCACACAGCAAGTCCCAAGTTGCGTGTAGAGGACCATTGACGACTTTCACTCAAGGGGCCTTTCACTGGCAAAATGCCATGAACGACAAAGGAGACATTAACAATAAACAGGTGGCAGGACGAGCCAACGGAGGAACAAAACGAACTGGGGACACTTAAGATAAACTCATAATCAAACTAAGAATAACATTGTCCAAGAGCTTGTTGTCCTTCCCCCACACCTCCGATTAGCACGGTTGGCTCGGTACGGTGCGAACGAAGTTAAGCATACACGAGACCGACCTCCACAACCTGGGGGCCCACCACAGCAGCGTAGCACTCACGTCCCAGGCGGTGGCGGTGTCGCCTGAAACACCGTCGAGGTTGCCGTGAAGGAGGAGCGCCGCCTCGAATCTCCCTACGGCTAAAGAACCCAACCGCCAAGGGCAGTGGGTGCGAGGGCAAGCAGGAGGTGGTGGTCTTGGTAATCATATGGGCTGGAGGAATTTTTATCCCAGGGCGCCTGAATGTGGGGCATAACCACTGCTGTATAGGGACAGCAATGGTCATGTCAAGCAAAAGGGTGGCACGCGGCAGCTGTGGCTACAATAAGGGGATCAACAACTCGCTCTTAGCGGGTGATGCATTGGGCAGTCGCATACACGGTGACCACTGCACGTTCATGACATGCCACGTGTTGTACAGTGTCAAGATATGCAACGCAACACTGTATACTCAAACCCAAACTTACACGCGACCCTCTGCAATGGACACGCAGCGCGCTCTGAATAATGTGCGCATTCATTGGGCGGACTGCAATGCACTTGTAAAAGCGGTCACCACATTCAGCACAGCGATGTATACAACTACCACCAACTCCACGAGTCTCGCAAGCGGGCATATTGAATAAGTGAATGGGTCCGACGTGGGTCTACTGGAGATGTTGGAGGCGCCGTCACGCACCCACACCACACCAACTTGCCTGTGCACAACACTGGCACCCACCGCCTCACGCACCGCACTCCATGTTACACGAAGACACGCATTTATAACAGCCTGGCCAGACACCAACATTAGGAACACGTTCCGTTTCCGAGTACGTAATGACAAGGACAATCAGTGGACAAGACTCGCGACAATTAATTTAGACCACTGGGGAACCAGTGGCACATGGAACCCACCGATCACCTTTGTGTATAACATGCAGAGATTAATTTAGGCCGGGTCTGTGACCGTTCAGATGCTTTCCCGGTCACAGCACATCCAGTAGATCTCTCTCTCTATGGACGTGACTGCCAGGTCACACGCCGAGGCTAACGGCGACCCGGGAAATGTTTTAGGAGGAAATAAAAACCACTCCGTACATGCGCCACGACCATGCTGCTCCTGCATTGGGCACACAGCTCATCGCCCCTTCGCTGGCCTGGTGGACCCCACCACCATCGGAGCGACCGCCGTTGCGCGCACCCACGAACGAGTCTGGAGCAGAGGCGGTGGCCACACCACCACGCCCAGCAGCAGCACTCAATCCGCCGATTAACACGCAGCCAGCATCAAGAACTGTAGCACTGCATCGATTTTTTTTTATGGCCCAAGACGACCTAGACCGCTTTCGGCTCCCACTTTCCACCGCAGATTGTATCGTGCGCGCATCCCCCCGCCAGGAATCCAACTCGGGTCGCAGGGACCTAAGCGCAACGCCCCGCTCGAGCCGCACGGCTGCATCTGCAAAGCCTCTCCCGCACTGCGCACACGTGTTTGTACAATACAGTAGGAGCACGCATGCAAATACAAAGATCCCCCGTATAGCTTCACGCGGACCGTGCGGCCAAGTGCTCAAGAGCATCTCTTAAGGCGGACAGCGCGCACGAGAGGCCAGTGGCGGCGAGCAGCACCCCGCCCCGACCGCCTTCGTATCCCCGGCGCCTGATTATGTCACACCGCACCGGTGGGCGGGCAACTCGTTTTAACTGCCGAGTCAACCTAGCGGTCTCCCAGTTAAAGTTCTAAACGCGGCAACCGCTGCGACGGAGCAGCGGCCGGGACTCGAACTCGGGTGGCAAGAGTGGCATGGCAAAGTGCGCCTACCACTGCGTCACTGCTCGCGACACACACACACTCACACACGCGACACACATTCACACGTACACTCACTCAGACACGCGCCACACACTCACACACTCGCACGCTCTTTAAACGCCAACGCCCTAAACAAGCGCACGAACCCCGATACAGACCTTGTACGCTGTTGCATCACCCGGCGCTGCAGACGAAGGCGGCGATGCGAACGAAGAGGATGGTGACGATGTGAAGTTAAAAAGTGGCCAGAGCCAGACGGCTACTCCGCGAGTTGGAACTTGGCGTGTCGGAGTGGTGGCGGTGGTGGTGGGGCCCTTAGCCGTCCGTCTCCCTCCCTCCACCCCTCCCCGGTCCGTGTGCCGAGCTTTAAAAAAAAAATTTAAAACAGAAGAGAGAGAGCCCAAGGAACGCACAGAGAGAGAGCTGAAACAAGCCTCCCCCCACAAACTCAAACGCAACTTCCCTTCCAGCCAGTAGCGGTGAAGAGAGAGAGAAAAAACGAGGGAATGGATATTTAGTCGACGGAAGGAAGATGATATGATGGAGGAAGGAGGGAAGGAAGGATTGGTGACCGAGGATTGTGTGTCTGTGAAGGTGTGAGCCCTAGCTCTTGGCTGCTGCTGCTGCTTCTTGTCATGAGGCTATGCCAGCAGTTGCAGGACACGCCACAATTTATGCTGCACGCGAGTGGGCGGGCCTGAGAGAACCCCACTGAATTAACATTAAACACAGAAGAAGAATTATTATTGGTGTCTCTGCGTCGCTCGCTCCCCACCACTCACTCGGTCGGCTTGCGTCCTCAGCAATGCGCACCGCCTTAATTCTAGATTTGAAGCTTTCGTGACTGCAAGGAATCATCTTCTCAGGTTTTTTCGGTAAAGTCACGTAGAAAGTAAAACAAATAAAAACAAAAATCACGACGTTTCGGAGGCAACACAAGTCTCCGTCATCAGGTGGGACTGTGACGGTCCCACCTGATGACGGAGACTTGTGTTGCCTCCGAAACGTCGTGATTTTTGTTTTTATTTGTTTTACTTTCTACGTGACTTTACCGAAAAAACCTGAGAAGATGAGCGCACCGCCTTGTACACGGCTCTCGCTATTGTGTACGCACGCTCATCCGGCTGCGCCGTATTAAACGTGAAATTACGTTACTTTTTTAAATGGCAATAGTATCGTTAGCGTGTCGTACCGGGACACAGGTGAGGTTAATGCGCTTCATGATGATAGACGTGCCAATTTGTGATGATGAATGATGCAGCTGAGAACGATTTAGGCGGAGACGCCGTCTCTAAATGTTGATGAGGGTAACTGGGATGATGGTGGTGATTGGATGATGGTGACTGTGAATCTCATGATGATTGGCAATCGCGGCCCCCTTCCCTCGCCTCCCTGAATGTGTGCAGCATGTGCCGGTGTTTCGATTCACCATTCACCAGTGAGACCACCTCGCCACCAATAATAACTCATACAAATAACTCGTAACCATCGTGTTTCATATTCTTTGGTTCTTTCGGTAAAGTCACGTAGACGCTCACGAAGCTTTAAGTCAAGATGCATCGCGTTCCCGTTAAGCGACATTCAAAATCTAACAATCACAATACAAGACCCTCCGTGTAGCCTTAACAGACTGTAGGGGCAAGTTTCGATTTAAAGCTTTCGTGACTGCAGGGATTCATCTTCTTGGTCACGTAGAAGGGAAATAATAAAATAATAAAAATTAAACATAAAATAATTCTCACGACGTTTCGGCCACAACGCAAGCAGCCGTCCTCAGGTGAAGAACAGGTCTGTCGAAACAACCAAGAAGATGTAGGGGCAAGTGTTGTTAGCGAGCACCTATGAAGGCCGGCACGGCACACGATGGGG
The DNA here is from genome assembly GCF_964198595.1 of Lampetra fluviatilis. Classification (NCBI taxonomy): domain Eukaryota; kingdom Metazoa; phylum Chordata; class Hyperoartia; order Petromyzontiformes; family Petromyzontidae; genus Lampetra; species Lampetra fluviatilis. The sequence goes on from NC_136305.1 coordinate 1,353,744, forward strand.
TGGGTGGCCAGCACCACGCCCGGCCGCCTTTGTGGCGATGTTTACACACCGCACCAGGTACTCATTTGAGGCTAGGTCCACCTAGGGGAGGCCCAGAACCGTTTCAGATAATCGTCACTGGTGTTGGCTCCCCACAATTACACTCCCAAACGCACACACAGATGAGTAAACACTTATTTACCGGCACAGTACCGTGCACATTACAATGACTATACAGTATTTGCTTTGGGGTTAATCTTGTAAAAAAAGACAACGTGTACTGGTGGAAGGCAGTAAACATCACATTATGGGGTTAAATGTCTAAGGGTGAGGCACAGAACAGAGATATTCGTGCCAACGCAAGCATTTACATGATTTGCAGTGCACTGCGCGTTTGCAATCTCAACTCGGCGAGGTGAATTGCAATAATTGGCATGGATTTTAACGGCCACTCACTCACCCGGTGTTCATAGATTGCAGTATTTTGTGGCACTGCGTTGACAGTGGGTGCATGACCACAAATGACAAAAACACGAAAACATTCGTCAATAAACAAAGACCTTAAGTAGGTGACGTTTCAGACTGGGCTTTCATCAACGCACTTAGGTCAGAATAACTACAGTGGTAAATCCACATCCTCAAACAATACCTTGCAGATTGGCCAGACTCTTAACATGTTTCTATCGAGTTCTGTCGAAGGTAAGTTAGTTCACTGTATGAGAGCGCATTGACATTTAATTTTATCCAAAGAGGCTTGACAAATCTCAGCCATTGCAGCCAATTGCCATCACTGAGCCAGTGGTGGATATTCTACATTCCCATGGCGCCAGTGTCTCCCATAAGGACAACCACCAACAAAGTAGTAATTACTTTATCGACCCCATAAGGATGATGGGCTTTGAGTCAACTCAATTGGCAAACCCTTCTAATTGTGAACCCAGCGCTCTGGCCACAGTGTCACTTCTGCTGATATCATATTTTGTCGAGATAGTGCAAGCTTTTATCAGGGCTCGTGCCGCTGATAAGAGACAGCAAGGGCGTTCCGTGTGATGTCATTTAGACTCCAGACAAGACGACTCTATGACTGCGCACTGCGCCGCCGCTCTCCGTGTGACTCATGCCTCGTCTGGACTGTGCGGAGAAATAAAAGCCCCGCCGAGTCTCGCTGTTTATTTAAATAAATTATTGCAACAATTAGGGCTAGAGATAGGACGAGCCAAGCGCATGCGATACAATTATTGTGTTTTGGAAAATTCATAAACTCGTGTTTTGTACATTCAGTACCCTCGGGTACAAATCGGTTGTTACAGAGATGTCTTACGCGAATGTCTTACACATTCTCGTGACGGAGCGATGTAATTTCTCGTTGTGTTTCACAATGTTTGTAGAACGGACACGTGGCACTAAAATAAAACACGACGCTTATGACTGCAATAACATCTGGACACCAACATTTTCACTCACAGGGCAGGTTCAGGACGAACCTCTCCACTCCTCGAAGTCTCGTGCTGAAACTCTTCCCAAGTCACCATCCAAGAGGCTTTGTCTCCCGTGGGATCCGACGCTAAATAAGATAGTCAGCAGACGAAGCCCCGTCGACCTCTTACTAATAATGTATTTATTACTATATACCGTTTTTTAAAAATATAAAACATTAGATACAGGGGCAAAGGTGCAGCCTCGCAATCGCTCGCTCACGCCAATGCTAGCGGAAGGCCCCACTACGCTCACAGGTATTTGGCGACTGTTCCATGCTGGCCATTAGAGGCGCCTTGGGAAGAGCGCATGGCTGGTATCTGTGGATGTTGGTTCAGGAGTATGACGATGACAAGAGACGAGGCGACATTCCCGTAACACGATGCTTCCCGTACCTCCGATGAGCACGAGTGGTTACGTGCGGTGCGAAAGAAGTTCCACATTGTACATACATCCAAGGGCGACCTGAGAATTAAAAATACACGGAGATATTCGGGTGCTGATAACAGAATCTGTACCCACATATAAAACACTCAGAGCATGCACACACATGTACAAACTGGGAGTTGCAAGTAGCTTTTAAGTTGTAAAAGTGTTGTTTTTCAGAGTAATAATTATTTGGAAATTAATTATGCGGATTTAACAGTATACAGTATCATATATGAAAAAAAATATTACCAGCATTTGTTTGTATTTATGTCCTTAAAGTTCATCAATAAACTTACTTAGCCCACGAATGGAACGCCCCGAGATTACGGTCACCGCATGGAGATGGAGCAACGGAATTTCAGCGTGGACGTTCACATCTCAGGAGCGTGAGACAGCTTGAGGGAGGAGACCTTCATCTAGCAGTGGATTGACCATGGCCGATGATGATTGGTAATTATATTCTCAGGTTTTTTCGGTAAAGTCACGTAGGTAAAACATTAAAAGTAATGAAAGTAAAATAAAACAAAACAAAAATAAAAATAAAATTCACGACGTTTCGGAGGCAACACAAGTCTCCGTCATCAGGTGGGACAGTCACAGCCAGATTAGCTGCATCAAGTGAAGCAATGATTCAAAATGTAATCCCTTATAAGCAAGTTGAAGGGGGGGAGGAGAGGGGGGGGGAGTTCATCAGAATGTGGTAGCCAATGAATGGAACGTATCGGGAGGGAGGGGGGTGGGAGGGGGAGGGAGCCAACAAAACATTTGGCGACGGCTTGGACGCGGCTGCTGCGCACGCCAACACAATGGGCAGAAAGGGGGGAGGGGAGGTCTGATACACATGATAGAACAAAGGAACGAAAATGCCCATGTTTATACCAATGCAGGCTGAAAAATGAAGAGAGTACTGTTAAAAATAACTGGGGATGTTAACACTCGGTGAAGTAAATTAAAATAGTGCCTGTCAGATAAGATGGTCCAAAAAGTGTAATTAAGTCTTTTTTGCGTGGTTAATAACATCTTTCCAGTGATTACTGAGTTTGTACCCATCATCACGGTTGAAATTATGTCTGTGTTTGTATATTTGTATGGCTTCGTGTACAAACCTTTGATGGTAGCCAGGAGGCTTGCAGAGAACCTTGGTCTCGGAAAAGACAATATCATGAGAGCCCGCCGAGTTGTAGCAATGATCGGCAACGGCCGAAGAATCAGTTCTGCCGTGTTTCAGATCTGACTTGTGCTCGCGGACACGATCAGCAACATGACGTTTTGTTTCTCCAATGTAGCAATCACCACAAATGCAACTCAATTTGTAGACTCCAGGATACTGTAAGTCAGGAACGACATCCTTCACAGATGGAATCAGATCACGGATTTTATGCACTGTGCTGAATCGGACTTGGATCTTATGTTTGTTTAGAATTTTGGAGATCTTTTTGGTCACGCCTGCTATGTATGGTAACGTGATAGTTTTGGTCGGAGTTTCATGTGGTTGTTTCTGTGTGGTGGGAGAGACAGCTTGGCGGATAGTACGGTCAGAGTATCCGTTCATCCTGAGGGCCCGATGTACATGTCTTAATTCATCAGTCAGGTGGTGTTGGTCAGAAATTCCATGGGCTCTGTGGTATAGCGTTTTGATGAGAGAATTCTTTTGAGATGGGTGGTGGTGGGAATCCGGTTTCAGGTAGGAATCTGTGTGGGTGGCTTTCCTGTAGACAGAATGTCCCAAGGATCCGTCAAGCCTCCTCTTAAACAGAATATCCAAGAATGGTAGTTTACCGTCTTTCTCCACTTCCATGGTGAATCTGATAGATGGGTGTCTAGAATTGATGTGGTCCAAGAAGTGGTTCAATGCTGGGAGGCCATGTGGCCAGATGACGAAAGTGTCATCCACATATCTCTTCCACAGGGAAGGACGCAGGGTGGATGTCTGGATGGCGTCTGATTCAAACTTTTCCATGAAAATGTTGGCTATAACTGGTGACAAGGGGGAGCCCATAGGGGTACCCTCATTCTGTTTGTAGAAGGTGCCATTCCAGGTAAAATAGGTGTTGGTGAGGCAATGCCTAACCAGCGCAGGTACATCAGAATTCAATCCCTGTTGGACTAAGTCCTCAATTATTGTTAGGGTGTCCGGTACTGGGACTTTGGTAAACAAAGATACTACATCAAAGCTGACGAGAATGTCATCAGGAGATAGTACCATGTCCTTAACCATAGAGACTAATTGGGTTGAGTTGAGTACTGCCGAAGAGGTCTTGCCTGTGAAGAGGAGCAGAGTATCTGATAGAAAACGGGCTAGTTTGTACGTCGGAGAGTTTATCGTCGACACGATGGGTCGTAGCGGGGTGCCTTCTTTATGGATTTTAGGAAGACCATAGAGTCTGGGAGGTCTTGCCGCCGATGGTTTTAGAGAGGGACGTTTGCTTGGTTCGATTAGGGAAGTCGAACTCATGATGATACTGTTGGTTTTTGTCGTTAGGCTTTTAGTGGGATCGTTTTTAATTTTGGAGTAACTCCCATCATTAAGAAGGTCCAGGATTTTGTTGTTGTATGAATCTTTATCCATGATGACCGTGGCATTGCCCTTGTCTGCCGAGAGGATGACTATATCATCTCTCTTTTTTAAATTCGCGAGTTCAGAGCGTTCGTTTTTGCTGATGTTACTAGTGGGTTTCTTAGCATTCTTGAGAATAGTAGCTATTTCAGCTCTTGCTACATCAGCATGGATGTGTCCTATGCCTCTGAGGGCATAGGACACATCCATGCTGATGTAGCAAGAGCTGAAATAGCTACTATTCTCAAGAATGCTAAGAAACCCACTAGTAACATCAGCAAAAACGAACGCTCTGAACTCGCGAATTTAAAAAAGAGAGATGATATAGTCATCCTCTCGGCAGACAAGGGCAATGCCACGGTCATCATGGATAAAGATTCATACAACAACAAAATCCTGGACCTTCTTAATGATGGGAGTTACTCCAAAATTAAAAACGATCCCACTAAAAGCCTAACGACAAAAACCAACAGTATCATCATGAGTTCGACTTCCCTAATCGAACCAAGCAAACGTCCCTCTCTAAAACCATCGGCGGCAAGACCTCCCAGACTCTATGGTCTTCCTAAAATCCATAAAGAAGGCACCCCGCTACGACCCATCGTGTCGACGATAAACTCTCCGACGTACAAACTAGCCCGTTTTCTATCAGATACTCTGCTCCTCTTCACAGGCAAGACCTCTTCGGCAGTACTCAACTCAACCCAATTAGTCTCTATGGTTAAGGACATGGTACTATCTCCTGATGACATTCTCGTCAGCTTTGATGTAGTATCTTTGTTTACCAAAGTCCCAGTACCGGACACCCTAACAATAATTGAGGACTTAGTCCAACAGGGATTGAATTCTGATGTACCTGCGCTGGTTAGGCATTGCCTCACCAACACCTATTTTACCTGGAATGGCACCTTCTACAAACAGAATGAGGGTACCCCTATGGGCTCCCCCTTGTCACCAGTTATAGCCAACATTTTCATGGAAAAGTTTGAATCAGACGCCATCCAGACATCCACCCTGCGTCCTTCCCTGTGGAAGAGATATGTGGATGACACTTTCGTCATCTGGCCACATGGCCTCCCAGCATTGAACCACTTCTTGGACCACATCAATTCTAGACACCCATCTATCAGATTCACCATGGAAGTGGAGAAAGACGGTAAACTACCATTCTTGGATATTCTGTTTAAGAGGAGGCTTGACGGATCCTTGGGACATTCTGTCTACAGGAAAGCCACCCACACAGATTCCTACCTGAAACCGGATTCCCACCACCACCCATCTCAAAAGAATTCTCTCATCAAAACGCTATACCACAGAGCCCATGGAATTTCTGACCAACACCACCTGACTGATGAATTAAGACATGTACATCGGGCCCTCAGGATGAACGGATACTCTGACCGTACTATCCGCCAAGCTGTCTCTCCCACCACACAGAAACAACCACATGAAACTCCGACCAAAACTATCACGTTACCATACATAGCAGGCGTGACCAAAAAGATCTCCAAAATTCTAAACAAACATAAGATCCAAGTCCGATTCAGCACAGTGCATAAAATCCGTGATCTGATTCCATCTGTGAAGGATGTCGTTCCTGACTTACAGTATCCTGGAGTCTACAAATTGAGTTGCATTTGTGGTGATTGCTACATTGGAGAAACAAAACGTCATGTTGCTGATCGTGTCCGCGAGCACAAGTCAGATCTGAAACACGGCAGAACTGATTCTTCGGCCGTTGCCGATCATTGCTACAACTCGGCGGGCTCTCATGATATTGTCTTTTCCGAGACCAAGGTTCTCTGCAAGCCTCCTGGCTACCATCAAAGGTTTGTACACGAAGCCATACAAATATACAAACACAGACATAATTTCAACCGTGATGATGGGTACAAACTCAGTAATCACTGGAAAGATGTTATTAACCACGCAAAAAAGACTTAATTACACTTTTTGGACCATCTTATCTGACAGGCACTATTTTAATTTACTTCACCGAGTGTTAACATCCCCAGTTATTTTTAACAGTACTCTCTTCATTTTTCAGCCTGCATTGGTATAAACATGGGCATTTTCGTTCCTTTGTTCTATCATGTGTATCAGACCTCCCCTCCCCCCTTTCTGCCCATTGTGTTGGCGTGCGCAGCAGCCGCGTCCAAGCCGTCGCCAAATGTTTTGTTGGCTCCCTCCCCCTCCCACCCCCCCTCCCTCCCGATACGTTCCATTCATTGGCTACCACATTCTGATGAACTCCCCCCCCCTCTCCTCCCCCCCTTCAACTTGCTTATAAGGGATTACATTTTGAATCATTGCTTCACTTGATGCAGCTAATCTGGCTGTGACTGTCCCACCTGATGACGGAGACTTGTGTTGCCTCCGAAACGTCGTGAATTTTATTTTTATTTTTGTTTTGTTTTATTTTACTTTCATTACTTTTAATGTTTTACCTACGTGACTTTACCGAAAAAACCTGAGAATATGAATCATTGCAGTCACGAAAGCTTCAAATCTAGATTGGTAATTAGGTTGCATTTATGAATGATAGATGACTAAGGGATTTTTATGTATGTGTAGTGTAATAGCGCCGGCTGTAGGGCGGCAGCTGTGGTGGACAGACGGCACACACGCCGGTGAGGTTGAGCACGGTGCGTGTTGGCAGGGCGGAGGAACTGGGGCAAGGGTCACGGAGGACCCCGTCTGGAAGTCCCTGGAACTTGCTGGGAGGTTCGAGAAGGGGGCACGGTCAGGGCGGAGCCAGGCCACGCCGGGAGCATAAAAGGAGCCGAGAGCGGGGGGCTCAGGGCTGCCGGTGCTGGGAGTGGACTCGTCTCGTCGTTGTCTCGTCGTCGCTACACGTCTCCGCTAGACGCTGCGCTACGAAGGAAGAGTAGTTGGCTCTGTCAGTCGGCGCCGTCAGTGTTAGACGGCTAGTGTTGTGTACAGGCTGGGCTGAGCTACTGTGGAGAGTGTGTGGACGAGACCGTGAGAGTTGTTAATAAAGAAAGTGCCTCCTAGAAACTCTGTCTCTGAATCGTTTGACACCACACATGTGTATACAAGGTAAACTGAAACTCGGTGATACAGGATACAGTTATACAGAGGTGCAATATTTAATTGTTTAATTTGTGTAATACCAGACAAAAATACGCCCTTAGAAAGACAAGGGCATTTAACGGGCTTGTGGGCACTGTCAACAAGCGCCTCTGAAGGCCGACAAAGCACACGGCGGTGTGGGGGTAGAGGCCACGACGCCCGGCCGCCTTGTCTTCCCAGTCGTGACGTTTACACACCACACCGTGCACTCGTTGGAGGCTGAGTCGACCTAGGAGAGGCCCAGGACCGGCTGGGATAATCGTCACCGTGGTGTTGGCCGTGAGCGGGACTCGAGCTCGGGTTGCCGAGTTCGTAGCGCAGCGTAGCGCTGACCGCTACACCACCGCTCCCCGCAAGTGTTACAACACAGAGACAAAGGTCCTCTGTATAGCCTTAACAGACTGTTGGGGAAAGTGCTGTTAGCGAGCAACCCCCAAGCATTACAAAAGACAAAGACGCGCACTATTAGAAAAGATACGCACACGAACATCATCACTGTGCAGAGCTTCGGGTTCACGTGGCTTTGAGATTCATTCATTCATCCACGGAGCGGCGTTGGGGGTGGGTCGTGGGGGGTGCAGAGTGTGCACGCAGGGTGAGGACTGTGGGGGGGGAGGGTAGTGGGGGGTGCACAGTGGGCACCCAGGGTCCGAGCTGTGGTGGGGGGGTAGTGGGGGGTGCACAGTGGGCACCCAGGGTCCGGGCTGTGCGGGGGGGGGGGTAGTGGGGGGGGGGGTTCGTGGGGGGTGCACAGTGGGCACCCAGGGTCCGGGCCGTGTTCTCTCGGCCAAATGACACGTGACGTCATGCCTGCCCAGCCTCTGCACTCACGCACTGTAATAGCAGCATACATTACGCACGCAATTAGCAGTCTACGTTCCCGTGAGCGTGTGCAGGGCAGTCCAGATGTATTGTGACCCCCCCCACAATGAATTGACCCCGAACATTTGTTTCCCTTTGCATTTTAATTTCTGTTTTAAATAAACCTTACTTTTAAAATATGACGTTTCAGAGAATTCAATATGGGACACAAGACATCTGGGCCCGCCTGTGCACAGCCTAATAGATTCCAATGGCCCTTATAGGTATATATGTGTGTGTGTGTACGTATAAACAATGTTTACATACGAGATGCAGAGTGCAGTCATCACGTTACTAACGGGTCTGAAAGAACGCTGGCGAACAGACCTCCCGAATAAACACCTCCTCATTCAAGACCCAAACATCGCAACCGCGTGGATTTGACATTCATCGAAGACACCGCCGGTGTAACCCTCACTCGAAGACGCTGGTTGTAACACCAGCAGGCCGAGACGAACGTCTCCTTCGTCGGTTGTACAATTAAAGACACGAGCAGCAGCGGCGGTGCAAATTGTAGCCGTGCAAAACCCAAAACCGTGGAACGTGCAAATCGAACGACGTTTCGCTCTGTGCCCCCATCAACTGGAACGGCAAAACAACCACGAACTCCCCGCTCCCTCCCGAATCCCTCTCGCGTGCTAGCAGCAGGGGCCCTCGACGTTGGCACTCAGCTCCCAAGCGGGTCGCACATCGTGTGCACGAACTGAAGGGGGGCATCTCGTCCGCGACGCGTGCATCGTTGTTCGCCGGTTCCCACGTGGAGGCGGTGGGCCGCGAAGTTGCCGGTGGCGGCAACTGGCGCCGCAGGGCGCGGAACGGCAGCACTTGTCCCCGTGCTGAGGTCATTCGAATGGCACGAGCGACAAACCCGCACAGGCCCCCCCCCACCCCCCCCCGGGCGGGGTGGGGTGGGGATCACTGCCATCATCATAAGCGAAGTAAGTTCACGGCGTTCTTGATTGATGCATTGTTTGCTGTTGGGGATCATTTCTACGGTAACGACATCACAGGCACGAGACGCACGCACACCTGACAATCACAACATTTCGCATGACATCTTCCTGGATTGGCTTTGCTAATACTGTAGTTGGCTGGATGTTCTTTCACGGTGTGGGGTGACACACTCAATCTCACTTCGCTGTCACGCTCGCATCGCCCGTGTCAAATCCGGGACCGTGGATTCGTCAAGACAGTATATGTGTAGTGAGTTCAACCGAGTCGCAGACGTACTCTTGGAGGCAACACATTGATTTAACACCAACACACGGGCTAACTGCCCCTTAACAGAATAACAACCTCTGGTGGTGACCACCAGGCTAACTGCACTAATTACCACGTAACTGCTACTATGGACCGGGATCCTAGCTCGGGTCCAGGTCCACGTGTTGGAGACTCGGAGAACGTAGAGCGTAAACGAAGGTTTCTTCAGGATGAACAACAACGCAGGCCCCTCTAGGGGACCCGGCTTATATTCTCTGCAGCGTGGCCGGCTCAGCCCTTGGCCACGCCCACCTTCTAGAATCCTCGAGCAGGATCTCGACCCCGACCACGTGACCACCCCTAGCCCCCACTTGGGGCCCCTTTGTAGATGCAACTGGTCACGTGTCCACTCGGGTCAACCAGAGTGCCATGGCCTTTAGTAACCCCGTTCCTACCGCCGGCACTGCCACACCCTGTCCTGTAGGGGCTGGCACTGCACGCCAAGCGTGGTGCCACTCAGCACTCACCAGGCCCCGCTGAGGCCGGCACTGCACCCACACCACGTGGTGTCCGCGTTGTCGCTACACCGCACGCCGTGACCCTCTAGGGCCAGAATTACACAGTGACATCCCGCGATGACACTCCATATGTATACTATATACGTATACTGTAACAGTGTCAGCTACGTTGTTATGTATCCAAGGAATGCCTCCACGAGTCTCCAGGATCGTGCTCGCTGCACTGGGATGGCTGGTCAACAACGTTGTAAAGAATGTATCCCGTCATGTGTGACAACTCAGCGATACCCAGAGATGAACCCTCGCCTGGGAGAGGATAACACTCAAAGGCGCTCACAAATGGCCCCATGACCCCACTGCCCGTAATTCCATCTTCTGGGCAACTTATTGTACATCGCTTTTGTTTTACTCATATGCGGGGCTTAATTTCTCGCTGAAAATATTCCGATCGCTGGTAGACTGGAGAGAAAAAATCACGTGAATGGTAGCCACAGCCGTGGTGAGGGGTATACTGGACGTTGTGTGCCGGTTGCTGATAGATTCAAGAATATTGTTTTCGCACTACCATCTCCTGGCCACCTCCCTGATAGTTTCATCTGAGTACATTACTCACCAGGCTCTAAACGTCTTGCTTCTGGGATCTGACAGGACAATTTAGGTCACATGCAGGGTGATTTGGTCTCAGCGGAGTTCATAGGTTCCCGTCTGCTTTAACTGATGGCTGTGAATGAATTGTGGAATGATAGATAAATACGTGAATGAGTGTCGTATCAATGGATTAAGCGGGGAGGGCGGTGACACGGGTGAGCTTGCTCTATTTACACTCGCGGGATGGAGTGCGTGGAGCGTGACGCACAAGCTGTCACCACGTGGTGTTGGCTGCCCCCACGTGTGACTCGCCTCTACATGTGAGCGCGTGCGCCTTCAGGATCTGTCCATGGGTGCACGTACACACGCGCGCCGCACATACACACACACACAATGCCTAACCTATTACGCGCCTGCCAACCTGTAAAATGATATCATGGATACACCCTCCAGCCAATGACAACCCACTCACACGCGAGAGGGGGAAACACACACACACACACGCATAAATTCAACACCAGGGAAAAGTGAATAGTTATGGTGGTAAAGTCGTGAATATCATAGGAAGGAATGCGAGTAAAAACACAACACTACTGTTTACGACAGGGCGGTGACAAGGAACAGCAGTAGCTCGTTCGCCGCTCTTGGCAGAGGGTCACGGTTCGAGTCCAGCGGCTGCCCCCATTAACGCTGCGGATGTCGTAATACGAATAATACTGCTACGCGCTTCACAATGCGGGTTAAACATCCCCTGACATCATTTGCCAGAGTAGGATATCGTGTGCTTGCAGATACACAGCACAAATTTTCCAACATTCAAAAAATTACTCGCAAACAGCGCCCCCTACTGGCAAACGAATGCCCCGGGTCGTGCTTGCAAAATGAAGACTATTCTGGCCTCTTGAATTCTCAGCTCGTTAGCCAAAACAGTCTGGTAAACTAAAACACATTGCGTGATTTGATCATTGCTGCCCCATTTCGCGCTCGTGTAAAGCATGGAAAGGGGACGCAACTGCAGGGCCCAGTGGGAGCTCCAACGGCTGATTCGTGCAGCTCAGCTGGTCACCCGCATGCCTCGTTCTTCCGTCTCTTTTCCTCCAAAGGCTTTAACAAAATAAACCGACGAATCGCTCGGTCATCAGAGACGCAGCGAGTCAGGAATCAAGCACAGGCGCTTCTTGTTGTGAAGCACGTGTATGACGCCTGTGCCACCCTTCCGCCCTCCCAATCCCTAATTGTGGTGAAATGGTCTCTCCGCACACACACATCCGCAAACACTATGATTAAACACACGATCATTCTCCTCTCCAGAGCAGGTAAGAGCCCCTCTGGATGCATTGTTCTCGTTCTGCCGTGGGACGTCTGCAGCCAAGGAAGTGTGCGCGCGTGTCGAGGTAGTGGTGTGCGTGGGTTGCATGTCTTGCTCCGAGTGTCATTCAGCAGCCTACGTGCCTCTCTCCACGTAGCAGCAGTGGGAAGCGAGACCATGGTCGTGCTTTTGGCGCATGGTTCCAGCTCTTACCACCCAACCGCCCGTACCAAACTGCGCTAATCGGAGGTGCGGGGCAGGGACGACACACTTAACACACAAAAACTGTTCTAAAGAAATTAGTTTATGAAGCTGCTTAATCTAGACTAGTGGCACACCAGTTACGTGTCCTCAACAGCGCATTTAGAGTAAGTTTTTGCAGTTTTTTCCTGGATTTTTCTGTTTGCGCATAGTCACTTTAAGATGTTTTCTTGTTCATGTTTTTGTTTTTTGTTTGTTGCGGTTGCACCCGATTCTGGAGCCAAATGGCCCACAGGGCTCTACCAAATAAATGAAACTGAAAACGGAAACTGAAGTTAATGAGTTGAAAAGAACATTTCACAAGCAGTATCTTTGCGTGTTTTCATTGGTAGTTGAGCTGTGCTCATCAACTCACTCCAGAGTGCTTGAGTTGAGATGCTGCTTTAATCAAGAGACGACTGAAAATCCGGAATTGAACACACGACGACCTCAGCGCTGCTCGGCTCAGTGTCTCGAACCCCTGGGGTATTGTCCGACAAACATCATAGTTTCAAGACAGACTCTTGAAAAAATCCACATATTAATTTTAGTTAAAACACGGTGGATTGAAAAAGGTTGGGGCACCTACACATTAGCCCACCAGTACAAGCGAGTTGGACAGGACTGCCGCTGCATAAAGACATGTGACCAAAGTTATAAACACCCTGACTTTAAGTTGAACTTGGATGGATTCCATTTCGTGACAAGCACACCAACCGAGGTCTTGAATCCATCACGCAGGATGATATGAACTTTTAAAACACACATTTTACGTGTTGCTCACACCATGTTTGACTCATGATATTACAATTTTGGCTGTTAGCCAATTTCCTTGTGAGCAAACCACATGACAGCCATTCTATAAACATCAAAACACACGCGCATCGTCGGGTGCAATTTCTTTCTCAGGTGACTGCCGGCGGACGGACCTTCACTAAAAGGGAGCCCTATAGCGCTGCTCTACACGGTACATTGGCCTACTCTTCCACACTGGTCAAACGTCTTGCACAGGGTGGGAGTACCCACACCATCTCCCACCGCTGGGTAGACAGAGGTGCGGGATTGATAACAAAGCACTTGCAACATTGTTTTCACTGCCGTGCTCGAGTGACCGACCGACTCGTGGAACACTTTGGATTGGCTGCAGGCCACCAATCAGAGGGCTCCCCTCCCTTGGCCAGGTTGGTTGTGATGCTCTCACGACTTGACCACATGACCGAGGAAGTGAACTTAACGTTGCATAAGATGGCATTTGGACGGCTTAAGCTTTAAATTGGCCTGTCAAAAGCTCATAAAACCCCTGATGCAACCATTGGAGGTGCTCCTTAAAGGTCGCTCCAAACACAATAACGTCATCTAAAAAGATAAGGCCACACTCCCATTGTAAATCGGTAAGCACAAGTTCCTTGAGCCACTGAAAGGCGACTAGAGCTGTCTGCAAGCACATTGGAAGACAGTTGCATTCAGAGTGCCTGGAAGCCCGATTTGGGTCCACAAACAGTGTCAATCAGGTCGTGACAAAGTCCAGAGAGGAGATCTCGGGTGCTAAAAAAATGGCAGAAGAAAAGGGCATCAATAAAGATGTCAGTGCGGAGAAGTGGGTAAGCGTCGTCTACGATAGTAACCGCGTTTCCCGCACCTCCGATTAGCACGGTTGGCTACGTACGGTGCGATAGAAGTTCAACGTACATATGTCAAGGCGACAGAAATCAACGACAAAAAGTGCATGGAGCCGTCAATATTTTTCATGAGCACTACAGGCGGGCCCCACGGACTCGCATCCAGCATCGGCTGAACATTCCGCTGGATGCGAGCTTTTTCCGTCAAACGAAGGCGGTATGAATTTTGCCGAAGAGTTTGCGTGTCCCTCTCGTGGTTCCGTCGTCTAGGCGTGACACGATGCCACCAGATGTAAAGGGCTGAGGAGCACGAGGTATAGCAACTAAACTTGAATTACACTTACGTACAAATGACCTCACTCATCACTTCCATTCCAAGCTCAAGCCTCGAGCCACAGGGCTTCCCTTCTTTTAAACGTCCCGCTTTCACCCCCCATTTTCAAGGTTTCCTCTCTTTGCATTGCATTCTCCTTGTCCTGACCAACCTGCAACCTGCCTTCGTTTTAAACACAAACCGGCCTCTCACTCTATCTCTCCCACGGCGTGCATCGCGTGACGGCTTTTGACAGAGACTTGACTCCTACCCCTGGAATTGGAACTGACCACTCACGAGGCTCGCACAGCAGCTGTTGTTGTGGTGTGCATGAGAGTTGCAACATCAGAACAAGAATATGTATTTATACGGTAGGAGGAATCCGATGAGCTAAAAAGCTCTTTTTCACCGATGTCCAGTCGGGGCACGGGGTAAGAACGTTACAACAACAAACAGTACAACAACACGATAGGAGTGTAAAGTACAAGAAAGGTAAATAAATTACACAAACACAAACAAATATAACTAAACCATCCCCACCCTACCAGGCAAAGCCCACTGAGGCATTAACTGAGTTTTCAGAAGCGACCTGCTCACAAATGATAGCTCAACAAAGTGGCTCATCATTTGGACATTTATAGCACCAAAATAAGCTACATAATCTCAATGCAGATTTCTAGAGACACGCAAACTCCACAGATACAGACGCCAGGGTCGGGATCGAGTCCCCGACCTCCTGCATACCAGGCGAGCAAGATGACATCTCCTAGCCACCGTGGCGCCCCTTTAATAAATAAATAAACGGTACAACTTTTAATTGCATCACCAATTCCAAAGCTTGGGCAAGGCAGTAAAACAGCAGCAGCAAAACCAGTCACCGGCCTCGCCAACACAACGCACTGTCCCTCAATAAAAACATTCACTTTTCGATTTAAAGCTTTCGTGACTGCAGGGATTCATCTTCTTGGTTCTTTCGGTAAAGTCACGTAGAATGGAAATAATAAAATAATCAAAATACAACATAATATAATAATTCTCACGACGTTTCCACCTGAGGACGGCTACTTGCGTTGTGGCCGAAACGTCGTGAGAATTATTTTATTATGTTTAATTTTTATGCTTTTATTATTTCCATTCTACGTGACTTTACCGAAAGAACCGAGAAGAAAACAACATTAACATTGCAAAGCAACTCTCACCACTCAGCGCGCGCGTCTGGATTAACGGACACGTGCCATCAATTCGAGCTTTGACAACGGCCCACGAGAGCGTACAGGGAGGGTGGGGGTTCCATTACACATCTATTGATTCATAACCGTTCACGCCGTCGGGAAGATTGTATATGACATTACCAAAGTGACAGATAGTCACTTCGTAAGCCCAAACTATATCGATATTAAGTAAATTACACACAATTCACAAAAGGTCCAACTTCATTACGAATACATCAAACATGTTAGATACATACACAACACACAAACAAGGACAACGATCCCCTATAAAGTCTTACAAACTGTGTGGGCAATTGATATTACAGATGTCCTACTGGACAGATTTCCAGTATTTATAAATATTATTTCTATGCTGAGTGTCTGCTGCCGTGTCATGCACAGCGCTTTGAGATCCTTGATGAAAAGCGCCAGAAATCAATATTATTATTACTAGATATCTGTGAAAAAGAGCTTGATAGCTCATCGGATTCTTCCGGTATAAATACATACTCTCATTAACAAGTCCTCATTATTAAGACTTGCACAGATCTTGAAGGGCTGGTGTCTCCCCAGTGCTGGTGTTTCACACACGCCACTGAGTGACTCACTGCAGGCTGAGTGAACTTCAATAACACACACACGCATTCATGTTTGAATGTGCAATACAATTTGCATACATGTCACCTAAATTCAACGCGTATCAAGACCCCATACGGCAGAATTCAAACAGAACAAAACACAGCGGACGTTTGTTTTTATAGAGAGAGAAAAAAAGAAGCAGTGAGTGAGTCATGGGCAGAGTACAAACTCAGGTCCATCTTGAGCCTGGCACTTAAACACGGAGGGATTGACACTAAACGTTGACTACTACAGCGGCTATAAACCACTTGTAAATCACGCCCAAAAGTACAGTACACAAATATTTACGACGGTGATGATGATGATGATGGCAAAATAATAACAATTACAGTAGTACCCACTCACGAACATGACGTCAGCTCCTGTGTACGTGTGTGTTGTTGTCACCCCACCTCTGTGTGTCGCGTGATGGTCCTCACCTCTCTCGCTTCTCTCTCTTCGTCTCTGCCCACGTTGGTGGTGGTAGCCGGGGGGGGGGGGGGGGACAAGCCGCGCGTATTTGTGGACGTGAATCACACTTGGACGGTCGTTAAACTTAAGGAAGTGGTGATGTGTGCTGTGTTCTTGTTGACAAGTGGCTGCGTGTTGTGTGAGACCCGAGAAGGCACCCAGAACAACGGCACTGGTGCTCACTTTTGGATGAGTCAACTTCTATAACACACACACACCCCTATAACACACACGCACACCCCTATAACACACACGCACACCTATAACAAGAATGCCCTTTTAAGTGTTAACTACAGGTACTAAGACCTAATATCTATGTACATATAAACAGTTCTGAGTGCATTACATAATTTCCATCGTTGTTTTATAAGCCCTGGGAATCTGAAACGTTGGCATACTCACAGTGCAGGTTATGTGTGTAAGCAGGACACATACGACGGCCAACATTTTACAATATGCGACGTAACAAACATTTATGTAGAACTTTTTTGTTTGTTTGCATTCTGACCACAAGCATTGCGGTTAATGCAGACATGATTCCTTGTAAAAGGTTTCAGTTTGGTGTTTTAACATCTTAACACCGCTGTTTTGTTGCCAGAAAAAAGAGGAAAAACCTTTTATCACCTTTTCTGTGTTTGACCTTAGGGCCAGGTAAAATTGTATCCTGAAGTTTTCAAGGGTGCTGGATCCAAATATAAATTTCTTTCGTATTTTTTGGAAGTGTCATGCTAAAGGACAAAGACCATTCCTGGTTAATCATAAAACGTATCCAGTAGCCATCAAGCAGGGCAATTGATTGAAATGTTAGCCTACTTGATTTATTTCTGTTATAAGGTGATGCAGGTACATAATAAATCACGAACCCTATTGAACGGTTCAATTAAAACCACATCACAGGTCACCTACCCATTCACGTGAGCAAGCATTTGCTTAGATGCCCGGACATGCAGATGCCGAGACATGCACACACACACAGTGCCGGATTATCCTCGTAGCAAAAGTAGCTACAAATGCTACGGGCCCGCACTTTCAAGGGCCCCGCGCTAAATGCTTTCAAGCTATCCATTTTTCTGGTTCAGTCATTCTGCACTTGCTCTATTAATATAGTACTATACTGCCTTCACATTTAATGAACGACTGGGTGTTTAAGGTTAGCCATTTGTGGTATTATCTGGCTGTATAGCAAATGAAAAAATACAATTACTTTACTATGCAAGTTAAAAATGTGTGTGTTTTAATATGTATGTGTTTTTTTTATTTAGGGCTCATTTATAACATATGCTACAGGCCCCGCACTAGCTTAATCCGGCACTGCACACGCACATATATATTGTATATACGCTCTACACACATTCAGATACACATTAACGCGGACACTCCGATACGTAGGCATGCACCCACCCAGTTATTTAAACACACAGCTACTCAGATACTCAGAAACTCATCCAGTCCCCTAAGTCACACGGACACCCACAACCCTCAGACATCCAGACCTTGCAAACTCACATTGTTCTAACCACAGAGACATCCTGATCAGGACACACAGATAGCCATGTGTATGTGACACAGACGTAGACATTCAATCATTCAGGCACATAGATGGGTGCATGCCTCAGATACATACGCCCAACCACACAGCCACACAGACACAGAGACTCCCACAGACACCAACACACACAGACACCCAAAGACAGACACCCAGATGCAGACGCCCATACCCACACGGGCACGCATACAGACGCAGCCACCGAACATGCACTGAGTTTCCCAGACACAGGGCCACGCGGCTGTCGGGCTCAAGACACCGTCGTTTTGAGGCCTTGGTGGACCAGCTGCACTGGTTGCATAATACTCCCACGCCACTCTGGTCAAGACCAGGCCATTGTGTGCCAGTGGTGGACAGGTCACGTCCACACGAATCACTCGCTTTGAAGTCGTGACTCAGCCTTGTAAACCTGGTGCACGGAGCTCTGCGTGGACTTGCCCCAGCTGTGTTTTGTTTCAGTCTGCGTCCTCTGTCCAATCTGGTAAAATCAAGAAGAAATTCGTTCTCTCATTTTGGCCACAGTGATCCGCGTGATCCGTTCGAAAGACACGGCCACTGCAGTAATTTGTATGTTTACGTGAACAGCGGTCAAATTGACTTTGACGCGATGATTCTATGCCGCCAACTTTTGGGAATGGTGGAGCAGGATTTGAGTTGTCCAGTTTACCGCACGTGTTTCATTGAGTGCAGAATTATGGAGCTGTAATAGGGCTCGAACCACAAGCTCCATGTGAGTTGGCTCAACGGCAAAAATATAGATTCTTATATTTTCAGGAACACAATACCCTCAGGGGAATGTGAGATGGGCAGTTCATGTTGACAAATAAGACTCATAAATGCTTCTCATTTATCCATAAAACCCCCCGTTGAGTGTCAAGAGTCGTTGTCCAATTCCTTCGAAGTAGAGTTTGGACTTGTGGGAGGAAACCGGAGTACACAGAGACAAATCTGAGGAGGCAACATTTTAAGTTCCACACAGACTGGTTCCTCTGCTTCCAGCGCCGAAGTAACCTCTCAGCCTAGCGGACTTTGAGATGTTACACATTCATGCGATTCACTTACTCTTGCGATGTTTACACACCGCACCGGGTACTCATTTGAGGCTGAGTAGACCTAGGGGAGGCCCAGGACCGGTTCAGATAATCATCACTGGTGTTGACCGTGAGCGGGAATCGAACCCCGCTCGCCAGGTTTGTAGCGCACACACACACAGACACGCATACAGACACACGTACACACACACGTACACACACACACGTACACACACAGATACAGACACACACACAGACACACACATAGACACACACACAGACACACACGTACACACACACACGTACACACACACACGTACACACACAGATACAGACACACACATAGACACACACACAGACACACACACAGACACACACGTACACACACACACGTACACACACACACACGTACACACACAGATACAGACACACACATAGACACACACACAGACACACACACAGACACACACGTACACACACACACGTACACACACACACGTACACACACAGATACAGACACACACACAGACACACACATAGACACACACACAGACACACACACGTACACACACACAGTGTGTTTTTGTGATTTCGAGCCGCGCTCTCCTCCGCCTCCCATCCGAAGCGTATCCTCATTTTCCTTTCCAGAACAAGCCTTTACGTAACCACGTGCGTGCTTCACATTCCGCTTGTCCCCCCGGAGTACACTTAAAGCTGGCACGCTGTGTGCTCTGTAAGGCAGTGTGCGAGGCACGTGCTCTTGTTAAAAACAAAACACCCCAATCGGAGCCGCTCCAACTCCGCCGTGTGCTGAGCACACCGAGAGCAGCAGGGCGCGTCATGCCGCAGGCTGGCACGCCACGGGTGGTGCCAGTGCCCTCTGGGAAAAAAATGATCCTGCAATGACCCCGTAAAGAGAAGACAACAATTTTTTTAAATCGAATTTATTTGAATTATTGACTGCACAAGAAGCGTTCCCTTCGTCCTAAAAATAATAACAATACAACGGGCTGGCTTTCGAAGGAAGCAGATGCACACGGGTGCAGCAGCTGCGGCGAGTAGAAATGTGTCCATTGGACTTCTTTCGCACCGTACGTAGCCAACCGTGCTAATAGCCCATTCCATGTTTCCCAGGCGCAGGCCAGGCTTCCCGAGAAGATCTGCTCGGGGCTTCTGTAAACCCCGGCTTTGTTTGTTGGGTAATCGTTCAGCGACAGACTTTGGAGTGCTGTATTACACCTCAGCAGCGGATTTCAAGCGAGCACGTTTCACTACCTTCGCTCTCACCCCTTGGCTTGACCCCGAGGGCTGTGATTGAGTAGTGACGACCCCCACGGCTCAGTCTTTTGAATGGTTTGGCGGGGTGGGGAGGTGACAAGGCTAAGACACAATAGGAGAGTGCCCAAGCATTACCAAAAGTGTGAGAGTGTCCACCACTCATTCCATCGCAAGTCACTACAATGCTCATAATTTATACAGGAAGGCCTCACTGACTTAAAGCCCTTTTCAGGAGGGTCCTGCATTGTGGGATGTTTGGCCAATTCCCTCCATGCTTGTTTGGCTTCCGAGAGGACACCAGAGTGCCCAGAGGAAAGCCCCCAGGACGATGACAAGGTGCCGTGTCTGTGAGTCCCCCACTCGACGATGACAAGGTGCCGTGTCTGTGAGTCCCCCACTCGACGATGACAAGGTGCCGTGTCTGTGAGTCCTCCACTCGACGATGACAAGGTGCCGTGTCTGTGAATCCCCCAGGACGATGACAAGGTGCCGTGTCTGTGAGTCCCCCAGGACGATGACAAGGTGCCGTGTCTGTGAGTCCCCCAGGACGATGACAAGGTGCCGTGTCTGTGAGTCCCCCAGGACGATGACAAGGTGCCGTGTCTGTGAGTCCCCCAGGACGATGACAAGGTGCCGTGTCTGTGAGTCCCCCACTCGATGATGACAAGGTGCCGTGTCTGTGAGTCCCCCACTCGACGATGACAAGGTGCCGTGTCTGTGAGTCCCCCACTCGACGATGACAAGGTGCCGTGTCTGTGAGTCCTCCACTCGACAATCGGGGTGTTTGTGGTGGCAGCTTAAAAGCTGGTCATGGAGAAGGATGGGGGTGGGGTGGGGGCTTGACTCAACCCATCATCACTTTAGGGTGATAAAGTTAGTACACCTTTATGAGACGTCAGCAGTGGTTGTTGTATGAATTTACTGGATCCTTGATGTGCCAATGAGGAATTTACCACACCGGCTTGATAACTCGGCCCATTACTTACCCAGGCTGGCCTCAATGAGCTTCAAGACTCTTTCTCAGAAGGGGCCTGCAATTTGTATTTTGTGCTAATTCCGCTAATGACTGTTTGGCTTACCGTGGGAGTGAACCAGAGTACCTGGAGCGAGGCTTTCCCATGTCAACAATTGGCATTATTATTATGATTACCGTAAGTACGGCATTCATTCTAATCCCATCGGGTGAATTCGCTGCTCTCCTCCCAAGTTGAGGATGTCTTCTTCCTCCCCCTCCACACACAATACAGCGACGCAGTTTTTTTTTCCGCCAGTTTCCAGCGGATGGCTCCCCGATTGAAATCGTTCCCGCTGGACGCGTCAACTGTTTGACGCTATCTCGCACGCCCGCTCGAAGCGACACAACCGGGGCTTGTTCGTGGTCATTGACCCGGCTGGAGTGGTCAGGATGTGGCGTGTGAACGCGCACGCCTAATCTGAACATCGGTTTGGGCCCTGCTCCAGCTGCTCCACTGCGAGCACTTATCAGTGCTCTCTTGTTGGGCACTCATGCGAGCCCATGACGTCACCGCGGAGCTGATATTGCCCTGAGTTTTCGGATTTTTTTTTTGCTGACTGGTATATTCTACTTCTGCCGAAGCCCTTTGTTAAATCTGCCCGGCTGCAGCGCGTGGCCGTAGCGCAATCGGAAGGCTGCGGAGTTCAACTGACGATTGGAGGCTCCGGTCAGCTTTTTATTCCTTAACGCGTGAGAAAAACGAGTACAGTACCATTTTGTGGGAATTGAACAGCGGTTGTCCTTAACATATATATTTTTCCGGCCATAGGAATGTGGAATCTAATCAATGACTCAAGGGTAAAAACAAGAGATGAGAGTTTCCCCATGCTTATTGGAGCAGGAGGCCACTTTGGCGTCTGGCTCTTTTAATTTAATTTATTTAGAAAATAACAAAAGATCGTTCTTCACACAGATGTAGCAGCCTCAGTGGTTTCACCGAGACGTTTCATAACGGACGCCCGGACGTTGTAATCTCTCTCCGGCTCTCACGGTAGCAATGCTGGCCCATGCCTTTAACGCAGAGGCTTTAAGGAAGGGTTGGTGGATCACTCAGAGATGGGGTCTGATTGAGACAGCCACCAACACAGCAGCAGCAGGAGCCACGCCCTGATCGAGAATGTGGGACGGTGGGGCAGAGAAAGCTGCCTGTGACCCAAACGCACCGCACACCAACAGCCGAAGCGTGTTCAGTCAAGCTTGCCTTCTCGCAAGGTTAAGTTTCCACATTTGGCAAAGTGCCAATGAAACATGGGCAAAACATGTGTGTGCGCGCGCACGTGTACCCTGCATGTGTATGTGTGTGCGAAAGGTGTTTGAGTCCACATTCAGTACATGCACATTATTAAATGTGTACAATGTGTGTGTACGCGCGTGCGCGTGTGTGCACATGTGTGTAGATATACATGTGGGGAGCGGTAGTGTAGCTATCAGCCCGGCGACCCGTAGCGATTATCTGTACTGGTCTTGGGCCTCCCCGTAGATCGATTCAGCCTACGAGTATCTGCTGCGGTGTGTAAACATCACGTGGTGCTGGCCACCCACCACCTCGTGTGCCGTGCCAGTCTTCATACGTACTCGCTCACAGCACTTGCCCCAAAACTACGTTACGGCTATACGGGCGATCTTTGTATTTGTATGTATGCATGTAATAATAAAATGCCCAGATATGAACACAGAAAAACATCGCTGGGTCTCAAGACTCGTTTCAGCAGAGAGACCTGTTTACATTGAGGCGTATTGGCCAATACCAATCAATCATCGTTTGGCTTTGATTCAGACAGAATCCGGAGAAAACCCAGCATGCATGAGGGGCTAAAAAACGAAACACTTTTATCTCTTTGCCAGCCTTACACCGATAACATGGGGCAAGCCCTCGTGGTCACCCATCCAAGTACTCACCAGGATTAAACCTGGTTAGCTTACAAGATTTGAGGAGATTGAGCACATTTAGGTGTGTTTGTGAGTGCATGTGAGCGTGCGTGTGTTTGCGCACGCCTGCCAAGCACATGGCATTTATTAATGAACCACACTTGTGCCCTGGCAAAGCCGTGCATTTAATACAAGCCAACAATTCAACGTCAGCTGGCAGCATGGTTACCATTTACTGAATTAAAGCGGTTCCTTTATTTCGGGATACTCTATTCCTTTTACATGGTGCCGCGCACGGAAAAATACTGCTTGTAAAGACAACGCTGTAAACCTTTCCTGGAGCAAACAATTGACGACACACAAGAGGCACGAGGCTTCATTTCAATTATGAATTTTGCACAATAAATCACGGAATAGATTTCCATTTACTCGCGTCTCCCCGTCGCCGAACCTGGCAAACGCGTTTCAATTTCAGTACATCTCGTCTGGCTTCATGGCAGTCTTATCGGATTAATATAAATTATAACACCGTCAAGCGTGAGCCTGTGTGTGCAAAGTAAAAATTGGATTTGCGACACACACCAAAGGGCACTTCCAGGTGAACAAAAGGTGAAAAGAAAAGCAACAACGCCCGAACTCTCTCATCGTGGGACCTGGCAGCTTCATCAAGGGACCCTGGTGCGGAGAGAGGCTTTAGTGGCACAGGGCGGGGGGGGGAAGTAATTAACGACGTTACGACTGGAAATGAAATCCCTGGCGTTTGTCTTCAACCGACCAATCCCCCAAATGAAAGTCAGGTGAGAGCACGCCGCGTTACGGGATCTCCCCGGACACGGAGGGTTACGATTCCCGTTTTGTAAGAGAGAGGTTGGAGATCATTGCGACTGGGCGCGTCGCGGTCCGACTCATGCAGTCGTGGCAAACGCAACGACTTGGCAGGAGCAGCACCGCAAAGCGGGGATTGATGAAAGTCGTAAATCTGCCCTCAGCTCCGCGAGTCGTGGAGCTCAAATGAGAGTGTCCCTGCAAGAGCTTATTAGGTCAAATATTTAAGGCAAAACTTGGCACTTCAAATACAGACTTTGTGTACAGTCGGGCTGTTTGTTTTTTTTACTTAAAAAAAAGAGATATAAAGGATTATGATCTGGTAGAAAAGTGAACGGAGGGTCAGTACTGACCAACAAAACTACTTTGTAGCTTAACTGCAAATACGTTGCACCACCGGGCATTGGATAACATAATAGTAATATCATTTATATATCCAGCGAAATCTCAGCGAGTCTCAAGACCTTCAAGAGGATTCTGCATTTTGGATGTTTGGCAAATTTCATTCGGCATGCTTTGCATATGGCAGGAAACGAAGAGCACTCAGCTTGTGTATACGAGCAGTCAACACTGATGCATGATGGAGTTCATGAACCCACTTAAAGTACTGCCAACTCCCAGCCAGTGTGGGAGCCTCACAAATCCCGACGTGATCCACCCAACCCTTGCATTCAAATCGCCGGATCACAAGTGCGCTCCACTGTGCCCGGCTCAATCTCGATGTGCGTGAGCTCACGTCACATTTGAGCAAGTTAACAGCAAAGTCACAGTTCGTTAACTTTACGTGGCTGATCATTGCGGCGTAACTAATGGCTATTTTAAACTGGAGCAGTGTTACGCATCACGCGGCCTGGTCAGAACCTGCCAAACAACAATTATTGTAACGTGTAGCACCTTGAGCGTGGCAGATGTGATTTTTTTAAAGGCACATTTTTTTTTATTCTACCGGGCGATGCAGTGCGGTTGAGGCTGTTTCAGGGGTAAGGCGTTTCACGCGTCAGGAGTTCCGTGTCTGTGGGTAGAACGCAATGGCTACGTCACCGCCTCCACGGTTTCGCGGAAACGTCCAGAAGTTCAGTTCGGGGCTGGCTTGAGCAAACAACCCCACAACCCCACAAACAACCCCACAAACAACCCCACCAACCCACAAACCCCACAAACAACCCCACAACCCCACAAACAGCCCCACAAACAACCCCACAAACAACCCCACAGGCCCACAAACAACCCCACAGGCCCACAAACAACCCCACAAACAACCCCACAAACAACCCCACAAACAACCCCACAAACAACCCCACAAACAACCCCACAAACAACCCCACAAACAACCCCACAAACAACCCCACAAACAACCCCACAAACAGCCCCACAAACAACCCCACAAACAACCCCACAGGCCCACAAACAACCCCACAAACAACCCCACAAACAACCCCACAAACAACCCCACAAACAACCCCACAAACAACCCCACAAACAACCCCACAAACAACCCCACAAACAACCCCACAAACAGCCCCACAAACAACCCCACAAACAACCCCACAAACAACCCCACAAACAACCCCACAAACAACCCCACAAACAACCCCACAAACAACCCCACAAACAACCCCACAAACAACCCCACAGGCTCACACCTTTGCCCGTTACGAGACGGCATTGACAGCGACGACGGTGATTTTTTGCTTGGATACACAATCCCTTAATTACTCGTCCGGGTAGCTGTTGTGCATCTTGCATACGTAGATGTTTGAAACAAACCCACGTGAAACACACACATCAGAATAATAATGATGATGATGATGGTAATAATACACTTGCGGAGCAGAAGCGAATAGTGTTAACTAGTGTTAAACATTCATAAAAAAAATGATGAGTAGAAAAGAATAGTGTTAAATAGTGTTAAATATTCACTTGCACACATCCATTTAGTGTGGATGTGTGTGTCTGTATGCACGTGTGCGTAATAGCGATGTGCTCGCTAACAGCACTTGCCCCAACAGTTGCTTAAAGGCTATAGGGGGGATCTTTGTATTTGCTTGAAACATTCAGGCGGGCCTGCTTTCAATCCATCCCGGGTTTAACGAGACTGGATTATGTGAGGAGCTCACAGATCTTTAAAAGATCTGGACCATGTCTTATCAGTGAGCTCTTCCAGCAGGCCATACTGCGGGGGCTGCTTCTGTTTGTCTGGGTAGATGGGGGCGAAAGAAGACATGGGCTGAAGTGGTACAAGATGATGTGGAGCTGATTTGTACTTTTCAAACGATTGCTACCAGCGGTGTAAAGATATGCCTCCGTGGAAGAGCCTCGTGAAGGACTCTACTGGGCATTTGGAGGTAATTGCCCTCCAACAACAGAGGGCAGAGCAGCAAGTTGGCACAGTGGGAGCTAAGGTTGTGCATCAGCCAGTCATCTCATTCAGCCAACCCATAACACCTGGGTCTGTCCTGTGACCTCCTGCCAGCAAGCCTTTGACACTCACGTGGTCTCAAAGTGCACCTAGCCTGACACAAGCGCTGTGGTGGCATCTCCGTCCTTTCGTGGTGAATGGCGGTTGTTGTCTGTGTGTGTGTGGGGAGCGGTGCGCTACGAACCCAGTGACATGCGTTCGATTCCCGGCCATGGCTGACATCAGTGGCACCTTATATCAGACTTGTCCTGTGCCTCCCATAGGTCGACTTAGCCTGAAGTGAGTGCCTAGTGTAGTGTGGTAAACATCGGCATTGGGGACGATACAATGAGAGTTGGACGTGGTGTTGGTGTCCTGCTTGTTGCCGTGCGGGCTTTAATTGGTGCTCACGAAAGGCACTTCCGTGAACAGTCGACACGGCTCGAGCAGGAATCCGTGTCTTCGTGTGAATTTGCAACTAACACTTTTTCATTTAGTATATTTAAACGTATAAACTAAAATGAATTGTTTTACTATTCGGTGGTAATTGACGTTGGTCATCTCACTGGTTGGATGAGATGCAGGCGGACAAACGCAACAGTTGTCTCCCCATGAAGTGAGATGCCTTCACTCCAAAGTGCAATTGAAAGTATTAATCAACACACGGAAGAGATCGGCTGAGAACGGGAGTTTCACTTTCCTCTCGATCTGTACATTCGGTTTCGTATACAAAACATATTTGCTACGAACCTCAATGGACAGCCTGGACACCCAGGCAAACGAAATGTTCCGAAGAACAGGATTACCCAGGTGAAATGTCTACTTTCCTTCGTCCAACTCGCCTCTTTATTTCCCTCTCCTCTCCATTCATCGGCCGATACCCACATCTCTGCGACTGCCTTAAAACTGGGCATCGTTCGTCTCAACCTAAAATCTCTTCTTGTACAACCCTCACCGCTCAGCGTGTTGCGTTCACCAAGACTACCGCAGCGTGCACTCCGGATTTTCTGACTGAGCGGATTGGTTGGCGTGGAAGGCTGGAGATGCGGGGTTGCGAGGTGGGGGGCGGGGAGCCGCTGGGGATTGAGATCTGGATTTTAAGAGCCGAATGGGCTCATCTCTGCGTTTGGAGGAATGTTATTTTGCCCAAGATCCGATGTCCTAAAATGACTCTGGCGCAACAGCTGTGCGCATGCCTCGGAGCCACAGGGGAAGCGCTCGTTCGTCCCGACTTTTACAGCCCACGCCGCGATGCAATTATTCACGCTCCGCGCGTGATTGGCAATCGCCCTCGATCTTGTTGATGTCGCTTGCTTGCTACAGATCCACACGACACTCATCAGCGTCAATCTGTGAGGAGCAAGGAACTGTGGGACCGGGGAACCACTCTCCGCGCGTGCAACTGGGCTTGTGCTTGATGGTCACACTCTGCACCATCATATGTGGATGTTAAGTGGTTATACACATTGAGCCCTTCCGTCAATCCGCTGCTGGATGAGGCAGTCCTCATCACGAGGGCTACTTGACGGCATTTCACCACGCTGCTCAGTGCGGGTCGGTGAAGGTGGAGGGGGTAGACACGGAAGCATGTCGGTGCAGTACAACACATTGCCCCGCACAAGCCCTCTGACGACCTCTTTCTGGAAGGTGGTCGCCCATCCGAGCAACGTCAAGCCTTGACTCTGCTCAGTTTCGCAGCACTCACGTGGGCCAGGCGCTTTCCAGGTGATCTGCTGGTCACGGGGGTGTTACGATCATCAATGTTTAAATAACAAATCCAGGTCTGGTGTGGTAAAAGCCATTTAGTTGGAAGATCGCAACATTTACCACTGTCATCAGGCGTGCCCGTTTGACCTTATCTTGAAGCAGGGCTCAAGCAACTGCGGCATTCGTACGTACGGCAGATTTATCCTTGGTGTGCAGGCGAGTCAAGCCCAGGGACCTCCTTGCCTGCAGGACAAACACTCACGCCCCGCGCCATCCTTCCGTCTGCCGATTGATCAAGTGTGGGAACACACACGCGCAGCTGGGCCTGACCTTGACATCTCATCCTCCTGTATCAAGTGCGGTTCAAGTGGGGACGGGGGGGGGGTGATACTGTAGGACCAAAGCCTACATTAACGGGAGTGACAACCAAAATGGTCAGTGTGAAGTCGACTTTGGTCCGTGTTGAACCTACAAATGGTCAGGAATGAAATGAAGGTGTAGCTGTAACAGGTGTGTGTGTGTCCAGCTGCGTAGCTGCTGTAAGCGTTGCTCTGCATCGCGCAGCACGATACCTCGTGCTTGCATGAACGTAGGATGGAACGTGTGGTCAAACTAACTTTTGGGTTGTATCGAGTTTTGTTCGGAAATGTTGTCCTACGTTTGACTCAACGTTTAATTTCTTTAGAATGGCATTTTGTGTCTAATTTATTGTCCTTCCCCCGCACCTCCGGTTAGCACGGTTGGCTACGTACGGCGTGAAAGAAGTTCAAGCCACAATACGTACTTACAACGTGCTGGGGGAGCTTCTTCGATTGGGTTGCTGAAGAATCGCCCCGGCATGCGCAGAGAAACGTCGGATATCGTGCCGAACGACGCGCGGTACAACCCAAAAACACATCGGAAATCTGTGCGGCACAACAGCGACGAAACCCCAATCGCCTTGTCGCAGTTGCTTTACAACGTGCTGGATACACCAACACGAGAGCAGCCCTCTATAGGGACGGTGACTTTCTACAGACAATCCCCACCGAGCCCACTCTGACGTAGCCCGGGGGAAGAGTGGCAGTCGGAGGGAGGGGAACAATCGGCGTGGTTGCATCGCCAAAAGGGAGCACGCCCTGCCTGCCGAGATCTGTTGTTGGGTTCAGGCAAGGATTGGCTGTGTACACAAGACCCACGCGGCACGCCCATGCCAGGCGCCTGCATCATTGGAAACTCTCCGCTCATTCGGCGACTGCCAGTTCATCGTCGCTTATGGAACTTTCAGAAAATTCACCCCCGAGTCTGGCTGAGCACCTCCCACGCTCGTAACACTTCACGCTCATTCGCAGTGATCGGGCACAGACTTGCGTGAACTGCCCTGCCGTTCATCTGTCAGCCCGAATCGCCAGGGCTGTAGATCCACTTCGTGGAACGGGCTGATTGTTACAATGCATGTAGGGGATTATCGGTGTCAGTGGGGCTTGTGCTTCTAAGCAAAGGAAGAGAGGATCGGTATTTTCACTGCAGGTTTACGTGCCTGAGAACGGTGGAGTAAACGTGAGATGAGCACGGATGAGGGCACATGTGGAGGGATGTTGGGCGGATGAATATTACAAAACCAGGTTTGACTTGGGCCCAATCTTTGCAAGTGAATGTGTGGATGGATGGGAGAAAAGGGGCATAAATGCAGTAGACAGCAGCCTTACTTCACACATTGTGACCATGTTGACAATTATAATCGTGCGAAAAGGTTTTTTTCAGACAGCAAGTGCAGAAAAGGAAGTCCCAGCATGCTCTGCATGTCAAGATAACGCCACCATTGGTGTATATATTCAGCACGCTGCATACAGTATTTCACTATAAACTTTTCCGAACTTAACATTTTGTTTGTAGCCTACACACATTCCTCTGGGTTTTGATGATGATCATAAGGAGACACAAAACGCTTGAACTATATGGTAAGAAATTGCAAATTGTTTTTGTTTCATCTCTGAATAAAACGAACATTTCACTTCTCCTTTCACACGTCCTGTCATTATTGGAAGGCGCCGTGGCATGAATAACACGGTTGTTGCCAGCAAGCGCTGTGGGAACGATGCCCAAAGTTACCAGGTGAGTGGGGTGGCAATTCTGGCCACGGCGTCTGCACAACGTGGCCCAACCGGGGCACGCTGCGCCATGGCTCCGCTCCCTTCGCGAGCGCGCGGGGTACGGGATGTGCCTTCCCAAGGATTGTTCGTTTTCTTCACTTGTCCCACATGGCCTTTCGGTGAGGGCAGCCAAAATAACAGCCCCTTCGCCCCCCCCGCCTGAGAAACGGGGTTTGTCTATTTTAGGTACGTCATCAGCAGCCAGGCCAGTTGGAAACACCCCGTTGCTGTCTTGAAAAAAACATCTACCTGGTAACTTTTTACGTAAACTGAGGTCGTCTTTTTTTTCTTCCTTCCCACGACACAATTGCGCAAACAGCTTTGCGAGTGTGCAAACATTTACAGACATTTTACAATTTGTCCTCATTGATTTCATAAGCCGAAAGGACCGTCTACATGTTTACAAATGGAAATTATTAGAAACCCTTAGCACCGTTTAACGTTAAACATTTTCAAGAATTGTGGATGTTTTGTCACGGGACAACGTGACATGGTTCTTGCACAACAAAAACCTGCGGTATTGCATATAATGTATCTTCACATCCCGCACACATTTAACTTTATTGCATTTTTTGAGTCGGGTTAAAAATCTGGTTTTCTCTTTTTGTTTTGAAAATGAAAAACAATTGAGAAATATTTTCCAATTCCTTGCTAGAGGGAAAACGAGATCGTAAAAAAGTTAGATTATCATTAGAAGTTAAAAAAAAACGCTCAGGCGTTGCGACGTCTCATTGGAGCCTCGTCTGCGGTGGAAGTGGCCTGACATTTAAATGTAAAATCCACGCCTTTTGTTCCACGGGGTGGCGAGCGGGGGGGGGGGTTACAATAAAATTCCAGCTCTGCCCTTGTCACGGAGGGGAATCAAAGGGGCTCTGTTGAGGCTGCCAGCGAGCAGGGGAGCACACACACACACGCGCGCGCGGCCGTGTAGGGCGTTGTAAATGTCGAGTCAACTGGATTCACCGGGACCACTTACACAAATTCCGTACGCTTTTTGTACAGCGATCACAGGCAATACTTACATTTTTTTTTGGGTTCTGCATCGACTAAATGAAAATGTCTATACTGCAATTTCTTAACCAAAGCAAAGCTAAAAAGGACAGCAGATGCAATTCTATAAGATATGCCGAGTAATCATGATATAAAAATACTTTTCAGTCCTTGTGCCAATCCACTTGCTGTGTCGGTCATGGGGGTTGTTTGACCATACTTCACCACGCTGGTCACTGTGGGTTGGTGAACGGGGAGGGCCCGGAACCGGTTCAGAGATCACTCGCCACTGATGTTAGACGGGCCTTGTATTCTAACTGCAGCACCCGCTCGAAGCATAAGATATGCCTATGTTTGCTCTAGAAATGTAATCTTACATGCAAACTAATATATATAACTATATAGAAATGTAAAGTTGCAGTCATTATCATCAATGAATAAAACATCAGATATCCCTTAAAAAAAAAACCCAAAGCAACGTTGGGTTCTATACGAAATGTCTAAATAGAAATCCTGAAGGAATTCCACAGGATCCTCACACCATTTCATATTTTCATAGTCACCCGCCGGACTGGCTCATGCACCGGCTCGTGCCGTGCCCTGCTCGGCTGGACATGCGCCGTTTAGACTCCCAGCGCCGGCAGCTTCTTTAGGATACCGAATTGGCAAGCTCCCAGCAGGATGCGACTCACCGGGTCGAAACGTCGGACAACCCGAAAACACGCGGGGGCGGCCCGTAGACCATAACCCCACACACCTACACGCCCGCAGTGCGAGCCTCAGGGACGATTCCTGACGATACCGTACAGTATCATTTACACAACTGTGCTCAGTAAATGGCTTAAGCTTCTTTGGTTATGTAGCTGTATGCCCATTAAATAAAAAAAATAACAACGAAAAGCTTCACGAAAAGATATACACGTGAATGAGCTTGTGCGCGCCAAACGCACGGACGCGTCTATATGCGATGAAGCTGTCAGCGGCTGAAAAGGACAGTCGCATGCGGGAACCCGCTGCTAATCATCGCAATGAAATGTCACGTCACGACTTAATGTGAAATAAAGATGGGGGAAAAGGTGAGGAAAGAGTGATGGCTGCAACCGTCCACGGGCACCGGGGCTTCTCCCTTCAGGAACATCACTCTCGCCATGCTCGCCATCGCCAATTTTCAGCTCGCTTGATTGATGTCGAAGACCTGCAGAGAAACACTCAATTACGGTGATGCCGCAGAGTAATAGAAATATCACCAGCACACTGAAGTGTTGGCCCATGTCATTCTCTCATTGCCCTCTCTGCCCCCTCGCTCTGCTGCAACTGTGTACGTCAAGGTAAGGCACTTGCGTCTTATTTCTTGGCACGTATAATCCACTGGGCGGGGCGAGGCTATGACGAAGTGGATGATGTTTCACAGACAATTATCGCGCGCAGTAGTTTCACAGTAGGGGGCAAAGTTGCCCTGCGGTTTAACCCAATTGAGCCATTAGAGAGGAATTTTATACGTTCACAAATTTGGAGGGCGACTCCGACAAACGTGGGAAGCCCGTTTTCCGAATGACGCTGCAGATGTCGTTCACGGCCGCTGTGGAGCAGACGGCACGTAAACATTGTCCGGTCGATACACCCACCGGCGTATTGACCAGGGCGGCCGCAGGGGGCTCGAACCGCAACCCCCTGCAACAAGCGTCACCGCTCGGCCACGTCGCTGCCCCTCGAGTGCGATGAACATCGGAAGCGGCTGTTGTTGTTGTTGTTATTATAATTTAATTTCATTCCTGGAAAATCGTCCGTGTACTCACTCGACGTGGTTATTTTACTCACAAAGAAAACAGCAAATTACTCAGCCACTCGTGCTCGCTGTCGAGCGTGGGCTTCGTGATGAACCCAGCGAGACTCAAAGCCGCTGTTGTGCCGATAAACCCAACAACAAACACTGGACGCGCGGCTCAAGTGCGCGAATTCTCACACACGCACACACACGGGCACCGAGATCCCTCGCGAAACCACGCAGACCGACGGGGGGAAATCCTGTTGCTGAGTACCTATTAAGGGCGGTGCAGAGCACAATGCGCGATGTTGCTAGTGCCACACCTGGCCACCTTTGTTTCTCCAGTGCTGATATTTAAACGCTGCAACAGGTAGACATTTAAGGCTGAGTCAATCTTGAGGAGGCTCAGGACGGGTCTAGACACCGCTTCACCGATGAGTCTACGTCCGTGCGTGACCGGGAATCGAACACGGAGAGGTCACCGGGTTTGTAGCGCGGTGCGCAAACCACCGCGTCACCCCCCATCCCCCCACGCGCGCAGACAGGGTAGGGGGAGATGACGCAACACGAGTCAACGAGCACGTGCGCGTGTTCACACAATCTACCTGCGGCACAGGTGGTGACAAGGCAAGAAGTGGAATCGTCCGGTTCTAGTGTAGGTTTCAGTCACAACAGCACTGACGTGGGACTATCCACAAACCAAACATGACCTCGTGGTAGTTTGAACACACATGCTTTCAGAAAATCAATTGAGGCACCGTGGAATTCCATTTCCCATCACCGCCATCACCTATCCACTGCTTGATGGAGGTCTCCCCAAAGCCGTGGCCACGCGTCTTGGTCTTGAGATGAAACGGTCTATCTGGCTCCTGCACGAGAGAGCTGATGCCATCGCTCCATCTCCACAGTGTACGTGCAGTGACTCATGCATCCAGCTATGGCTGCATGAGTTTGGTGGTACATGTTGTTTACGTCGTTTATTGTGAAAATTCGGTCATAGTTCCTATGATCACTGTTTCATTGCTTTTATGGCTTTATTTTGGTGATTTCGAAAAGTTTTTTGGTTTGGCCATGTTTGTTTATTGTAGTACGGAGTGAGACTGATGGCCTTAATCTAAGTTGTCTTGTGGTTGTTGTTGTTTGACTTGCATCCCACTGGGATTTTTGCACACAGTGTT
Organism: Lampetra fluviatilis; assembly: GCF_964198595.1. Taxonomy (NCBI): domain Eukaryota; kingdom Metazoa; phylum Chordata; class Hyperoartia; order Petromyzontiformes; family Petromyzontidae; genus Lampetra; species Lampetra fluviatilis. Next base: position 1,387,960 of record NC_136305.1, read on the forward strand.
GGTGTACGGTGCTTTTTCTGCAATATTTTGCTGTCTTTTCTTGGATTTTCTGTTTGCACATAGTCACTTTCAGATGTTTTCTTGTTCATGTTTTTGTTTTTTTGTTTGTTGCGGTTGCACCCGATTCAAGAGCCGAATGGCTCACAGGGCTATACATAATAAATGAACTTGAAACTTGAGTATGGTCACTCCTTTGGCCGCAGCTCCACCGGCCCACGTCCCCTTCTAGAGATGTGTTCTGCGGAGACTCACGTGCTATTCCTAACGGTCAATATGACGTTCACCTTGAGTCTGTGTGTTCTGTGATCCACGTGTTGCTCTTTTTGGTCTCGAAGTTTAATCCAAACACGCACCTCGACATGCTTCTTTGTGCACTTTTGAGCTTTTAATCCATTTCCCATTGCCCAACTGGACGCTCCCGTCTGACGCAACCGCTCTCGCAGAAGCAGCCGCGTGAAATGCACCCCGAGCTCGAGAGCGTGCAGAGGTGCAATGGGGGACAATCGGCAGGAATTGTTGACCCCACTTCACCAACCTTCAAAATCCGAGGAGCTAATCGTTACCCATTGACCGCCCGCAGCAAAACCCTTCGCCCCGTCGCTCCTTCCGCGGCCCGCACGGCCCTCGCGACGTCGCGAGGGCCCCAACCGGCCCCAGCCGGCCCCAGCCGGCCCCAGCCAGCCCCAGCCAGCCCCAGCCAGCCACAGCCGGCCCCAACCGGCCCCAGCCGGCCCGCGCTTAGCAGAGCGGCGCTAAAGCAGCCGCTGCGCGGAGGAGACGGCCGAAATCGCGGCCGCACGTGGACCCCGGCGAATCGATATTCGCCCACTTTCACCGCGACATATTAAACCGATCGCCGTTCGCTTTCACCGAACATTCACCGGCGATAAATGCTGGTCGTCATGACGCACAGGTTAGGCCTTGCGGTTGGTGCGCGTGACATATCGAGACGAGTGCTGGCCGCGTTGGGAAGTGGGTAGAGCACGGACACAATCGGAAGGTTGTGAATACACATTGGAGATCAAACTCAGTCCTTCGTGCTTCTGCTGCTAATTAAGAGCAGACTAGTCTCCACAGTCAGGACGCGGGATCTCCACGACTGACTCAGGGCTGTAAATCGGAGGTGAGTCTCAAACTAATTTCGAGCGCAATCACTTAGACTTTGAACACAACGGTTCTTTTTAATGAGAGGCCACCCTGTGGGTTCGGGTTCGGTGCAGTGAACCAGCACCACTGAGAGCCTGGGATTGAGTCGGAGTCCCAGTCACCAGTGGACTATACTGCGTTCTCAAGTGTAGTCAGCCCATGGTCTCAATCTACTTGCTAATCGCTGCACATAAAACCCCATCATATAAAATTGTTTCATGGACATGCGATGACCACTACACGGCATGTACAACGGCGTGACACCAGCGTGGCGAGAGAAGCCGACTGCAGCGGAGCCGTTCTCTGACACAGGGTGATGCACTGCTAGCTGGAATGTGTTCGTCTCAACAGCGTGAAGTCGATAGCGCTATTGGGATATAGTGGTGAATTTAAAATAATTAACAAAAAATATTATTTTAAAAATCATTTTACCATCTTTTCCAGATCATTAGATACTCCGCCAACTAAGACATACCCCAAACAGCGTGTGACCAGTATAAATACAATTATACAAACACAGCAATCGGATTCTACAATGCACCCCCAACTCTCGCTTTATAATACAGGAATAACTGTGCGACATACAATCCGCAGCACACGATAATTCAGTTATATCATTTGGTTGTCCAGCACGGTGAGACAATTTTGTGCAATAGCCCCCCCCCCCACCCTTTAACAAATGAACTATAAAACGGTGGAGGGAGGGAGGCAGTGAGGGGGGTGTGCGGAATTGACCCGTGTCCTCACCGGGCGTGGGGGCCGGCCCTCGCTGGGTGGCGAGGAGGGAGACGCTGCTGGCCCCGCGGGTGCCCCCGCCGCCCGCCGCCCCCCTCCCGTCTCGCCGTCCTCCAGGGCCGGGCCGTGAGCCGAGATGCTGGGGAAAGCCTCGCTCAGCTCCTCCTGCAGCGGAGAGCGCACAGGTGAACACGACAGCATGCAGACACAGGCAAACAGAGAGGCAGGGGCAGGGGGGGGGAGAGAGAGAGACTGGCAAAACTGAGAGGCGGCGAGAGAAGGTAAACAAATAGGAAGGCAGGTGAGTTAACCGACAGACAGAGAGTCGCAGAGACAGACAGGCAGGCAGATAGACAGACAAACAGACAGGTCAACAGAGAGAGAGAGAGACAAGCACACATAGAGGCAGACAGGCAGACAGGCAGATGAACAGTCGCACATACTAAGATAGACCACGAGTAGTCAGGCAGGACAGGCAGAAAGATAAAAAGACGGGGAGTTAGTTAGATTGACAAAAAGACAGGGGGCAGAGAGACAGAAAATAAAATAAAAATGTGCAGCAGTGCTCATTGCCGCGGGTGATCTAAGCTGTGAATGCCACAGTCACACGATGCGAGCCAGTTTCACAATGGATAATATTGTTCAGCACAACTCCTGTTGATATTTCACCAAATGGTTACGGATTTTATTGACTGAGTAAAGAAGATGATGGGCTGCGCTAAACGCGAAAAATCTACTGCAACGCACTTGCGATTTTTTTTAATGCCCTTTAGAAATATTTTGAGATCTTGTTTCAGAGGATATATTGTTTTGTGTGTACACGTATTTAAACACAACTAACACATTCCTGCGGAGGGAGCTGGTATGAACGTTGGGTTGCTCGGTCAATGGCCAGGGTCAACGGTGGCGTGAGTAGGTTAAACGTTGAGTTTTATAAGGGCACCACGGGGTGACCAGCCCCTCCCCATCCTCCCCACCCAACCCCTACCCACCCTTCCCACCCAGCCCCTCCCTCCCCTCCCCTCCCCACCCAGCCCCTCCCCACCCAGCCCCTCCCCACCCTCCCCTCCCCACCCAACCCCTCCCTCCCCACCCAGCCCCTCCCTGCACGACGGACGGACACAATAATCCTCTGTGGGCTGGTGTAACCAGAGGTTCCTACCCGTATAAGGCCCTTACTCAACAGCTGATTGTCGTCTTGCTAAGGTGCGCCTCACTCTGGCTGCATGCAGCACTGCATTGCACCTCTGTGAACGATGAGGCTCCATCAATCGATTTAACAACAAAAAACCACGACTTTTCCGTTCTGGGTACACGCGTTGCATGGAGTGTGCGAGAATTGTGAGATTTGGCTGAAGTACTGTACAGTAAATTCAAACGTGAATACATCCGTATGAGATAATTATTTTAAATTAAACTCCCTCGCTCCAGACGTGAAGGCCATGCAGGCACGCACACAGCCAGTAAAACTCTGTATAGTATAGCATGATAATCACACGTCCTTTCAAACGGAATGTAATGTGTTGTAGAGTCATTAATTCTGGTGGTCACAATACGTGCATAACATTGCCGTCAAAGAATCGGTTACAATAAATGAAAATCGTATGCGAATTTAACGCTAACGTACTACAGCGCTATTATGTAAAAACACACGATCTAAATAATACAAACAAAACAATAACCCATCTTTTAAACGAATCGTGAACCCATATTGCGATGATTCATCAACTATCTGTGGGGATAAGCTGCTAGATGCCAACCCACCCTTGAATCGTGGACCCAAATTACAATCATTCCTCAAATCTCTGGGGTTAAATTGGTCCAAGTCTTGCCGCTGCATGTTCTAAAAACTTGAGACTCTTGAACGCGAGCAGTCGTCCCACACACGAGCTTGTGCCTCCACCTGCTGGTGGGAGCCGTGTGGCAGTGTTTAATGAATTCACGTTTTTCACTTCTTGGACGGTTTAAAAGGGGAGAGAGCGGACATCACCCAAACATCGTCCAGACCCCCCTTGCCTCTCACCGACACCATCCTGATCACAGCAGCCAAAGGCCGTGCGGAGTGAAGCCCAGGAAAAAATGCGACATTTATCGACTCACCGCCTCGGCAAGGTGATAAATTGTCAAGATTTTGGGTCACAATTCCATTTATAAAATGCTATTCTCATGTTTTTTTCGGTGCTACCTTGTTCGTGTTATTTTTCTCGCATGTTTCGTCTTTTTTGCTCTGTCTTGTTCTTTCGAATAGCCTAACGTGTACAATCACATACACACGTATATCAATCTTAAATCACCAGACTTTTAGACGCACAACTGTTACAAATTGAGAGCTGTTGTTGGTTTGGGATGTCACTTCCTGTCAATTCACACCCGTGGGCCTCCCTGGCTTGCTCGGGCATTGTAGAGAATCGTGGAGTGGAGTGGAGTAGTATCACAGACGCTGTCTCAGATTTACTTGCTTCTCCGTCGGAATTTGTGTAAATCTCGGAGCTCCCTTCCTTCCACTTTGAACCTCTCCTTTGTAATCGTTGGACCCCGAAAATAAAACGCTATAAAATAAACCACACGTTGGTTTTTCTATTCAATTAAATACATCAGAAGTCAGTGATGAGGCGGTCAGTGTCTGCAGAGTGTGCAGGGTGGAGCGGGTGGTCTGCGCGCCGCGCTATGAATCCAGCAACTGAAATACAATTCCTGGCCACGGCTGACATCGGTGGCGAGCGACGTCTGAACTGGCTGTTAGCCTCCACCAACCAATAGTCCAGAATGAGGAAGTATGACCAAACAGCCCCCCTGACTGACACACCATGGGGAGGGGGGGGCTACATCCACCGGCGGATCGATCATGGCTGATTGGCGATGAGAGAGAAAGCGACGTTGTTGTCGCCACACGAACCTGCTCGTAGCAGCTGTCGATGTACGGCAACGCCGCAACGGCCTCCGCCACCTTCACGTCCGCCCAGGTCACCGTGTGGCCGGCCCCTTTCTCCGGTGAACTCGGCACGACCCTCACCGGTACCACCCTCACTGGCGCCGCATCCCCTCCGGCCCCGGCACCACCGTCCGCCTGCGGACCGGCGTCGTCATCTCCTCCGCCGCCTGCCGCGCGCTCGCCGTGGCCGCACTCCGTCTTCTGCGCTTGTTCGTCATCGCCGCGGTCGCCCTCCTTGCACCGTCGTCGCTCGTCGGCCTCGCCGCACGCCTCGCCGTCGCAGCGGCCGCGCTTCTCCGGGTGCGAGTCCTTGATGACCGTCACCTCCAAGCCGCTGACGATCACCAGCTGCGTCCGAGGGTGAGCACGCCCCTTCGGCTGCCCGTGACGTTGATCCTGTGATTGAGGCTGGCCCTGTGGCTGTGGCTGCCCCTTTGGCTGCACCGTTGGCAGCACCTGCACCTGAGGCTGCTCATGAACTTTTGGCTGCACCTGAGGCTGCTCCTTTGGCTGCACCTGCACCTGAACCTGAGGCTGCTCATGAACTTTTGGCTGCACCTGAGGCTGCTCCTGTGGCTGCACCTGCACCTGAGGCAGCACCTGCACCTGAGGCAGCACCTGCGGCCGCTCCTTTGGCTGCCCCTGGGGCTGCGGGGCCGCCCTCTTTTTCTTCTTGGCGCCGCCGCCATCGGCGCCGCCGTCGCCGCTCGCCTCGGGCGCCACCGAGTCGGCCCCCGGGAGGGAGCGGCTGCGCGGCCGCTCGGGCCGGGCCGGCGCCGCGCGTGGCCGAGCGGAGGAGGCGGCGCGAGGCAGCGTGGCGGCGACCAGGGGCGGCGCCGGCGCGCGCCGCTTCTTGGGGGCGTCCGACTCGAGCGATCGTCTCCTGGGGGCCGCGGCGGCGGCGAGGACCGGGGCTGGAGACGCCGGCACCGAGTGGTGAACCTGCGGGCGGTAGCGGCGGCGACGACGTCAAAGACGCGGGGCGAAGCAAGTTCCGTCGGGGCGAGGCCGCGATCTCGCGGAACGTGGCTGCACGGCGCTGCCGATGCCACCGGTGAAATGTCGCAGGTTCACCTTTGCTGTGAGTCCCGCGGATTTCAAGATTCGATTCGGAAATGGATGTTAGAGTGGAATCTGTGAGGTGTCCAGTATCTGAGTTAATGATTCGTTGCTTAAAGTCAAGTCGATTTTGCTTAACCAGGAGAGAACTCAAGGGATTGACCTCACGGAGCAGGCATGTAATCGTGCTCGCAAGAATCGATTGTGGTATTTTTGATTGGCATACGTTGCATGTAATTGGTTTACATATTGCGTGTAGTTGTTTTTTACACGATGCAATTGAGCTGCAAGAGCTCCTGTAGAAACTAGTGACAAAAACGTAACTTCTTAGTGACTTGAACCTCGACCTCCACGAACTGTGACAAGTCATCCGGACAGAAGCGAACCCTCGTAAGCACGAGCCTCTAGAGCAGCGTTCTTCACTCATGTTCACAGGAGGGAGGGACACTTTGCCGATAAGACGTCGTCAGTATGAGAGCCGCCACGCCGCCGGCAAGGGTGTGTTGTCACGTGTTCCGTATTGTCGGGGGGGCTGCACTAAAGACCACCAGGGGCTACCAGTGGCCTTGCAATGGATAACGCTGCTCTAGAATCTACAGCACTCTGTAAAACCACTGCTGGATGAGAGCGCATCCACGCCTTGCCAATCACGGAGGCTGTCTGAACATACTTCACCACGCCGGTCAATTTGAGTTGGTGAATTAGCGGAGGCCAAGGACCGGTTACGATGTCACTCGTCGCTGATGTGAGCCCTGGTTGGGAATCGAACCAAGGTTGTCGGGGTTCATCGTGCGGTGTGTCACTGCGTCTCCGCTCTGCCCCGTAATGCTCCTCGTGCACAGGGTTTTTTCGCAGCCAATGTTAGGATTCATAATTGATTTTTTTCTTGGGCCACATTTATGTCCCACCCGACATAACCCAACAAATGTAATTGTTGCATTGGTGTACAAGCGTTTAACGCGCCAATTATTATCATTTCAGATCACTTACTGATAATGTAGAGAACAATCACAGCCAAATTAGGCAATTACATACAATTAGTATGAGAATTGTGCGTAACTAAGACACAGATCCCCGATATAGCCTTAACAGGCTGTTAGGGCAAGTGCTGTTAGCGAGTACCTATGAACACCAGCACGGCATACGATGGGGTGGGTAGTCAGCACCACGCCTGGCCGCCTTTGTCTCCCCAGTGGCGATGTTTACACATCGCACCAGGTACTGATTTGAGGCTGAGTCGACCTAGGGGAGGCCTGGAACCGTTTCAGATAATCGCCACTGGTGGTTGCCGTGAGCGGAAATCGAACTCGGGTCGCGCTAGCCGCTGCACATTTGTTCATAACACTCTCAGTATTTCATAAAATGGAAAACAAATCAGCAACGTGTGATAGACTCACCATTTTTTTCTTTCGGGGCCGAAGGCAGCTGAAGATGCCCGCGTTTTCCTTCCCAGCATGCTCTGTGACTCCAGGAGGGGGCGGTGGTTGTCTGCGGGCCCCTGTCCAACAAACGCATGGCCACTGGTGAGAGGATCGTTGTTTTCGCTGACAGGGCCCGGTTGGTACACGCGGTACCCTGGGCAGCCCCGAGGGAATGTCAGCCGGGGTTGCAAGTTACGGTGAACTCAATCTGCGTGTGTCTCTTGTCTCTGTGATTATGTTTGTCCCCCTCACTATGTCTCCCCCTATGTGTCTGTCTCTCCCCTGCGTGTCTCTATATTTATGCGTGTCGCTGCGTGTCTCTTTCTGTCTTGTGTATATCTCTGTTTCTTTCTCTCTCTGTGTGTCTCTACCTCTGTGTGTATCTATGTGTATTTGCGTTTCTCTCATTCTGTATCTGTCTATCTCTAATTGTGTCCTTTTCCATACCTGTCCCGCTGTATCGCTTTGTTACTGTTTGTGTAAAATGTTCTGCGTCTTGTGTATTTATTATTTGTATGCCTCTATGTTTCTGCGTCTATCTGTGTCTACCTCGATTCCCTTCTCTCTCTGTGGCAATGTTCCTGTCTGTCTATTTTTCTTCACCAATGTTCCTTGTTCGTCTCTCTTCGTGGCTCGCTACGTTTCTGCGCGTCTCTCTTTTCCGCGGTCTGGTTCCCGGCACCCAAGGTGCGTGGGCCGATGCTAGAGACGTCGCGGCAGTGCGAGGTTCAGGCGTGGGTGGGGTCCCTACCTGGGTAGGTGTGGGAGCCGTGCACGATGGGATGGCATCGCGCAGTCGCTGTCAACACACAGAACAAGAAGACGAAGTAGAGAGCTTGACGCCACTGACAATGCCGGTGTCAATTCTTACATCCTGGAGGGCCTCTTGTCACCCGTGTCGTCGTTCATCAATCATCGACCACACTGTGACCGGCCGAACAGCGATATCTGGCCAGGCGGTGTCATAGTTATCACTGTTTTAACATATGCTGCGTATGAGAACTTAAAATACAGGTAAAGAGCATTTCAAAAAGTGTGGCCGTTCATGATGGATGTGCAACAGATATCGGTGCGTTTGACTGTAACCTGTACTTCACTCACAAGGAAATAACCACGAGTTCGATTCTCGGAAGGGTTCCCAATCAGTCACACATCCTTCCTGGGTTTGATCAAAATAACGGGGTAAATGAACGCAACGTACAGCGCCCTTGTCAATTCACTGCTGGATGGAGGCCTTCCCCACGCCATGTCGGTACAAGGGGATTGTTTGACCATACGTCACCATGGGTTGGTGATGCCATGGCCAGGACTCGAACTCAGGTGGGCAGGTTCGTAGCGCGGTGTGTAAACTATTGCACCACGCGGATAAATGGATTACTGTCGACCTCGCTATGGAGAGGATGGATCCTGCCATAGAAATCTGGAATTTCAATGAAGAACTCAAAGATACCAACGTGCAGAGATGAGCGCTTGTTTGAATGGGGGAGGGGTAGGCGGGAGTGGGGTGTAAATAAGAAGTGTAAATAAGTACAGATAAACAAGCATTACATCTATATTACAAAAAAAATTTCACAAAAACGAGCGCAGGAAAACCTTCCCCGAGTGTGGTGACCCGTGCGCGTGCAGCTTGGCGTTGAGAATTCTCCGGGCACTCTGGTTTACTCCCACACTCAAAATAAATCCTGGAACACGGAGCCGGCCAAATATACCCAATGAAGAGAAGCTTGGGACTCGGTGTGCCTTTCCTTTCCCAAGTAAACAAATAAAGAAAAAATATTATTACAAAATACATACATATTTAAGCCGCGTGTGTCTGTTTTATCACTGAATAACATTACAATTACGTACATCTGGCAATGTGTCTTTTGGCCAAATGACAAAACCTCGACTAGTATTGTACTCTTCTGTATCTCATCTGCAGGGTCCATATCACAAATATTACTTGGTTTGGCTGGTGATCCAGGCAGGAGCTATCCAACAACACACTGCCACGCTCAATGCCACGCTCAAAAGAGTTCAGAAAAAAATATTTTCAATCGATGATGAAACTCATGGATGTCGATAGAAATCCAAGATTTGTGTTTATTTTGGGAACATTCGTCGATTCGGTAGACTAACTGAATTAAAAGTTAAATCAACTACTTTTTTTATGGTAGATTAATCTGGCTTCTTTTAAAATGGTGGCCGCTCCCCACATCCTACCTCCCGAAGTCTGGAAACCCTCTCGACGAGCCACGGCCACCAAAGCTCCGTCCGTCACCTCCCGTCCAGCAGCACAGAGGCGAGAGGCTTTCTTCCCAGCGAACGCCGTGCCCTCCGATTGCTCGCGTAATCGGACGAGCCCTCGAATCGGGCGAGCAAACCGTTGACTGAATAATCGGGATTACGACCCACGAGCTCGAATCGCAGCCTCCCGATAACACCGCGATAGGAGGAGGTCGTGGCGGCGGCGGAGGTCAGGGGGTCAAGGGGCGCGTGCCTCTCTCACCCTTGCTGGTGTCGACGACATAGAGCTCGCGGATGCCGAGCTCGGCGAGGGAGCACGCGAGGTCGACGCGCTCGGCCTGCGTCGCGTCACGGAACAGCAGCAGTGAGCGCGGCTCCAGGCCGCTCTTGGCCGCGATGGCCGGCAGCAGCACGCGCAGCGGCACGCGCCGGCTCACGCGCAGGAACTCCTTCTGCGTGCGCGAGAGGTTCACCACCAGCCGCACCGTCGGCTGTCCGCACGCACGCATGCGCGCAATCACAAACCAAATTACAACATGATGCAACGTGCCATTTTTATTTAGGTGTGACAAAATGATCAAAGTTTGTTTCTAGGTCTCGTATGGGCACTACGGCTGTGCTCATCACCCGTTTACAGCCCCGAGACAGTGGTGGAAGTTCCACAATCCTATGGCAGGGGTGGGTTGATACACATAATAAGGCAACCGCTGTTGTGGTATCCATGGGTGTTAATAAATGGACGGGTAAACAGACAAGGGTGTGTGGTGTGTTCGAGCTCTGTGTAGGCAGCCACCATTCGTGCTCTCGAGCTACGCGGCGTGTTTCTCGGGTTGTGTCGCCTGCTGAATTCAGTTCCTGAAGCAACCCCTGGCACGTGGAGCGAGACGTGGGGCAACATCGTCCCAAGCAACACGACGTAACAATGCCGGAGAGCCGGAGGAGTGCGTCTTGCTCCCGAGGAAACTACAACGATAGTCCATGAGCCGCTGGGCTTCCTGCACCACGGCTGAGAGGCCGACATTGTGGAACGCATCTGGGGAGGAAAACTGTTGGAGGTAGCACAAGTTACCGTGTTACAAGTTACGGTGTTGCGAGTTAGAGTGTCAAAATTATCACCATTCTTGAAATTGCTGTGGGACAGTGCTCATCTGTAGCGGTGGAAGTGAACATCAAGAACAGCTGTTGACTTCCACAGACTGGTAGAGGCCTCGTCTGGTTTTGTTTTTACAGCCACGAGGTTTTTGTTCATCAGGACGAAACATCGGTGCCAAGTCATTTGGCTCAGTGTTGCGCCGTCCAGGTAGAGACTCTGTTTGACCCAGACTGGAAGATAAATCCACACAGCAGCGCTAAACGTTTCACCTTCACAAGCCATCAAGTTAACACGGCCACATATCTCTGGACGGTACAGCCCGGAGCAGAGGGATATATTTCCTGCTCGTGACGCTCCTGCTTAATCTACAGCCACGGGACGCACAGGACGTCGTATCTCAAAGCGCCAGCATGCTCTTTTACTTATGACATTTAAAACAGCGCTTTAAATGCCTGGTTGATAACGGGTACTCGCTGCCGGGGTCGGAGAGCGGGGTTCTTTTGTTTTCTTGCCAAGAAAACCAGGAATGTGCTCAGATCGCGTCTTTGACGTGCGCGTGAATGAATGTGCGTGTGTTCTTACGAAGGGAACGGTAGCATAGTGGTTAGCGCACTTCTGCTCGTGGCTAATCCGTCCTTGGCCTCCCCTAGGTCGACTCAGCTTTAAACGAGTCTCTCTGGTGTGGCGTGTAAACATCAGCGCTGGGGAGACAGAGGTGGTCCTGGCCACACCACCCTGAGCAGTGCTCGCATATTATTTGCTCGCTAACGGCACTCTTCACAACAACCTGTGGAGGCTACATGGGGGAACTTTGTGTTTGTTACTCGTGTATGTGTGTTACTCTTGTGTGTGTGTGTGTTATTAGCCACGTGAGTCACCGCGTGATGGAATTCACTCACAGTGACCCAGCGTTCATAGCGGTATTTATAGGCCCATAAATGAGGCTCCAGTGGTCAGCAAACTGGGACCATTTGGGATGCCGTCATTAACAAAATTAACTGCATCGACTTAAACTAAAATAGAAAGTGCTGCAAGCACATTCATCAAGAATGAACTCGTTTGTAGTTGGTTTATCTCATCGAGTAATATTTTGAAATGTTATAATGAAATGGTCCTAAACTGCTCTATTTAGTCAGTAAACCGGTGGCAGCCAATAAAGATGGAAAATGAATTTTTCCTGCCAATTAAAAAAGAATTTAGTCTACAATTTTTTTTTCACGTAATGCTGGAGAATATCCGACACAGACAAGAGCTCCTGCTATGGGAATGTGGAATTTACACCACTGGCTCAGTGATGTAGATGAGGGCCGCTTATCACCCGAGCAGAGAGACTCTTTGACTGATTTTGACTTTGCAAACCAATCGTTCACAACGGGAATTATTTCGTGCCTCCTCCAAGACGGGGTGTAATCGATTAATCTGATCCATCCATAATCGTCTGCTCCCTTGCATAGACAAACGCTTAAAGATGCAGGCAATATTTAGAGAGAGAAAAAAAAAACATCCAGGAGAAAAACGAGATGACAAATGCTTCGATCCAGCTCTGTAACGCAATGTCCTGCCAGAGCCGCGTTCCAGAGCTCAGCAGAGTGCGCCATCTATTTATCATCTGCTTTCTGTGTGCGTGCTTTGCGACGTGTGTTTAGGCGTTAAACTGGGGAACCGCAAAAGCTGTCCCACGCCTCTGCGCCACGTGCAACTCTTGCCAGGCAGCGTGCCGCGCAACGGAAGCGGCTGTCAATTTGTTACCGACTCCGAAATGCGCGACGCGCAAGGGAACGCGACACGCGTGACTCTTTTGCGCCTCCGTCATCCCACGCCGAGTGTCCGGGATTTACCGTTACTTCTTTGCGGCCATCCATTCCGCTGCTGGATGGAAGCCGCCCCATACCATGACGTTCACGCGCAAGCCGCAAAGTTTCTTACTGGTTTGACAAATACCCAAAACTGAATGCACCACCACTGTCACCCCAGCGAGGATGAAAAAGTCAAAGTTTGTCCGTGTACTTCTGACACCACGGCATTTCATGAACATTTATCCCTTTTTAAGATAGGTGGAGACATTATTGATGATGATTCTCTGATGATGATATTGCTATTTCTGTCAATGCTGATGATTCTGCTTGTGATAATAATCACGCTTCTGCTGCTGCTCAAGACCACAATGCTGCGGCTGATGGTTTCCGTGGTGGTCGTGTCAGATGACAGCAGAGGTGGGACAAAGTCATTGTTATGCAAGTCCAAGTCGAGTCGCAAGTCATCAAATTCATGACTCGAGTCTGACTCGAGTCCAAGTCACATGACTCGAGTCCACACCTCTGGATGACAGTGCTGGTGATGCTGCTGTTGATGATGTTGAGGCTTCTGCTGCTACTGCCGATGAGTGGTGGTGATGTTGGGGCGGTCGCATCAGACGACGGCGCCACGGCCAACGATGAGGCTCTTGGGGAGGAGCTCACCTCGGGGGGCCTCATCTCGGGGGGGGGGGGCGGGGGAGCTCACCTAGGGGTGGAGGGGGAGGGGCCAGGATCTCACCTCGGGCGCGTTGGAGCGGTGGGCCCTGCGCGCGTCCAGCGGCTCGCGCTCGATGAGCCGCACGGCCCCCACGGGGAGGCTGCCGATGGCCGTGTTGGGCTTGAAGGGCAGCAGGCGGCCGTCCACGCGCGAGTACAGCTCCAGCGCGTGGCGCGCCGGGCTCAGACGGTACCACGCACACAGGCGCACCAGCACGTCCATGATGGGGATGCTGGTGGGAGCAAGCGTCATCAGACGATGCACAGGGAAGGGTCACGTGGATGAATCGAAGCCCCACGGCATTGTCCGTTACTGTCTATGGGCATTCCGTTTTCTTCATGTTAGCCAATGAGCATTCGTTTCTTTGTCATTTGGTATTGCCTGTCACATCATCTTTGATAGCTATATCACTGTCATTGCCCAGCAGGGTGGCGTCGTGGTAATAGTTGCCCCTCAGCTAGAAGGGCCTGGGTTTGGTTCCCGACGCAGGTGCCTTTCAGTGTGGGGTTTGTATGTTCTGTGTGGAGTTTGTATGTTCTGTGTGTGGAGTTTGTATGTTCTGTGTGTGGAATTTGTATGTTCTGTGTGTGGGGTTTGTATGTTCTGTGTGTGGAGTTTGTATGTTCTGTGTGTGGGGTTTGTATGTTCTGTGTGTGGAGTTTGCATGTTCTGTGTGTGGAGTTTGTATGTTCTGTGTGGAGTTTGTATGTTCTGTGTGTGGAGTGTGTATGTTCTGTGTGTGGGGTTTATATGTTCTGTGTGGGGTTTGTATGTTCTGTGTGGGGTTTGTATGTTCTGTGTGTGGGGTTTGTATGTTCTGTGTGTGGAGTTTGTATGTTCTGTGTGTGGAGTTTGTATGTTCTGTGTGTGGAGTTTGTATGTTCTGTGTGTGGAGGTTGTATGTTCTGTGTGGAGTTTGTATGTTCTGTGTGTGGGGTTTGTATGTTCTGTGTGTGGAGTTTGTATGTTCTGTGTGGAGTTTGTATGTTCTGTGTGTGGAGTTTGTATGTTCTGTGTGTGGGGTTTATATGTTCTGTGTGGGGTTTGTATGTTCTGTGTGGGGTTTGTATGTTCTGTGTGTGGAGTTTGTATGTTCTGTGTGTGGAGTTTGTATGTTCTGTGTGTGGGGTTTGTATGTTCTGTGTGTGGAGTTTGTATGTTCTGTGTGTGGGGTTTGTATGTTCTGTGTGTGGAGTTTGTATGTTCTGTGTGGAGTTTGTATGTTCTGTGTGTGGAGTTTGTATGTTCTGTGTGTGGGGTTTATATGTTCTGTGTGTGGAGTTTGTATGTTCTGTGTGTGGGGTTTGTATGTTCTGTGTGGGGTTTGTATGTTCTGTGTGGAGTTTGTATGTTCTGTGTGTGGAGTTTGTATGTTCTGTGTGTGGGGTTTGTATGTTCTGTGTGTTGTTTGTATGTTCTGTGTGTTGTTTGTATGTTCTCCGTCTATTCTGCATAGGTTTCCTCTGGGTTCTCCAGTTTTCTCCCACAGAGAAAAAAACACAACATGATAACTGGTATTGGCCAAACATCCCAATACTTGCAAATTACTCAGTTGGGATCACACACAGCAGCATCATCGCCCCCTACTGCGAAAACTTGACAGGACTCTCTGGATAAATCGCCTTGAGACTCAATGAGGCTTTCCTGTGAAAACAAGCATCATTGTCATCTGCATCAGCAGCAGCAGCATCAGCATCATAAATAAAATAACATAACTTTATTGGTACGTCTCCACGTCCGAAGACGTCCTGAGGCTCTGACAAGGCCATGAGGGAGGGGCGTGTGGCACAGCTTGACGGCAGCTATCACAGAGTGCGGTCGTGTCGCTACAGTTCTCTGCGGTGAGTACAAGGTCTTTAAAAACAACGGCGCTATGTCTCTCTCAATCAAATGAACGCTGAGCGCTGGAGCGTTCCGAGATTCAGCGGCGAACGGGACCCACCCTGCAACTTGCAGACATCTCGGAACGAGTAAGGGTTAACAGTCAGAACGATGCCTTTAACCGGACGTCTTTAACATGCGTGCGTTCTCTAAATGTGTTATTTGAGTTAAATCACAGGCAAAGAAATGAGCTGCACATTTCCTGCAGCCACAGCATCCCGCAATATTTCATGCACGTGACAAGGATGAATGGTGACCGGCTGGACAGGACAGCGACGGAGGGAACACTTGAAGGTGCTCAGGGAAGAGATCGGCCGCGGTCTGACCGGACGTCAAACATCAAACACTGGATGGGGATGGGAGCTCGCTCAGTTGAAATTCGCAGTGACGGACCGAGAGAAGTGGAGAGAGACCGCGGGAAGGAGGTATTGGTGAAGGAAACGGTCACGTGGCCCAATGGCTCAGAAGGCCAAGGAACTGGAGGAAGAAACAGAACAGCATTAGCAGCGATGCTGGGGAAGCTCCGTGGAAGATGATGCCCACGGCTCCACTCGTGCCACGAATGCAATTTGCTTCTCTCATCACCACCACCACACAAACGTTGATCTCCATGCTCTATGAAGAGCGATTTGGCAGCGTCAAATATCCGCTATTTATGTATACAATTTCAGCACTCGGCAAATAAAGCGCACAGCCACATGGGTACTACAGTGGCGGGCGTTTTGCGTCCATTATTGTCTGAGTGACAAGAGCCATTGACCGGCCACCACGGATATGATTTTTTTTTTTCCAAAACAGTCTGAGACGAGAGTCATGCAACTGCTATGTGGGACGAGAAATCCTGGGCTTGAAATAGCCTCGAGCAATGGTGACCTTGCACCAAAACGCCTTCGACCTCTGCGGTGCGAGGCCATGCAAGCGGTTTTGAGTTCTGCCAATGAAATCGATATTTATTTTTTCTGCGCACAGTTGCGCAGTGTCTCACTTGTTCATTAAAATTGTTTGTTCGGTCCTATCACGACGGAAAGCGCGATGTTTCACAGACTATCAAGAATGCCTCTGCGCACAACTCGTGCCAGACATTAGGTTGAGCCAATCACCCAGTAAACGATCAGGCGCAGACCTCAATGGACGAATATAACATAATGGCAGGGCTTTATTTACCCAGCAAAAGCCTCACTTAGTCTCTGGAAACTTTTCCGTGAGGGTTCTTTGTTGGAATTATTGGCCACTTCTTTAACGAGTTCTACAGTGTCCCTGCAGGAGGAAGCTGGAATATACCAAATAATTACCTCATCATATCAAAAATCCTACACATAGGCCGGCAGTGCGGGCTGGTTGAGGCAGGGAGCGTAGACAAGGGAGCGTAGAAGTACGGTACAACAATTCATTTTTCTGCACTGCCCGCTGCTACCCACAGCCCATAATAATGGCTAAGTAGCAAGATTACATGAATTAACTGCGAGAGAATAACCATGGGACTTTACCCAGGGCTTCATTTCTCACTGAACATGTTCAGGATTGGTGATAAACTGAAGTGGGTGGCACATGACTAGTAGCCACAGCCATAGTGAGATGTGGACTGGATGCGGTGTGCCGTGTGCGGACACATTTTCTGGGTCATTGACCCAAACAGACCTGGCTGAATTTAAGCCCTGGTTTGACATAATTCCCTTGTCATTCATGACACCTTCCACGCCTGTCCACTCAATGTACTCAACTCGAGACACTAAATAACAGCTCCCCTGTGGCTGAGCTGGGAATTCTCACTCCGCCCGATGTCGTATCTAACACGCAAAAGGCAATTCCAACGCCAGCGTTGACACCGTGTGCGAAGAACAAGCGTCTAATGCGGACTGGGCAGGCGAGACGCGTGGCCAGGGTCCCCGTTAGACATCAAATATCCCTTCTCTCCCTGTGGAATGCACCTTCGGTGCACGAGGTGAGAGCGCACAGGGTTCAAGGTGCACGTGCGCGAAAGTCAGCAGGGTCAGGGTGTAAAGGGTCGTGGAGTACAGGTTCAGGGTGCTTGGGGTCAAAATGAGGTCATAGTGTGCAGGGTCGCGATATACGGGGTCAAGGTGTGCAGGGTCGCGATATACGGGGTCAAGGTGTGCAGGGTTAAGGTGTGTGAGGTCACGGAGTGCAGGGTCACGATATACAGGGTCAAGGTGTGTGGGGTCAAGGTGTGTGGGGTCAAGGTGTGCGGGATCACGGTGTGTGGGGTCAAGGTGTGTGGGGTCAAGGTGTGTGGGGTCAAGGTGTGCGGGGTCACGGTGTGTGGGGTCAAGGTGTGTGGGGGTCAAGGTGTGTGGGGTCACGGAGTGCAGGGTCAAAGTGCGCGGGGTCACGGTGCTCCCCACCGCTTCTCAGACGTGGCGCTGTGCAGCTGTCCCGAGGGCAGGATGACGGAGAACTCCACCTCGCAGCACGACACATTCTGGCCCCTCGCCACCAGCGGGGGCTTGGGGGCGGCCGCCTTCCCCCGCGAAGGCGGCGTTCCTCCCTTGGCAAGCGACAGAGTTCCGCCCCGTTCCAGCGGCGGAGATCCCGCTTTCGTGGCGGGCAGCGTCGCGCCCTTCTCGGCGGGCGGCTTCCCGCTTGCCGCCTTGATGGCCGGCGGGGAATCGCTCTTCTCCGAAGACAGCGCCGCCGCCGCCACCGCCACCGCCTTGTCCGATGGAATCGCTCCGGCCCTGTCCGCCGAGGCGGGCTCAGCCTCGGGGGACCGAGGCGACCGAAGGGGAGCAACGCCCGGAGGGGGCGGAGGAGCCCGGTTCTTCATCCTGCGCCTGACACACGACAGGGGAACCCGTTCGGAGAGTGAGAACCTTCGGTGGAGGCGGCGGCTGTCTTAGTCGTGAAACCGACGGCGCACGTCGGCCCGTAAAAAAATGCTGCAACTCAGCGATGCGTTCAAAAAACATTAGTCGCGTTCGGGTCAGGAGGGGTTAAGACATTTCTAACACGTGTTATCTATCACCGTCGAGACAATCTGGTAAAGTGTAAAGCTATGCACCATGCACCTCCGATTAGCACGGTTGGCCTACGCTCAACATACATACCGCAGGCTGTATATACTTTACCACGGTCGTTATTAGCAATACCAGTACAGTACCTTAAACTTAAAAATACACAATAAGTTCAGGTTTTAGGTCACGGCCTCTGCTATATATATAATACAGCGACTGCCTGAAATAAGTCGAACAAGAGGAGACCAGCCCTCTTGCACGACGTCGTTTTCTCCGGGTGTTCCTCACGTCGTCCCATGTGCAAAGCCACCAAAACATAAAAACAACATCGCAAGCAGAGTCCTCCTGCAAAGAAGAGTCTGGAGACTCGGCCACACTTACTTGCCTCTGGTCGAGATTACCAACGATGAGCACACACTCGCACACACTCGCACCGTGATTGTAACTCTGTGCGTCTCGGTTGCTGCCCGCGTACGATTCTGCAGCAAGGCGTTCAAAGCGCCGGGCGCTGCTATAAAAAACGGCGACGCGCTGGAAAGAATTACGTCGAAAAACTCTGTAAACTTTGGCACAAACAGCGGCGCTCGCTTTCCCCTTGGACTGCGCTCAGCAGATGATTCAGATCAGATGGGAATAAGGAGTACAGTGTGCTGTACGGCGAGTCAAATCCTCGCCCCCCCCCACCTCCCATCCACCACGCAACAAAAATCAACCAAACGCACCCCATGGCTTTTCATGAAAAGTCCCACTGGATGAGACCAGGGGATTGACAGCAGACGTCCCTCGTGGCAGGGAGAGAACTGGATAGGATAGAACTACGTCGTAAGAGCGAATGGCTTCGGGTGCGACGAATGAAAGTCAAGATTTGACCGCCGTGAAGAAACGCGATTCTGTAGAGCAGCAAAATGAAACACACGGAGACAAGTAATAGGTTTTTACCCTTTCAACTGGTACAAAAACTGACACCTTTATACAAGGGATCATGTTTGCAATAACCACAACACAAGCAGTCAAAATGCAAACAAAAAGAAACAACTCTGATGATGATGATAATGATATGCACTGTCCTTGAAGTTGAAAGGGTAAAAACCTAATACTATATTTTGCCACTAGTAAAGGAGGTCTCATAGTGTAAACACACGGAGACAAGACGAACACCAAAACCCATCCTCCACGCTCACCTCCACCACAGCCAACGTGACAGATGCCTCCATTGACGTGCATAGGGACCGACCGTGTTGACTTTCAACACCAATTTTTTTTCAACCGAATAACTTGGTGACACTGCGTCCGATTGATCCCAAACGCGATGCAACGCGGGTGTTGATGCGTCAACTGTGTCCGCCCGTCTCTGACCGGGTGGGGGAAGTGTTCACGAACATTCTCGCCAAGTTGACCCAATATGAACACAACCTTAGGCAACACAACTTCAGACTAAAAGTTGTGTTGCTATTAGAGACGTTGACCTTGAGGAACCCGGCCGAGATTGATCAAAGGGTGAGCGCTCGCTCCCTCCCCAGGAAGAGCCGCTATCCGAGACTCATTGTTCATCGCTGCCTCGGGACGTACCTAAGCTTCCGGTGCATATGGTCTGAGCGCTACTGTTGCTATCGATAATTAATTAAAGACTTCCGATGACGAACACATGGTGGAAAGTATTAGTGATTCCAGGAATAGGCATGCGTTTATGTTCTTTGTTTGTTACCGTACTTGATACTAGTAAGCTTTATTGGTAAAACAAATTGTAGTTTGGTTAAGGAAAAGCCACAAACACCAATGCGCCTTGAAGTGGACACTTTTCAATCGATGCGTCTTGCCAGCTGTGACGTCGATCAGTAAACACGGAGGCTGACACAAATAACGCAACAACAACAACTGAAAACGCATGGAGGCATGCAACACTTGGAATTCTACTTAGAGACAGGGAGAAGGAATGCAGGTTTCAGAGAACAAATGTAAATGCCAAACGTGAGTGCACGTGCTGTTAGCGAGAGTAAAAGCGCGCTTGGCCATGCTGCACACGATGGCTACGAGAGGGGTGATGGTTGTCGGACGGGACTGGCGAGAGACCGGCAGAGCCGACAGCGGGAACAGTTGCACGTGTCAACACCCAACAGGAAGACCACCACGGGGATGGAGCACAGAGATAGTTAGAGGCGTAGGGATGATGATGATGATGATGTGGGGAGGCCTTCACCCAGCAGTGGAGTGAGCATGACTGACGACAAAGAGGAGTATGTGCTGTAGGGGGTGCAGCAACGCGAGCCGGTGAAACTCAAGAGTCCGCGGAGAGGGAGCGGAATGCAAGCGGCGCGTGTCTCGTACCAACCTTCATCGAGAACGTGTGGACAGAACAGGGTGCGACACAACGCACAGAACAGTCAGATGGCACGCACGTGTACAGGGCAGGCGCATTCACTGACCCAACGACCAGATTCCACCTGCACACCCACGCTTAGAGTGTGCGGAATGCCGCACGCCGACTCACGAACACAAAGATCCCCGTCGCGCTGCTAGCGAGCGCCTACGAAGGCCGGCACGGCACACGAAGTGACCGTCTTTGTCTCCCCAGTGGCGATGTTTACGCACGTCATTTGAGGCTGAGTCAACCTACAGGAGGCTTAACCAGTCCAGATAATCGCTAGTGTTGGCCATGAGCGGGATTTTGACTCGAGTCGTCGTGATCGTAGCACCCACTCTGACTCAAGCTCACACTGCAGCTCACTCAGCTCCCAAAAGTCCAGGACCTTTCGTCATACCGTGGGGGTCGTGGATGTTAATTGACCATACTTCACCACCCTGGTCAGTTAGGGATATGGGCGCATAGAAGAACACTACAACGATTGTGTGAATTTCCTACGTTGCCTCCTGCTGCCTGCCATCAAGGCCCGCTCAGTGGCCACACTTCCAAGCGCTCTGCAGGCTCGAACCCCGCTTGGGTTCTGAGATCCGATGAGATTGGGCGCATTGCGGACGATTTGGTCACGGGCAGTCGAACATTCCAGCACGCGTAGTGCCATGAGTGCAGCTGCATCTCAAGACGGTGGTCAGACAGTGGGACATCTCACACACGACACAGGCAGACAGATTCTTGATTTTTGCAGCGCGATTCGCAGAGAGCTGCAGGCCTATTTTGTTTAACCAGGTGAAGAATCAAGGGCTTATATAGTCACAGGCAGAACTCTCATGCCCCGTGAGAGTAGTCGTAATACAGTACTATGTTTCCAGCAGAGACCCGTTTGGAAAATTAAATACATCACTGCATAATTTTCCGAATGCCTAATAATGATCATCATTTACAGCCACTATGTCAATCAACTGCTGGATGAGCACCACCCCATGCTGTGTAAGTTCTGGGTGTTGTTTGACCATACTTCCCCATTCTGCACTGTGCGGGCTGGTGAATGGGGGACTAGTAACGGTTCGGAAATCACTCGACACCGATGCTATCCATGGCCAGGAATTGAACTCAGCTTTCCAGGTTCAAAGTGCAGTTCGCTAACCACCACTCGACTGCCACACCCCAGGCAGTAATCTGCAATCAATCTGTAACACGATGCTACAAATGTTACACAGATATGCAGTAAGCGTGAGGTTTTGCAACAGGACTTTTTTTTTTCCCCGGCAGTTGCAAATGCATGTGGAGCTCTTGACTGTAGATGACAAAAAAGTATTGCCCAGGCCACACCCTGTGAAATGTGGCACCAGAGAGATTCCAGGGAAGGCTCGCGAGAGATGGAGGGAGGAGAGGAATGGACATTCCTGCACCCATCGAGAGGAGTAACTCACGTCTATGATCCCGTCACTGCCCGCACACAATAGTTGGGCGTCCGGGGAACTGCCTGTTTGTGGATTTTGAGTCCCTGCCAAAGCAGCCCGATGGAATATTATTCTTTTCGTTACGATCCTCTAAACAAAACAACGGGTAGGAAAATAAATAAATGGAATTCCGCACAAAAATTTCAACGCCTAGATTTTTTTTCCATTCCGTGGCTCTTTTTTTGTGTTTTACAGTCCCCAAGGACGGCCGTAATTTCGGACGGATAATATTTCAGAGTTGTACGATCCGGGGCGATATGAATCTCTCTGGCCTGTTTGCGAAGACCCTGCCGGTGCATGGAAGGGCACGCGGTTAAAGTTGTCTTCCCCGCAGCCCGTGATATCACTCGAATAAACACACGCTTGGGACACACAGATTGTGTCCGATGAATATAAACAGCGATACGGTCCCTGGGAGGGAGAGGGGAAGAGAGAGGGAGATGAAAGGAAAAAGAGAGAGGGGAGAGAGAGAGTGGTTGTGGTTAAGGGAAGAGAGATAATGATAGAATGAAAAGAGTTAGGGAGAGAGGAGGGGGGGAGATGATGGAGAGGGGGTATAGAGAGAGTGATAAGAGAGAGCAGAGGGAGGATGGAATGAGATAAAGAGAAGAGGGAGAGAGAAATAGGGAGAAGAGAAATCAAGGAGAGAGGAGGTGGATAGGGGGGGGCAGATGAGAGAGATGGCAAGGTAATATAGAGATGAGAGAGGGGAGAGAGGGGAAGGAGAGGGGGGAGAGTGACGGTGCCAACAGCTTCGTGCCCTGGCCGACAGAGGCTGCAGTGATCTTCTCGAGCACGTGGTTTAAATGCTTGAGCGGCGCCTCTGACCGGCCGGGGTATTATAAGCAGGTGGTGAAATAATCTCATAAGCAGCTGTCAGTCTGCTCGGCAATTCCAAGGAAGGAGGAAAAGCAAATCTCAAAAGTTGAGAATCTGACGGCATGAGGATGTTATGTCAGTCATGTGATAATAACAATGCAGTGGTACGACTGCGAGATTGTTGTGAACAAAGATTACCGATCCGCGTAAAAGATGCTTCTGTTAGAGCAGTACATTTTTTTTCGAGTTCAAAATCCCATTTTGTGGGGGTTGACATGCACCATCATCCCTACGGCACCAATAAGATGAGTGTCACTGTTTTGGGAGGTCAACAGTCTCTGAGGAGACGGGTCCCCACTGGCTCACCGGTGGTGTTTAATGCTGCCCCACTTCTCATTCGAGCAGAGATTTTTTTAAAAATTAAATATTTTTTAAATAAATACTTCTATTTACCCACGAGAGCATGATTGAGTCCGAATACTCATTTTCTGGATGGCCCTGCAATGCAATGCATTGCCCAATTCCATTAAACACACAGATAGACTCAGGAATCCACTGCTGTATTGCCATAGCCTGGATCCCTCACAGCTACCGGGACTGTGACTTGAATACTCATGAGAGACACCACACTGGATGAATTGCACCGTTAGAAAGAGCTTGACAGGGATGGCACCAAGATTCATAAAAATAAAACAAAAAGCAGTGGCGTAGTGTGTGTGTGTGGCATGGGCCCTGGTGCACGGAGTGGGATGTGGGCCCCCTCTCCACCTGCCCGTCTCTTTGCAGCCGGGCTGTTTTACCTACGTGACTTTACCGAAAAAACCTAAGAATATGAATCCTTGCAGTCACGAAAGCTTCAAATCTAGAATTAATGCCCACTGCCCCCTGCGTTCGTCTCATCTCAGCCTCCACCGACCACAAAGCAACGCTGCCTCTTCACAGGCCGCCTTTGAATCCGAGCCAGTGCCAGAGACAATGAGAAGCCCGCTCGGCTGGCTTTTCTCAGAAGTCTGGCTTCCGCTACATTTCGTCTTGTTTTTTTTTAAAGCAGCAAGTTGCTTTACTGCGAGCCGATTTTTTGTTAAATGTCCACTCGTTTTAGCGCCGGTTGAGTTTAACAATTGATTCAAAAGTGAAAGTTTACGGTAAGGGGAATTCAGACACAAATTAATGAGGCCGGAGTATTTTTTGTTTAAGATACCCTTAAATTCAGAAGTTTTCTCTGCTCAAACTAACATTGGGAAATCGTCGTCTCTGTCGGTGACGCTGAGCCATGAACAGAAACTTCCCATTGTCAAGGTCAAGCCCATTGTTAAAGTCCAAATACTTCACAAGCCCTCTCTCGATCCACTACTGGATGAAAGCTTCCTCGTGCTGGACTGGGCATGGGGGTTGCTAAGCCATACTTCCCCATGCTGTTCAGTGAAGGACCAGGATCGGTTCAGGCATCAATCGACACCGTCGCGAGCCGGTGTCACCGTGTCGTAACGCGGCGCTGCAAACACTCCGACACTGCTCAGGGACGTGAAGAGAGGTCTGCAGACAGCTGCAATTTGTTGACTAGTCCGATGGCCGTTGCATTCTTATTACATGTATTGTACTATGTTGTATTGTACTATATTGTATTGTACTATGTTGTATTGTACTATGTTGTATTGTACTATATTGTATTGTACTTTAATGTATTGTACTATATTGTATTATACTATGTTGTATTGCACTATATTGTATTGTACTATGTTGTATTGTACTATAATGTATTGTACTATGTTGTATTGTACTATGTTGTATTGTATTATGTTGTATTGTACTATAATGTATTGTACTATGTTGTATTGTACTATAATGTATTGTACTATGTTGTATTGTACTATGTTGTATTGTACTATGTTGTATTGTACTATGTTGTATTGTATTATGTTGTATTGTACTATGTTGTATTGTATTATGTTGTATTGTACTATGTTGTATTGTACTATGTTGTATTGTACTATAATGTATTGTACTATGTTGTATTGTACTATGTTGTATTGTACTATGTTGTATTGTACTATAATGTATTGTACTATATTGTATTGTACTATATTGTATTGTACTATGTTGTATTGTACTATGTTGTATTGTACTATGTTGTATTGTACTATGTTGTATTGTACTATAATGTATTGTACTATTTTGTATTGTACTATATTGTATTGTACTATGTTGTATTGTACTATGTTGTATTGTACTATATTGTATTGTACTATAATGTATTGTACTATATTGTATTGTACTATGTTGTATTGTACTATGTTGTATTGTACTATATTGTATTGTACTATGTTGTATTGTACTATGTTGTATTGTACTATATTGTATTGTACTATGTTGTATTGTACTATGTTGTATTGTACTATATTGTATTGTACTATATTGTATTGTACTATATTGTATTGTACTATGTTGTATTGTACTATGTTGTATTGTACTATATTGTATTATGTTGTATTGTA
Source organism: Lampetra fluviatilis (assembly GCF_964198595.1). Taxonomy (NCBI): domain Eukaryota; kingdom Metazoa; phylum Chordata; class Hyperoartia; order Petromyzontiformes; family Petromyzontidae; genus Lampetra; species Lampetra fluviatilis. Next base: position 1,413,072 of record NC_136305.1, read on the forward strand.
CTATATTGTATTGTACTATGTTGTATTGTACTATGTTGTATTGTACTATGTTGTATTGTACTATATTGTATTGTACTATGTTGTATTGTACTATAATGTATTGTACTATGTTGTATTGTACTATATTGTATTGTACTATGTTGTATTGGACTATATTGTATTGTACTATATTGTATTGTACTATAATGTATTGTACTATATTGTATTGTACTATGTTGTATTGTACTATGTTGTATTGTACTATATTGTATTATGTTGTATTGTACTATATTGTATTGTACTATGTTGTATTGTACTATGTTGTATTGTATTTCCAGCCAGCCCTGCCGAAGGATTTCCGCGCATTTTTCCACAATTAGTTCAGAAATCCGTTTGGCCGAGCCAGCGAGAGCCACACACAATACACTCCATCACCAACGAAGCGAGCAGTGGTAACACTCTCTCTCTCTTGGTGAGGACAAAGCGAGGAGTGGTATTGTGTCGCTGCAAAATGTCACGCACCGCCCGCTATGAAGGCAACACTCGCACAACGTGAACACTCGCTGACTCTACAACTCCACACACACACACGGGTTTTGCAAAACGGAGGTCACTGCTCTTAAAGGGCTGTGAAGCATCTTCTTGGTTCTTTCGGTAAAGTCACGTAGAAGGGAAGTAATAAAATAATAAAAATAAAACATAATAAAATTATTCTCACGACGTTTCGGCCGCAACGCAAGCAGCCGTCCTCAGGTGAAAACCAGGTCTGTCGGGGAGACAGACTTTACCGAAAGAACCAAGAAGATGAATCCCTGCAGTCACGAAAGCTTTAAATCGAAACTTGGCCGTGAAGCATCCAACATTTTACAAAATTTCATTTGCACACTGGTATGGGCAGATGCACTGATCGTGAATTCTCTTGGCACGTGAGCAGAGTTGTTCAGACTTTCGTTGTCATGAATATTAAAGTTTACAATGTTGTAAATCCTTGTGAGAGCCCATTGAGTGGACAGATCGCTTTTGCGATTTCACAAGTGAGGGAAATGCAAGTCAAAGTTACAAGTTTAACCTACAGATTTCACAAGAGGGCTCTACATTTTCTAAACAGATGTTAAAGGAGAAATAACGATCTCGCAATCAGCCAGATTTAGAAAACCAGACACCAATGCAATGATTCTTTGCAGCGGTATAAGAAATGCATCAATAAAACAAAACCTGGACAACTAAGGTTCACTAAAATAAACTCTTTATGCACTTAACGTTTAAGTTCTACTTATAATGAAACAAATCTAAGAAAATGTAACCAGATGGAAGAAACGTGGATTCAAGGTTTCCACAGCATTGACTACAATTAATAATCTAACCTTGTTGGAGCATGACTGCATCATCATACCCGAATACAATACATGGATTCAAGAAACCTTGGATTTGGAAACACTTGCTCAGCGATACATATTTGTTCAATGGTCCACATTATTGGGGTGGTGGGGGGGGGTGAGAGACTGCTGTGGCAGGCTTACAGGAGGACATCTTCACACAGCAACAGCAGCAGCAGCATGCGCTCACGCATGCACTGTACGGAGCAGATCTGGTGAGCGTGCCGCTTTAAAGATCTCAACGTGGCTCGCTCGCTCGCCAAGCCACCAAACGATGGACTGGCAAATAAAATAGACTCAAACGGGGGTGGCCAACAGTCGAGAACCAACTATTGCTAACTATTAACAAATGTTTTAAATTTTCAGAAGCGACCTGGCTTATGTGGAAATGTATAGCGGCCAAACAACTCTAAAGGCGTGTTGATTTTAAATGTGGAGTGGAAACTCGGGGGACCCGGAGAAAAACACGCAAAATCCAAATACACAGCAGCAGGCGTCAGGGTCGGGAACGAATCCACGACCTCCTGCACACCAGGCGAGGTAGTTAACATCTCACAGCCACCGTGGCGCTCCAACTGCTCTGCCGAGACGGGGCCATGCCCGACGGGGAGAGTTTAAACCATAAGTTCATGGTGATTTGCATTGCAGGTCACAACGATTTACTGCCCAAACGTGCATCGAGGTGTTGCTCATCTTCCGTTTACAGCCTTTCAGCCAGTTGTGTAAATTTCTCATTCCTTTGGCACGGGCGAGTCTCTCCGTAGGACATCCACCATCTAATGTTTCACAAAGCAGTACTACATTTATCGACTGTGGAGGGATGATGGGCTGCGTCAACACCCAACCAGGATTTGAACTCACAACCTTCCTGAATGCGAGCCGCTCGTTCTACCGCTCGTACTTGGCCATTTAACACTGCAAACTTTAGGAAATGTATGGAGTTAACTGCAGGCCCTGTTACGTGAACCTGGCAGCCACAGCTTGGCCACAGAACAGCAATTTATTAAATGCAGAGGTGACGCGCGGCATTGGGCGATGCGAGTGAGCCACAGGCCCCCAACGGTATCTGTCGTGACTTTCGGCCTGACGAACTGCAGAGGCATTTATATTTGGATGAGCGATCAGAGAAGAACTTCACTTGCACACGGCATGCCAACAAGGCCCTCCCAAGATAAAAAACAAACAGCATTAGTGGCAGCGTTCCAACATATTTCACACCAAGTTGTCTCTTATAAGCGTTCAATCGTAGCGAAATCAGCAGTGTATTGACAAATTAATACAACTTAGGACGAATAATATTTTTGAAATGTTACGCTTATGACAGCGGTGATGCCGAGGATTTTAAAATACAGTACAGTGCAGTGTGCATAAATGTGTTTTTCATTACACGACACAGGCGGAAAATATTTACGGAAATTCTGGAGTCAATGCTTTAAAGGTGCAGCGTTATGAATGCGTTTGTCTTATGACTCAGTAACGCCAACAGCGAGTTTCCATCCACGAGACGAAAAAAACAACACCATCACAACCACAAATACCATCATTAACAACCATTATCACCATCAAAACCATCACCATTACCACCGTGATAATCATCACCATCCCATACCACTACCATCACAATCATCATTAACTCAATGTACCCACAACCTCCATCACTATAATTTACCACAATCACCTTCACCACAATTATCAACTCACCACCACCACAACCACCATCATTACTATTATTATCCATACCAATTACATTATTAGCATCATATCACAATTTACCTTCATGTATTTCTCCTTTCACGGCAATGTCAGAGGATGTACATCTGTCACTGATAAAATAAACGCGCTATGTCTCTTCAAAAACTTTGGTTGTAGGGAATGCATTTATTTTTAAAACGCCTGTACACGTACTGAGGGTCTGAAGAGAACTTTGGCTGCCGAAGCCACCTGTCTAACACAGATTACGACCGTGTTAAGAAGTGAAATCAGCTGCTAAAATTCAAATGTGGAGGTTTGGCTGGCATATTCCCGAAAATCAAGTCAAACGGGACTTTATTTAAAGTTGACGATCATTGCTTATCGGTATCGAAAAAAAAAATGCGTGCCAATACTACGTCCACTCGGAATACTTTAACCTGCCCGGAATTAGTGCGTTTAAATTGTAAAATGGTTTATATGTACCCTTTATTGCATATGGCCTGTACTGATTATAAAACTCATGTGTAGACAGTCCATGTGGTGACGCCTGCGTTGGGTCCCGCTAAAACCTTTACTCAAACGATGCACAGCTACTTTTAAACTTCTTCTTTAAACGTATCCTCGTGAACAAATCCACCCCCCCCCCCCCCCGTTATTCAGCACCGTCAGAGAATCCACACAACAAATGTTGTGCACGTTCCCAAAAACGAATACAACCACACACAACTTCCACAAGCATACCCAACCAGCTACACGGGCAGTTTCCACACCTAAACCCTGCTTGCTGACCATCAAACTACGTGAACTGTCACTATCATCTTCTTGGTTCTTTCGGTAAAGTCATGTATGTTTTATTTTTATTATTTTATTAGTTCCATTCTACGTGACTTTACCGTAAGAACCAAGAAGATGAATCCCTGCAGTCACGAAAGAAGCTTTAAATCGAAATTTGTCACTATCATGTAATACGATTACAAAAAAGCCCCTACTATGTGGTTAATAAAACAAAAAAAACAACTTCACGCAAGGCTCGTGCGTTAACAGCCCACGGAGGATGTATCGGCGTACCTTTAAAGGGCTGCGCGCCGTTCAGATGTCCGCCGTGGGGCTTGTGGGGAGCGCTGGCAGACAACCACGCGGGCTGTGGATGGCAGCATGGACCGGCACGGCGCTGATATGGTGCGTTACAGTGCGTACGTCACACTCACGCCGAGCCTTAAGGACTCCCCCTTCTCCACGAGATTATCCTCAAAGGGGCTTTTACCACGAGTTGGTCTCCGCAGAGCCACGTGTGCGAGTCCGTGGCGTAAACAACAACAAAAACATCGACAACGCAAGCCCGTATTCGTCATCATTACTATCAGCAACCGGGGGCAATCCACTGCTGGATGAAAACCTCGCGAAGCTGTCACCGTCTCTCACCGATTTGTGCTTTGAATAGTCGTAGTAATTCTCTTAAGTTGAAAAGACTTTGGCGTAGAAAAAAACAAGCTTCTTCGATGCGTCAAAGCCTGAGAAGTAATATTCTGTGACAGGTCAGATGAGATTTTTTTGTACAAAGCAGATGAAAGGTATTACTATTGATAAGATAATATTGTTAAATTGCTAGCCGTGCGTGATATTATTATTGACTTACAAATGTTTCATTTCATCGTGACTACGTGCAGACGTCCTCGTGTTAACAGAAGAACATATTCATGTACCAGCTCTGACCGAAAAAAATGTATTCGACAAATAAATCGGTTTAGGCAGATTTTGTTATTTTGCGTCTCATGTAATATTTTTAATTTTAATTTGTTACACTAAATCAGCCTGTTTTTGTCACGTAGGACTACTGATTTGTTGCATATATAAATTAAAATAACCACCGCTAACATTCACGATCAAAACCGTCATTATCGCAGCTCAAGAATGCACATTGTTTACGCCATTTGTCACTTTAAAGCAAACAATCATGTTGGGCCCTCCATAGCTTCTCCGTTAACCATTCTGATTTTCCACCGAATTATTTGTTAGACAACATTGATACAAAAACGGTTAGGAAATAAAGAATAGCTGTTTCGGCTGGCTGTTTTTTTTTTTCGAAATATAAGTTTGTTCAACAGCAATGCCTCCCATGTTTAGCATCACAATAACGCATATGGTAGTAATTGTTTTATTTGCTTCACTGACCCTGCAACAATGTATTTGCCTCGCATATTTGCGGCATGCGATGGTGCTTCAGCCTTGAAAAGCCAGACCACATTTATGTGGCCCACATCAATACGCTGTTAACAATGTACACTCGCAAACAGCGCTTGTGATAAATGGTGTAAAGAGCGACACGGTGAGCCATTGCAAATGCGGATCAAGAAGTGTAAACACACAAACATCTGGCCTGGTTCATCATCTTCTTGGTTCTTTCGGTAAAGTCACGCAGAAGGGAAATAATAAAATAATAAAAATACAACATAATAAAATAAATGGTGAGAATTATTTTATTATGTTTAATTTTTATTATTTCATTATTTCCCTTCTACGTGACTTTACCGAAAGAACCAAGAAGATGAATCCCTGCAGTCACGAAAGCTTTGGTTCATCATCATCACCGCCACCCATGATACATCCACTGCTGGATGAAGGCCTTCAAAAAGGCACCACCAGCTCACAGTATTGCGAATCAACAATCCATCCAAGGTCATGCACACGAGCCCGATTTGCCCAAGGCCGCTGGCGATAATGAATGAAAACTTGAAACGCACGTGCCGTTTTTGGGCTTCACTTGCTGCTGGTGCTGCTAAGGCAGCAGCATCCTTAAGGCTGGGGTGGGTCTCACATGGCTCTCAACAGCATGCGTCTGGCCAGCAATGTTTTTGAAAGCAGCGGAGCTGTTTTTTTGTGAAGCGCGCTGCCCAACGCCCCTCCCCGACCACATTCGCCGCTGCGATGTCTCACACCCGCGCGATTTTTCGCAAGAAACTTTCCATCTATGTCTCTCAGAGTTACTCGAAAAACATTCGCTTCGGAGGGCGTTTTTAAAGTTCCGACCGATGTCAGAAAAAAAGAGCCTAAACTTCTTTCGTCTGGTATATGAAGTTCAAAACTTTCATGTTTGGTAAAGTGTGAAGTATGTCAATATATAAAACTACACATCTGCTCTATATCTTCTTGGTTCTTTTGGTAAAGTCACGTAGAAGGGAAATAATAAAATAATTTCAGACACTGTCTTTCCGACAGACCTGTTCTTCACCTGAGGACGGATGCTTGCGTTGTGGCCGAAACGTCGTGAGAATAATTTTATTATGTTTTATTTTTATTATTTTATTATTTCCCTTCTACGTGCCTTTACCGAAAGAACCAAGAAGATGAATCCCTGCAGTCACGAAAGGTTTAAATCAAAATCTGCTCCTTACTTTGCATGCCGCCGTGGTGTGAACGGACACACACTGGGCTTCCAATCCAGGGGAACGTCTTAACAATCCCTTTGCGTCTGTCCATCCAGCAGCATAAATGAGTGCACCAGATCGCCGATTGACAGTTCAAATGCGTTGGGGTAAACTGTGGGTAGTCCCACCTCCTCCAAAACGTGTGACCAGCATGGAAGCGTAGGCCAAACACCTCCTAGGAGGGCTTCACAATCGTTCCTTCCAGTGGAGGCCTTTCCCACAGCAGTAGCTTGCGCCTTTGCCCCTGGACTTCACACAGTAAATACATTTAGTTTAATATCCGTCAACTGTAAAGTCACTTTTTTTTAATATAACTCAACGTGACTTTAGAAAACAATATCACCAATTCAGCATGTTACGTGCGTTGTTGCTGCTATCATTTAAGCGATCGCGTGTTTGTTTTAGCATAGTGCTGCGCCGGCCACATGCCTGCCATACAATTAGAAGCACTGTTATAGGCCGGGGCGTGGTCCCAATGCCTCCATGGAGTCTGCATTGCTGCTGGTGTCAGCCTGGCTCAAGTCCAGCGGGGCATCTGGGAACCCAGTGTAACTCTCGCGGCCGGCCAGAGGCGTTGCTGCGTGGTGCAGCAACGCCGTTATTTACGTACTCATGGCATTTAATGAGCACAAGACCATGGTGACCGTGGCCATGTGTCCAGTGTTCACTGTGAACCGGGCCTGCCAGACTGTGCAAATTTGAGCACAATTGGGCTTTTTTATATATATGTATAAAGAGCTGGTGTGGAATGTGATATAGAAATAAAAAATACTTTCAAAATGTTTGCCCTTTTTCGGGCTACAACTCTGAAAAATTGAGGTGCTCTGGGCTCTTCTGTCTAGAGGGTGTGACATACCGTCTTAGTCAAAGAATTTGGCAGCCTCAAATGTGAAGGGCAATTACTCTGATTCTCACCATCTTGAGGTGGCTGTGTGGCTCACGGGTCAAAGTACTGAGTTGGCACCACCGAGATTCTGAAAAAAGAGATATACAGTATAGCTCAGTGGACCTGACCTCGTAATTTTAAAAAAAGTTGTAATAGTTTAGTTCCTACCACACATAGAAATCCTCTAAATCAGCGTTCTTCATTGCGAGGCCCGCGGGCCACCGGCTGCCCCTGGTGGCCTTTAGTGTGGCCCCTGACGTGTGGGCCCCGGATAAGAGACACATTTGAAAACACCCCCCATAATCGTGCTGCTGTCAAACCCCAATGGTTTCATGTGTGTGGCGGCCCTCACACTGATGATGTCTTATCGGCGAAAGTGCCCCCCCCCCTCTGAAAATTGGTGAAGAACACTGCTCTAAATATACATAACCAAACATCCATAGCAAGCACCTCCTGAAAATTATTCTTGACTCAGTTGATGCTTTCGGGAGTATAAAAAGGATTCATATTATTCTACCATTTCTAGCAGCTTACGCCTGCGTTGGTGTTGGATTAGAGTTGGAACGGTCATTCCTAAGATCAGCATTTTGACCGGACATCCCACATACTTGGTTGTGGATCAGCTTGTTTTTTTTGTCGTGGCCGTGTGTGACTTCTGCTGCCCGCATAGCCCAGGGATTAGGCTTTTTCCAAAGCAGCGCTATATATTATTATTTTCAGCTAATCGTACATTAAACAAATTGGACATCTATTCCATGACACAAAGCACGTTCCGGACAAACCGGAAAATTTGAAATGTCAAGCCACACTCTCTCAACACACTGCAGAGATTTATAGGAAGATATTTCCATTGTCAAACGAAAAAACGCCGCCCCAATTCCTTATGGAGCATGTCCTGCTGTCAACATTATTATTTCGGCCCTCACTTGCGCAGGCCAGCCTTGCTTAACCCCAAATAACATTCTCTCCTTCCTGCGTCCCATCAGCTTCACCTGATAAAACTCCCCCAGCGGCAAACAGTCACAAGCACTGTGTGTAAAAAAATCCAATATTCCTGCTAACATTCTTAATTTTAGAACTTTCGTGACTGCAGGAATTATTATTTGGTTCTTTCGGTTAAGTCACGTCTAAAGATAAAATAATAAATTAAATTAAATAATAGAATACGACGTTTCGATTGCAACACAAGCAATCATCATCAGGTATAAGGAAATAGCGACATAATATCTAACCAGAAAACTATAGACAGACATATTAGCAGACAGATATCACAAGATACATACATAGCGAGAGCAACACAGGTGACAGAGAGGGGTGATCGTCTCTGTGGGGTGGCCTTAAATAGACAGAGGGGGGGCGGAGGCAGAGAGAGGGAGGGGGGTTAGAAAAAATTTGCATATCAATGAGTGGTCCAAAAGAAAACGTGGTGCTGCGAGTACGATGGCACAGCAAGCAAGCCTGAAAATCAGGAGAAAGACGCACTAAAATTAAATAACCTAGTAAAATATCGAAATGTAATGTAATACAACACAGAGGGTCGGTCAACACACAATTAACGCATAGCCTGGTTGATTACGTATTTCAAAGATTGCTAAGTTAGAATTTAAGTGTGAACATTCTAAAGAGGACACAGGCAGAGAAAACAAGTCGCCAGAGAGAGAGAAAAAAGATAAGCTTAAAACTTCCCCGTAGAAGTGGTTCAATCTTAATTTTAGAACTTTCGTGACTGCAGGAATTATTATTTGGTTCTTTCGGTTAAGTCACGTCTAAAGATAAAATAATAAATTAAATTAAATAATAGAATACGACGTTTCGATTGCAACACAAGCAATCATCATCAGGTATAAGGAAATAGCGACATAATATCTAACCAGAAAACTATAGACAGACATATTAGCAGACAGATATCACAAGATACATACATAGCGAGAGCAACACAGGTGACAGAGAGGGGTGATCGTCTCTGTGGGGTGGCCTTAGATATTATGTCGCTATTTCCTTATACCTGATGATGATTGCTTGTGTTGCAATCGAAACGTCGTATTCTATTATTTAATTTAATTTATTATTTTATCTTTAGACGTGACTTAACCGAAAGAACCAAATAATAATTCCTGCAGTCACGAAAGTTCTAAAATTAAGATTGAACCACTTCTACGGGGAAGTTTTAAGCTTATCTTTTTTCTCTCTCTCTGGCGACTTGTTTTCTCTGCCTGTGTCCTCTTTAGAATGTTCACACTTAAATTCTAACTTAGCAATCTTTGAAATACGTAATCAACCAGGCTATGCGTTAATTGTGTGTTGACCGACCCTCTGTGTTGTATTACATTACATTTCGATATTTTACTAGGTTATTTAATTTTAGTGCGTCTTTCTCCTGATTTTCAGGCTTGCTTGCTGTGCCATCGTACTCGCAGCACCACGTTTTCTTTTGGACCACTCATTGATATGCAAATTTTTTCTAACCCCCCTCCCTCTCTCTGCCTCCGCCCCCCCTCTGTCTATTTAAGGCCACCCCACAGAGACGATCACCCCTCTCTGTCACCTGTGTTGCTCTCGCTATGTATGTATCTTGTGATATCTGTCTGCTAATATGTCCTGCTAACATATTTACAATATGTTATCTGTTTTTACAACTGCTAAAATTAGCACACATCGATTTAAACTAAACATTATTAAAGGAACTCGATGTTCAAAACAAACTATCCAGTGAACCCTGGAGTGGGGGAAGTGGCATGAAATCACTGCATTCCACTGTCGGAGGAAAATGTGTTCCGCATGAATACAAAAACGTGATTTCCACTCCTTAATAAAAGCTTATATAATACAACTGTTTTTGCAATAGATATTAAAGCATACATATCATATTTTTCAAATCACATGAAGTATACCCAACCACTTCAAATCTCAGACGCTAGGCAGGATTGGGCCTGCACCATGCTTAAGTGGGATAAAAGTTGTTATTGGCTAGAGGGCTAAGCAGTGCACAGCCGCAGCAAAGGACAGTGCAGAATAATCCATTGTTGTGCGGTTCTTCTATGCTCCCTGAGTTCATCAAACCGTGCCGTCCTGTGGGAAGTACAGTCAAATAACTCCCACGACCTGGGTGGCGTGGGAAGGCCCTCCTACAGTGGCTGATCACAGCATACAGGTTTCCGTCACTTTAAAAAGGACACAAAACAAAATCGGGTAGCTGTCACCCAACCCACAATGCACTTCGTAAGACAGATGCCTGTCAAGTAGCGCACACAGGAGCGTACAGTTCACACCACAATGTTGTTCCACGTCCGACCACACAGGCACATGAGTCAAATCAAACCACATTGAGATAATTTTGGGTAAAAGAGGTTAACCACACAGACATGAAATCTCACGAACCGAACCCCGCATGAAGTGAGGGAAACCTGGATGATAAAATAATCGGACATTTTTGGCCACAGCCCTCTCCCTTCACCAGGGGTGTCTTGCCACGAGTGTCCACGTGCAGTTTGTCCCAGGACCCAGGCGTGAAGTGGAAGCGATGATGTGAATAGCCTCGTTGTGTGGAGTCGCACATTCCTGTCCCTGCAACGCGTGGAAAATTTGACTTCGCCAGCAACAGCTGCCCATGTCTGCTCTCCAGTCATCTTTTTCACTCAATTGACTCTTTCATTCAATCCACGTTTTATTCTTCTCTTCGTTCGTTCGTTCGTGGATTCTAGCCGGCAACGTCTAGAACTCTAGAATAACGATGACTTTGTCGATTGTTAGCGTCTACGTTAATGCACAACCGTTGCCCGGCTTGGCCAGGAGATCGCGTGCACCGCATTCCCCACGCATGTGTCCTGACCCTGCAACGTGGCACATTTCGCGGAGTTCACATGGAAACGCGTCAACACTGGGAGGCTGGGAGCACCGAGCCTGAATTCCAACGTGTCACCGACGGGCAGTTACACGTAGGGCGGTCGGATTTGCATTCCGAAACCTTAAGTTGAGGAAAGCCTCACCGAGTCTTCAAGACACCGATTTCCAAGGTGGCTCAGGGAGTTGGAGCTCTGAGCTGCCACTGCAGAGGGCCTCCGTTTGAATCTGAGCAGCCGGCTGATGAAAGCGGGTTCTCAACTGTAGCAGGTTAATCGTCTCAGCCTGCTCCCCAATGACTGCACACCAAAAAAACATCGCATCCAATGCAGTTTTCCACTTAATTTGGCCTATTCCAAGTCAGTTAGACATGCAATGGGAAATATTCGCAGGAAATTAAAGGTGGGTCCCTAATATGGATAAAGCAATCGACTTAAGTGGCCTCTTAGGCAGTTCTGTAATGCCATCTTTCAGCGGTATCCTCCGAGAATTCCAATTTGAAACTTCTGTGTCGCGACATGACAGCAAGAGCACAATTTGAATGTAACTCAAAATATATTGAAGACAGTATTTTCTTTTTCAGTATTTTCATATTTCGTTCTGTTTGGGATGTTAAGACAAATATTTTTTTAGGGTTTCTGAGTATTCTTGTTTTCATTATGAGGAAAACAGGAGTGTCTAAAGAAAGCCCTTGTATATGATGGATCATGCAAAAAAGATAAGTGCCTCAGATAATGTTTTTGTATGGATTTCCATATAAAAACACACGCATGAATACCGGTAGGAGTGGAATTTCTCGGGCCCGCGAGGGAATTCATTCAAAAAACATTTACAAACAGTAAGGTTCTGTTGACCTGAGTTGGGGCACTCTGCGGTCGTTTATAATAACCACCACGCGTTCATATGAAAGCTCATGCCGACTACGATCAATTGAAAGCTCATGCCGACTACGATCAATCGTGCAACCTGCGTCAACGATTAAACCATCTATGCTCAACGCGCCAGATAATTATGCACGCATTAGATTAAAGATGCGTACATTTTCATTTGGGGGAAGCGGTGGCACGGTGTTTTTTCTGCACACTGCGCTGTGAACCTGGTGACCCAACTTTAATTTCTGGTCACTGATAACAACAATGGCGAGTGACATCCAAACCGGGCTTGGTTCTAAGCACAGCACAAACCTGCAGTGACCTACGCTGTAAAGTACAACGGGCAACCACCAATGGCCAAAAGGGTGTAGGGAGGCCTTGATAAAAAAAACGGCTATAAAGTTTCCACGTTCAGTTTTATATTAAAAACACATTTGCTCTGGAAATGCTTCCCGTAAAGATCTGCTGGCATGTATCTAGAATGCAATGTCATAGGCCATCATTTGCCATATTGTCTCAACAGGTGGCATCAGCCCTGTCACAACTCCTATGCGTGGCAAGCTCGTGTTGCAGCATGCCCAGATACCTTTCTAAAATTTACTCATAAGCTCATGGATCCAACAATAAAGTTATGTGTACTGTAACGAACGTACACAGTCTCTGGCGATCAATGGCACTTGGCTTTAAACAACAGAAATGTATTTCACAATTGGGCAGATGAGACAAACCCTTGTGAATTAATCTTTGAGTTGAAGAACTGATAACACACATGTTAAATCTTGACTTAAAAGCTTTCGCGTCTGCAGGAATTCATATTCTTTGGGTGTTTCGGTAAAGTAGCGTAGATAGGTTCGAAAAAAAATAATAAATTCCAGATGACGACCGCTTGTGTTGCGATCAAAACGTCATAGTTTTTTGCTATTTTCTTTGAACCTATCTACGTGACTTTACCGAAAGACCCAAAAAATATGAACACAAATATTGACAAAACGCACATGCAGGCACATATAAACACCTGGCTCAGCTCTGCCAAGTAACGTCTCTTTAACGATATAATCAGTCTTACCCTTCCGAAACGGAATTACGCCAGTAACGGTTATCCTGTTAGTGTGAACGAAATGGGACGAACAAAAATAAATACATGAAAGTCGACGAGCAGCAAGTCTTCCTGTGAGAGTTCACAGCACCGCCCAGCACGCACGCTATTTATAGCCAGCGTCATTCGTGTCCTGGCCATGGGCCACTGCAGAGCATCGCCATGCCGCATACTTTGGCCCAGGTCTTACCCCTGGAGCGGAGCAAGGTTGGCCGAATGTTAGCTGATCAGCACAGGGTTGCGATCCACAAGTATTAAGTGACTCGCCTTTTGCCCGTTGTCCAAGGACAGGTGTATTGCAGTAAATCTGAAACTTGCAAGTGAAAAGCAGACCGCGACGTGATATATTCATTGCATCAATGCGTGTGCACTTTGGCGGTGACACAGACCTATTTAATTTAAAGGTTATAATCCCTTGTTCATCACGACGTCCTTTTTACTTTGATATCTCAACAGCGTGACGGAGATCGCGTGATGTGAGGGTTCTGCCTTTGTAGTGAGGGTTGTGAGTTGACGCCGAGGAGGGGGTAGGAGGCACCTTGGCCCCCCATGTGGAGTGACGTCAGCTGCTAATTAATATGAAGGGGGGGGGGTGCCCATTGAAGGAAGTCACCTTATAATGATAATTAATGAGGGAGGCTGAATGATGTGGAGTGACGTCACCTGCTCATGATTATTGAGGGAGGGATCCATTTGGAGGACATAACCTGCTAATGATTAGTGAGGAGGGAGGGGGGGCAGTACTCCATATTGAGTGACGTCACCCGCTCATGATAATGAGGGGTGGGGGGGGTGTCCATTTGGAGGACGTCACCTGTGCATGAATATTAATAAGGGGGGCTGGTCGATGTGGAGTGACATCACGAGCGTTAAGGACAGACATTCCTGGGTGATTATAATCGGTATATCATGAACTACAACAATAATTACAACAGTACAAATAAGCGCTCACAAAGCAAACCGATGAAGGAAGAAAAAAAAAACTTGCACCAAGAAGATGATTACAAAATTCCATTTCTTCAACTTTATTATTTACATGGTTACAAACACATGATCAAAAGGGCAAGTAATCTCTTAGATGAACCATACTACACACCAGGTGAGCAACTGTCCTTTACACAGATCATATCACAAACTCAGAAATATTGTACAGCAATTGCACATGGACATCACAGCCACGTGCCTTTAGCCCTCCAATCACCAGACAAGAAGTTCCGTAGCTCCTCGTCATCATCGTCCTCTTCGTCTGCATTGTCCCGGTCCGCCAGCGTGTCCTTGAGCTTCTCTTTGAGCGAGTGGCGCTTGTCGAGCAGCATCTCGACGCGACGGTAGCACTCGCTGGCGCACAAAGCGGCGGGCACAGGGGCAGGGGGAGACATCGTCGGACTCTACAGCGGTGCAGCTCACAAGCAAGCCGCCACAACTACAGGTCACAATGTCCACGGTGGAAGGTGTGAGAAATACACAATAGACATTTGATAACTGCCTCTTCAAATGTCATTTAGAAAAGTTTGAAAGCTTAACTTTGCCATTGTTACTATTAAAACTATATTCTTTGGGTCTTTCGGTAAAGCCTCAGCAGCTCTCCCGCTATATTTTTCACCTGATGACGATTGCTTGTGTTGTGATCGAAACGTCGTGATATTATTATTATTTTGTATTATTTTTTAGATCTACGTGGCTTTCGCGAAAGACCCAAAGAATATGAATTCCTGCAGTCACAAAAGCTTTAAGTTACTATTAACAATAAACTCTTAAAATATTTTTATTTTACCAGGTAAGGCCCACTGAGCGCTGTAGCTCTTTTTCACAAACGACTTGGCCACAAATGATAACTCAATAGTGGCTTATCACAGGGAATTTTAGTTAAACCAGCCAAATACTCGAAATGCATGTTTCTCAATGTGGCGAGAAAAACTGGAGAACCCTGAGAAAAATACACACGACTATGGGGAGAACATACAAACTCGAAATATACAGAGGATGTCACGGTCGGGATCAAACCCACAACTTCCTGTATAATACCAGGCGAGGTAGTTGCCAATTTTAAAAGGGGGGATGATGATGTCTCCTTTTCCTAGTAAGTGCCACACCAGCCCGATTGCCGAGACACACAGGCACCCTGGATGTTCGTAACATGCGCTTGCTTGCACTCACATCTGCTCGTCTATCTCCTTAATCTGCCGCTCCACTCGGACCTCCTCGTCATCCTCCGCCTGCAGCGCCTCCGACACCTGTGGGCGCACAGCAGTCGCCGCATGGTGATGTCGCTCACGTGAGCAGCCGGGAAATCTTAACACGGCATTTCTATAGCGTCTAAATGCAATCTCATTTAAAAACACTTGATAAAAATGGAAGAACAAAAAATTACATTTTTATGGAAGGGCAAAAAGAGGGGCTCAGGGAAGGGAAACATGGGAGAGAGGAGAGAGCAACACCACGGCACAGCCTGGGAACAAACAACCGCGGCCCAGAACTAACAACGAGCCCCAGGTACAGCCGAGGCAGCCAGGGCAGCACCAACAATTCCGATGGCATGCTTTGAGGGGCCAGAGCCCTTCAGCAAAGAACCCCACAGGGCATCCGGCGAACAGCATCATCCACGTCACTAATTTGGGCACGACGGAAATCCTGGCTCCCAAGAATGAGGTGCCTGCATTTTTAGTGTAAACATTTATTTTGATGGAAAGGATATCCTTGTAAGAACATAGTAACAACAGTACTCATGTCAACACTATAGTTGTATATAAAAGCACACGTACATAAACAAAACATACACCGTCAACATGAGCACTACCATTGTTAGCCGCATGAAGGACACACATATAGACATAAGTGTGCACAAACAGGCACTTGGTAACACCATGCGGTGCAGTCCTCACCATGGTCTGCTGCCTCATCTCTTTCTGGAATTCTTCCCACTCCTTCTCCATCTGCTCTTTGGGGAGATTTACCTTCCGTACCTGCAAGACACGAACAAAGCACCGTCACCGGGGCAGCCACAAAGCAAGCGGAGTAACGGCAGAGTGACGTGGAGAAGGGACCATGTCAAGTGACACAGCCTTCGATCAAACTGCGACACAACGCGAACAATCGTATCCGTTTATGTAAAAAGCAAAACACGGACCCTTGTGATAAGGAATGAGACGACATTGATTATTTTATCATAAACATGTTTTAAAGTGTTTAGGAAAGCATGAACACAAGCCCGCCGCACGTCAGTGCATTTTCCCATTGCTTTATGGCTGTTGACACACACATGGAGAGTAATGGCAGTGGAGTGTTGCCTTTGCCATACTCACGAACAAACTATACTGTTCTTTGCATGGATGGGGTCTTGGAATTTTGCTTACACATCAATTCTGGCTATGTTACATACCGACTTCCCAAAAATGTACATGTAACTTAGTGTGATTCAACAAACTAAAGGTGGACCTATAAGACACAGCAAAATAAAGCAACCTCCAAAACAATTAAAATGATCCGTGTCTAATGCCCACACCTGTGCAGCATTCCAAAAGTGTACACAGGGCCATATGTTAGCAATGAAACTTTGGAGGAATCCAATTAGTCATGGGGGTGCAGAATTCTGTTTCACCCCCCCCATCTCACAAGCCCTCCTCTCCCCTGCTGTTAGTGGACGGAACTATGAAAACAGTGCAAGGCCCGCAACAGACTTAACAAAACGAAGCAGGTATTTATAGGAGTTACATACAACTTCTGAAAACAGCACTTTACCAACAGTACAGCATAAGTACATTCAATAGTATGTACCGGGAATGTAATTTATTATTCTGAAAAGAGAAACAAAAAATTGAGGGCTGTGAACACCGCACAAAGCAAGAGGGTCATGGTGACACATCAAATGGAATCTACACATAGCTGTACAAAAGATTAACATGAACGTAACATCCAACATTTGCTTGAGTTGGCTTAAGTGTGTGTAAACTATGCATGCAAATGAGTCGCTTGTCCATCTACTGCTGGATGACCAGTCTCATCCACATGTGGAGCCCATTACCTCTTGCCCTTGGCAGCTACAAAGTTCTGAGATTCAATCCTTATTTTTGGTGTCCTCTCATGGATACCAGATGCAGTGGTCATTGAATTTCACTCGGGTTCATGAGAAAAACAATACCGTTCAATAGCCTACATTGCCTACAAATCACGGGGATACTTCCAGAATACAGCGGCCATAATATGCATAAGCACCATTACATATTCAAGCATTACTCTGAAATGTATATGTGCTTATTAAATGTTCCAGCACTTACCTTCGCATCCATCACTGGATCATCAAAAAACCCTTCTGGTAATGCTTCAACGGTATTTTCTTTCCTAAGCCGCGTAAGCAATGGAGGGTAAGTTAAATGAACAATTCACGCGCAATTTCCTCTGCACTAAAAATTACATTTAATTATTACAAAGCAGCCCTGCCCCCGTTTTCCGCAGCACTTACTTTGCAGTTGCAACATGCAACAGAAATACTTTTAATAAGTAGAATATTTTTACTGTAATTGACCTTTATTACTACATTAAGTCAGACTTAAAATTCTGTAGTTCAAACTAATTGTATTAAGGTTCAGTTTTTTCTAGCTTCATCTCTTTCTTGCCTTTAAAACCCCAAGCGATTGACACCGCTACATTCCCCACTGCCTAAGCAAGAAAGGTCAACAAAATAATTCTCAACCACGCGGTTGTTAACTGATTAGAAACACTAAACATTAATGCATGTCCCAGCGGCACAAGACATTCTCCAGCCTTCTCTGGTATTTGTTACATGGGCAACAAGCCTCGAAAAATAATCCAAGAACGATTGCTGCAAGAATTGTCCACGCTGGAAGTTTGTTAAATATTGCATTTCAGTGTAGGAATGCAGAATTTTACTACGCAAAATCTGTATCAGTTGTTGCCAAGTATAACTGATGTTTAGCGGTAATGCCAAGAAAAACATTAACACTTTTGCAATTAGCCCTTTGCTGGGTTGAAAATTACCACCTGGGTGAGAATTTTATAGAAACCAGTGACCAAAATAAATGCATTTTTGGTCAAGTGCAACCACTTAAATCATTAATCAACTGCACTGTATACGAAGTTGATAAGAACATCGTTCGCTGCTCGTTTGTAAAGTTGTTTCTCACCAGCGTTGTTTACCAGCGTTGTTTACCAGGGTTGTTTACCAGTGTTGTTGCTGTGTTGCAGAATTTCAACGGGAGGCATTTAGAACGCGTGGCCAATATCATTCCATGAGAAATGTATCACTATCACATCGTTAATGAGATGCATATCGTTGTTAAAGCACTCTGGGATATGTGTTTCGTTTAAGAATGATGTTGCAGTGGTTGTTTTGAAGTTGTCATTTACACCATTTGAATACAAACGAACAGATGTTTGGTAGCCGACTGCCAAAAGCTTGGCTTAAAACTCTTAACCCAAACATTCCCAGGTTATCGCTAAAATTTTAAACAGAATGCATGTTTAGATTTTTTAAACGAGAAGATAGATGAAAATTAACATAAATTAATAAGCTTTCAATCTAACAACGCTCAACACCCTTTAAAATTAATCACAAAGTGCCGTGTGGAAACTTACGGCTTCTCTGCCTTCACCTCCATTTCTCCGGCCTTGGTGATTGTTCCCGAGTGGGACACAGGAGGTGGTGGTGCAGCAGCGCCAGAGTGAAACGAACCTGTAAAAGTTATTCAATGGGAGGAAAAACGTGCAGATTTTAACAACAAAAACGCCATAAAATGACATCATTTAGTGAGAATCGCCTGATTTTTTTCAAGATAAGAATCATTGCGGTCAGCACAATTATTTTTAAGCAAGCCTTTGTGCTATTGTTTGTTTTTCAATGGACAATAACTGGTAAGTACTTGTGCATGTAAGCATTAAATATTACATTCATTAAATACTATTTAATGAAGAATGCAAAGTCAACAGGATTTAAGCTGTAATACATTCAAAGTCTGTGTAATTTAACCTCGTAAACATGGTTGTTCAACGATTTCTAGTTTCCCCTGCTGTATTATGCAAAGAATGTCCATCAAAATGTGTCACAGCACATGGTCACTGCTGCTCCAAGTCTTATAAAATATAAAGGCAAAAAATATAATCAAGTCTTCAAATAAAAAACAACACACATTGCACATGCCAACACCTTCTGTTCTAAAACAACTCCAGTATGCCAAACTAGGGCGCTACTAAACCTTACACGGTGCATAGTGATTACGGTTAAGGGCATGTCTGTTGTGGGAAAGGCTGTTTAAAATTCCATTTACATTGTTTTACTGTTTTGAATTTACTCAGTTAAGGAGCTACTTGCAAGAGAAACACTGTTAGGCCACGGTGGTATACAGGAGGCCATGGGTTCGATCCCGACCGTGATGCTTGTGGTCACGAGGATTTTTCTCTGGGTCCTCCCGTTTTTCCCTCCAAATTTAGAAACATGCGTTTAGAGTATTTGGCTGCTATAAATGTCCACATGATAAGCCACTTCGTTGAGCTATCATTTGTGGCCAGGTTGCTTCTGAAAAAGTGCTGTATAGCTCAGTGGGCCTGACCTCATAAAATAGTTTAGTTTTAGTCATTTATATATATAAAGTGTAGTTTTAGTTTCGTACATGTTATTACTATAATTTAAACGTATGCTGTGAGTAGCAGAGGGCAGTGTTGCAAAATCTATTACTGTACAGCAATTGAATGCTCCCCCAGACTTCTACTCCTCCGTCTTCAGCAACCCACACTGACGACCATGTGGAAGTATAAACTACAAACACATTCCTGCGGAGGGAGCTGGTAGGAACGTTGGGTTGCGCGGTCAATGGCCAGGGTCAACGGCGGCGTGGTGTATTCTGCAAATACGGCCGACTGAGGGCGGGCACAAGCCAGCGTGAGTAGGTTAAACGTTGAGTTTTATAAGGGCACCACGGGGTGACCAGCCCCTCCCCACCCCTCCCACCCCCCACCTAGTCCCACCCTCCCCACTTAGCCCCTCCCCAACCTTTCCCTCGCCACCCAGCCCATCCCCACCCTCCCCTCCCCACCCTCCCTGCACGACGGACGGACACAATAATCCACTATGGGCTGGTGTAACCAGGAGGTTCCTACCAGTATCAAACAGCTACAACTGGAAGCATGGTATGAGAAGGGCCTTATCCAACAGTATATTAACAACGGGCTGTACGTGTACTATTTAAATGTGTGATGGAATACGGTACTTACCACCTGGAAGGCTGCTGGCTGCAGAGTTTGTGTTGTTGCTGGTGGGTTTGCCATCTTCCTCCCCTTTGCATTCTTCTTTGACTGCATCTTCATCATCGTCGTCGTCATCATCGTCATCATCATCGTCTTCATCATCATACCCTCCTATGAGCGAAGACTTCTTTGACAGTGGTGGAGCTGCCGCTGACTTGTCAAAAGATTTTCCCGAAAGCCTGAAAGCAAAATTGGTAATCTAAACACGTGAATTTGTATCAATGAGAAACCTTTTTTAAATTAAAGTAGGAATTGCTTGAATTGCAATTAAATGTAACAAATGCGCATTTCAAATGTGATTTCATATTTGCAGGTAATTTCAAAAACAACAACAACACAAAATTCTACTTTTGGAACATACCCAGCAGCTTGTGAAGAAGAAGTCTGACCAACATTATCATTGACTAAAAGAAACAAGAAAATAACAATTCAAGTTGAACATACTGGGAGCCAGCGCGACACATCTAGCAGCAGCCAATAAGCCATTTGGTACAACAAATTATACACTGCATCACATGAATAATAATTTCAACATGTAATGTGCACAGTATGAATTCACTCTTGGAAGACGAAGAATAATTTGGAGAGCACGAGGTACCACAGACCAACAGGATGGATGCCATTCGATAAGCCGGCACCAACAATTGTCCAAACACTGTGGTCCTCTATACATTATTTATCGGCTAATGAATGAACACTTATACGTGGGAGGAAATCAGAACACATTGGGAGATAAGCCACGCATGCGTGGAGGGAACACTATATCCCACACAGGCGGAACAGATGTTCAAGTATTTTGCTGTACTGCCTTGCGGCAAGCCAGGGATGATGGCACCTCGACACTCGCGGGGAGGTAGTTTCACAACATTCGTGTGAACCACCAACCCTCGCCTCCACAGTGCTGGATCACAGCAAGCATGCGCCACCACCGCCCGGCTAAGAGTAGAGCATTCAAATTTGGGGCACACGTGTTGCACATCATTTGTAAATGCAAGTTTACTTCAGGCAGCCATATATTGTAGTAGAACTATGTGAGGGCTGTGAATGAGTAATAAAACATTCGTTGTAAAGTATTCCTTACCACTGGGATGCTTCCTTTTCTGTGGGAGCTGGGCGACTGTAGGTGTCGTTGAATTCTTCTTTGCATCGGCAATGTTCTAAACGAGTGCCAGAAATGTCACCACTCAAATAGAACACTTGTGATAACACAAAGCAATATTTTATGTGTGCCAAGATCACCCGGTACATCAAATTATATCTGCATTATAAAGGTCTTGTAAGAGCAAACCATTAATTTCCTATACTGGTCAACAACGCCTTACTTTTCAAAAAGTCAACAGAAAAAACCTCTACACTTTACATCACCTTAGTCAACAAATAGTCCGACGCATGTACGTGGATGTTTAATCTGGCACTGATCTGTGAAAACAGTTATGGTTTCATCTTTGCACGCGTATTTTTACTGAACAATGAGTTTAACATGTTTAATTGTAATTATTATGCTTTATTTAACTGATTGATCACTCAGTTTTGTATTTCCATTGTTATTTTTTTGTCGTGGTTTTCATAGAAGCCCTCTTGGGTTTCCACAACCTCGCCTGCACGCCTTTTTTTATTTGCACAGTCTTTCGCTTCTTTTTTAATGCAAATAAACAATACAAACAGTCGAAGATTGGCACCTCCAAGTGACATGAAGCTAACGATAAACCAAAGAGATGATCAATGGACTCCTCACCTCCTTGTGCAACTTTCCCAAAATGTGCGTCTGCCAGAGTAGCTCGCTCTTGATTGGAATGTTGCAAACGACGCAGTAAAGGTGGCCCAGGCTGTTGTACGTGATTAGCGTCCACGTCAAGGAATCACATTTCATCGACTCAACACAGAACATCGCAGCAAAACCATGCGCTGTATGCACACGGATACAGAGACCTACACTTTGTTCATGCACATCACTTCCTGTTATGAAACATTTCAATAATGCATCATTCTTAACGCACAGCTACCTTCGTAATACAGTGATGCATTATAATAATTGGTTTTTTACCCTTTTATCTGGCAACAAAACTGACACCTTTTTTACAAGGAGTCATGTTTGCATAGACCACAATATCTCCAGTCGTAATGCAAACAAAAAACACAACTCTGATAATGTATGCACTGTCCTTGAGATTGATTGGTCCACACCCGAGACAGCTTGCCTTAGAGCCTAGTCTCACATGGTGTTGGACCAGATGACGCCAAAAGGCGCACAACTCAATGACAATGCACCATCAGAGTATGAGAGCTCGGGGTAAGCATTTACACCATTGGACCAATCAATTTCAAGGACAGTGCATACATTATCAGAGTTATGTTTTTTGTTTGCATTCCGACTGCAGGTATTGTGGTCAATGCAAACATGACTCCTTGTAAAAAAAAGGTGTCAGTTTTGTTGTCAGATAAAAGGGTAAAAAAACCAATTATCATATTTTGCTACTGGCAAATGAAGTTCAAATGGCAGTGATGCATTGTTTCATATTTGCAAACTCATAATGCAAAATATATATAAGCATAACTCTGTTCTGTCTCCACATACAAATGTGTTTCAGTCCAGCAGACGTTTCATTGCCTTTCCATGGCAATGTTATTAAGCCAATAGTCCGGTGAGCTCGTTAAAGGCCTGTAAACTGTACTGTCATGCATCTACGTGATGTCCTGCCCGCCTGTGTGTCATGTGAAATTAGTAAACATGTAGTTAACATACGATGGTCACGCGTGTTTAGAATGCGGATAAAGCCACAGCGCAGTCGACCGCCTGCGGTGGTGACACTTCGCGTTTCATGTCGTACGCGATGCGCACGGCTGCCAGGGCGATCCACGTTGTATTACGACTATTACGAGGTTCCTGGCAGTGTTATATTCAGTGCTATCTTTGTCGTGACTCGGTGGTCACCTTGACCGATCACTGCCTCCAACCCTCCCAACAGCCCCTTAGCACCAGCGCGGTAAAGTATGGCCAAGACAGTCAACAACAACAACAACAGGCGGAGTGGTGACCACGTCCTGCCCTCAACGTCGCCATGAAGACAACGACAGGCGGAGGATATCTGGCGAGCGGGGAGTCGATGCGCTTGGTGACGGCGGCCGCCGAGCGCTGCTTCTCCCGCTGCTTTTCCCGCATGAGTCGCCTCAGGTCCTCCTGCTTCACCGGCTGCTTCGTCCCCGTCGTCTTCCCCGTCGCCGCCGCCGCCGCCTTCTTCGTCTTCACCGGAGGCGCCATCGTCGCTCGCGTCGCCTCCTCGCTGCGCCCTCGGCGCTCGCGCGGTGACGACGACGACGCCGCCGCCGCCATCTTGCTCAGGGACGGGCGATGACGTCACGCGAATTTAGACGGGGTCTGCCCCGCCCCCCATCCCTAATTAAAGAACGTGGCTTTAAAACACTCAACACTCTAAATACACAGCAGCAGGCGTCAGGGTCGGTATAGAACCCGCGAACTCCTGTATACCAGGCGAGGGAGTTAACAGCTCCTAGCCACTGTGATGATGATGAGAGAGACACAGACCTGTAGACCAGGCGAAGGAGTTAACATCTCATAGCCACCGTGATGATGATGAGTGACACTCAATACAGCAGCAGGCGTCAGGGTCGGTATAGAACCCACGACCTCCTGTACACCACGCGAGGTAGTTAACATCTCATAGCCACCGTGATGATGATGATGTAGAAAATCGCAGCTGGCCAACAAAGTTGGAAGAACGCGGACGTCCGGCATGGTCCCGCGTCGATGTTGACATCAAAACATAAAAAAACTATAAAGACATAAAACTACCACGAGCCCTCATCCACTCTGCCTGTGTGCTGGCAAGAGGGGCAGCTGCAAGCGACGTCGCACGTGTCGTGTTGTTGTTGGTGTTACCCTTTAGCGGCACGGGGTGTGTTACTGACGAACGTGATGCGGATTGGACAACGTTCCCTTCGCACCACTCACAACGCAAGTTGAAGGAATGCGGCAACTACAACACATTGTCCTGCTGCGGAGGGAGCTGGTAGGAACGTTGTTGGGTTGCTCGGTCAATGGCCTGCAGGGTCGGTGTATTCCGCAAATATGCCCGACTGTGAGGGCGGGCACAAGCCGGCGTGAGTAGGTTAAACGTTGAGTTTTATAAGGGCACCACGGGGTGACCAGCCCCTCCCCACCCAGCCCCTCCCA
Source organism: Lampetra fluviatilis (assembly GCF_964198595.1). NCBI lineage: Eukaryota > Metazoa > Chordata > Hyperoartia > Petromyzontiformes > Petromyzontidae > Lampetra > Lampetra fluviatilis. Next base: position 1,437,687 of record NC_136305.1, read on the forward strand.
CCCCCCACCTCTCCCAGCCCCACCCCTCCCATTTTTGGATGCACGACGGACGGACACAATAATCCCCTGTGGGCTGGTGGAACCAGGTGGTCCCTACCAGCATTACACCACGTGTACCAGACCATTATAGAGGTGTTTTTCTGGGTTAGATCGCGTAAAACATGTGTCGTTAAACCCACCACCACCCGACACAGCCAACGAGTAAGGGTTGTCACGTTAACAGAACGTGGCCAATTCGTCACTAATTTATTATTGTTATTATTTCCCTTCTACGTGACTTTAGCGAAAAATCCAATAATATAATTCGTCACTAGTACAGCACCACCGGTGTGACACGCCTGGCGACTAATTGGCTGTGTCGAGTATTGGCTGCCGGTTTAACGACCCCTATATTTAAACGATCTAACCCACAAAACAACTAGAATTGTGGATGACATCGGTCGCGAAAGCCAGAGAAGTGAGTGCACGTCCCTGACAAAGATGGCTGCCGCGTCTCTCCGTCCGATGACGACGACTTGGGGGGGGGGGAAGAGATGCCCCGCGCCGCTGATTGGCTGAGCCGAAGGTTCAGAGGTCTCGCCACGCTGACCAATCACAATCTCCGTCGAGCCTCCGAGGAAGAATCCGATGAGCTGTGAAGCTCTTCCGCAAGCCACACGACAGATGGAAGCCATGCCCATGTTGCTGCTGATTCAACACGTTTGTGATGCCGTAGGCGTCAAGTGAACCTCGGGGGGGGGGGGGTCCCATAAGCCCCACGACGACCTGCCCTTCGAGACGAGCTCCACGCGATGCGCTCATCAAAGTTTCGTTTATTCTGCGCGTTCGTCCTCGCTGCTGCGCTTCGGGGGCCGTCCATAAATGACGTCACGCGATTTTGGACGATTTTTGACCCCCCCACCCTCGTCACACGGCGTCACAAAAAGTCAGACCCCCCCCCTCAAATATGACGTCACAAAGCTCTGCCCCCCCCCGCCCCAAAAAAATATAAAAACCATGCTTCAAATCGCTTTAAACTATTGTCATTGTAGTGCGTATTTAATGTGCTGCTGCACTCTGATGTTGTAGGAGAAAACATTTATTAAAACGTCTAATTAAGTAGAACGTGTTGTCTATATTTATTTACGCATTTTGATGTGACGTCACATTTCTCAACCCCCCCCCCCCTCGTCACACATCGTCACAAATGTCTGACCCCCCCCATCCCCTAGGTGCGTGACGTCGTTAATGGACGGCCCCTTGGACACGACACAACCACAGAACGATCCGCGTCAGGCGGGTCGCGGCGTTGATGTGCGCGGTGGGACGGAGTCGCTGAAAATAAATTCATTCATTTCGACGCATTCGTTATTTACGTGCTATGAAGAAGAACCATTGCCCGGAATGTCACCTATTGTGCACCTTTTCCTTTAAAGGCCACGTGGCTGATGTTTATAGTCAGTGGAAGCAGATGAGCAATGTGCCAGCAGAGGAAACATTTCAATGGGTGCATATTGCTGCTGTGACACGGCTCGGAAACGTGGCCACTGGCAAAGAAAATGGACACGTCGCCAGAAGCGATGATGGCCAATAGTTGAGACTTTGTTGAACTTCTTTCGCACCGTACTTCGCCAACCGTGCTAATTGGAGGTGCGGGGGGAAAACAACAAACTAAACACAAAAATCAGTTCTACAGAAATGAGTTTTCAATTTAAACTTAAAAGTGCGTGGCTTCCTAATACCGGAAGAGCGTTCCAGATGGCCGCAGAAACGCATCTGAAAGTGCGCGATGCGGTGGCAATCTTTGTTCGATGGCTAGCAGCCAAATGAGGGCACACGACCGTACGACGGCCTCGGAAATGGAGCGACTCTAATTGTTGAATTGCAAAAGCGTGAGAAATGGTGAAAGCTTGTGGAGACTTTCGGCAGTGGACATATCATGGCTTAGGATGTTAAAGATCACATTTGGTTGATACAACATCATAAATATTTGGATATGCAGCAGATGTAAGTTGCCGAAATAAAACAGCAATTCCACCAACAAATGATATTGTGAATTGTTCCACTGTAGGGCATTATGCGAAAAAAAAAAACATTCAATGAATATACCTGGAGTGGGAATATTTTTGCTATGGATTTTTGTGACCAAGGTTTTGAAACTGAATGCAGCTAGGGTTGCCACCTCTATGGTAGAAATAACTGAGACGTAACAAAGAAGAACTACAGCACATGTAACGGACAAAGAACGATACTTTTATGTCCCAGATAGACGTTTCCCAGGCTAGCTACCTCAAAAGGACAATCGCGGGAAAGCCAGATTGGGGTCTAAATGATAAAACAAGCAAGAGCAGGGTGTAGTGCTTTTGGAAAATGTAATTTGACAATGAAAATCATAGTGCCTGCCATGATAGTGGACAGAATATGAATGGGACTGACAAGGTGGAGTTAAACGGAAAAGTAATGCAAAAACACACGGAGAGATGCATGTTGGGAATTGCACTTTAAGTTAGAAAGAGGAAAACATGTTGACTATTGGATAAGTGGACTTGGGAAGCTCAGACTGCTCGAAGGGGTGAATATTAGATAGACGAGACTGGTCTCGCATTGGCAGTCAAAGGAGAGAACATGTCTGACTCAGGAGATGCAGCGATGATATCGGTTCAGGAGCAGGAGTTGTGTCATGGCAAGACCATGAAGGGTGGTGACGATGCGGGGAGGTTCTTCATCGGCCAGTAGACAGAACATGGCTATTGATACTGATTATGACACATCTGTGTCAGGGTTACAATTTATGCCGAGAAAAGAGACAAAACGGAGAATTTTTTTTGTTATTTTTTTTATCATTGTTATTATTGTTTCATTCCATTTCACATTTACAGGACTATTACGGAATCCAGGGTAAACGAGGGTTAGGCGAAGATTATAGATTATACTGGTGCGTTTAGGGATAAAACACTTGCATCACGTCAATTCATAACAAGGAGACAAATGCTTATGAGGAACATTTAAGTAATGGTAAAAATGGCATAGAATAAACAGCTAAAATAATTAAGCAGGCCTGCATAAATATATAGGAGCAACCACCAAAGTCAGTTTTGTTTCAATTATTTCAAGGAAAAGTTTGTTTTACCTGCAAAAGTACGTGAGAAATTCCACTTTGTGGGTTAAATTTTGCAAAAAAAAAGGACATTTTAGAGCTAATGCCTCTGAAGTCATTACAAAAAATCTACATTAATTCAGAAAATACTTAGAGAATCATGTACGGTAACCTAGGGTTTTGAGTTACGGTAACGTAATGCATGATCCCATAACATTTCTTTGTTGCACAATAAGATTCTATAAGATTGTATAACGCGTAGAAATAATATTAAGGTACATTTGAATAAACTTTAACAATTTACTTTAGTTTCACAAATGGAATTATCACCCTCCAGTAATTTTTGGAATGATGAAAAATTATGTGATTGATTTACATTATGGTGAATGGTATAGCACCACTAGTGGCTGCAGGGAAAATGCAATTGCGGCACCACATAGACCGATTAACAAATTAATTATTACACATACATTATGCAAAGTACGTGTTGTGAGCTTAAGAATCGATATTAATCGAACGATGCATTGTTCCACCCCATTTCAATATTGTATACAATCTTATAGATACGCAAACTAACATGAAGTACATTTTTTGTAAGTGGTGAAAACATTATAACAGAAGCAATTACAGTGAAATCCGTATTAGAAGCCCTGGGTTATCGTATTTTGTGTTGGTGGAATAATAAGGCGCTTGCTTATAATGACAAATTAATTACCTTTTATTCCAGAATTATCTCAATTCACACGTAATGGTATTTAAATTGCATTTATAAAAATATGATGGAAACATTTTATATATGCCGATGTCCTTTGTCATTACTCTGTCATTAAATAAAATCCTGGGAAATTAAGTTGTCCACAGTGAGCAGAGACATACGATCTCGTCTTGGCTCACGAGAAGGCTGCAAAGCCATCACATTTTATATTTTACATCAATCGGGAACTTCGCTGGCCCTCAGATTTATCAAAATGTGAGCACATTGGCAATAAAATCCAAGACTTCTCGGTCACTGCCCCACGTGCCTACATTTGGGTTTCAGAGCAGAGTATTGTTGTGAAATTAACTTTGTATTTGAAGGCTAAGTCTTTAACGACTGACCTATCTGTTAAACAACCCATTTGGGATCTTGTATACGGATCTCACTGTATTAGCAAAAGCAGCAGAACTGCCCCTACAACATAATAAAAACAATCATACGGGACCTTTACATGATTCCTTAAAAATAACTAACTAGAAAATTTGTGCAAATTAGTTGTTATAAACTTTAAAGGATTCATATAGGAGGTATTTGAGTTTCCTACAGGAATCTACGGCGTATATATTTGCAAAAGTATGTCCCGTAGGATTATTTGTTTTAAGTGAGGGTCACAATCCCGTGTCCTTGTTACATCACAGAGCGTGGTTGAATTTTCTAAACGTGGGTCCATTGTGGTGAATTTAGGATGAGAATCTGGGGATAACAGTTGCTGAATGTCGGCAAAACCTTGTAGGACAAAATAAAGACTCTGTGATGCAATAATATATTGCAGTAATTGTTTTTTCTGCATTCACTGCGTCGCGTGTGTTCATTTTTTTATTCTGAGTAATGTGCAAATAACCGTATCACCTGATTTTTGCCGTGTATTCTTGGCTTGACTATTGGCGCTGCTTTGTACACAATCAAGTTAGCGCAGAGTAAATAGTATGTCGTATCCAAGCAAAGAACACGATAGACAATGATGCAGACAAGAAGCACCTAGGCGACTAAATGTCAATACCATAACGAACCTTACTTCCATTGACCTCGGCAACACAGAGGCCATGTTAATATTGCACTTATAGTGGTTGTGTTGCAGGTGGAGCCCACGTTAATTTCTTAGGAACATTTTATGCGTTTCATAAAATGTAAGACAACATACTGGAGGAATGTTTATTTCATGTAAGCCTTTCTGGAGCAAGTTATTTACATTTTTCATCAGGAGACATGATTGTTAGCAGTGAGTTGTTGCTCAAATGAGCATTTAGGCGATGGTCGTCTCCTGTTTACAGCCTTGAGCCAGTGGTGGAAATTCCACATTCCTATGGCAGGGGCGAGTATCTACAGGACAGCCACTGTTGACTTCCCCACAAAGTGGCAATCAGTACTTAAAAGGGCACCATCAAAGCACAGATTTATATTTCATCATTCTAAGTGTGAGGTTGTACATCCTTTTAAAGTATAAATGATAGGATTTACATGTTGGATGTCGTGGGATTATTTACCAAATTGTCACAATGGTGAGTGACACTTGCACTCAACATGTGGAGTTGGTTTCATGTTCAACTGAATTGTTTTTTTTATATTTTCCTTCAAGGATCCTGGATTCAGTGAGCAGTTCTAGTTGGGCAAAGAGTCTGAGCAGAAAGGTTTTCACCTTTACACATGAGCATTGACCTCTTAAGAACTGCTGAGGGAACAATTACGAACCATTTTGTGAAGCCTCATGCATTATTTTCGACAAAATGGTCACATTCTGTTGTATATGAATACGAAATGGTGACATTTTAATTCAAGTATTTACTTTAAAAAGTGGAAATCACACTGTAAGTTATATTAATTTACAGCACAACCAAATGGCATTTTCACACCACTGTACTGCCAAATATGGATCGGTGCTTTGGCTGGATTTGCCTTGGGATTCGAGGCTTCACAGAAAATGAATGTAGGATTTAATCAATTGTATAATCGGAATCCGCGAGGTCTGATTAGACAAAAGGATGCCATACAACTAATGAAGTAAAGCATCAGAAATTAATGAGCTCCTCCTACAAACGAACCTCTGCAAGCACACGCCACAACGACACGATATTCAAAACCGATGACACATAGAACCTCAGCTGAAAATTAACAGACACAGACGCAAATTAACAGACACAGACGCAAACACGCGCACACACACTCACGTACACTCACGCACACTCACACTCACGCACACTCACGTGCAAGCATTTCATCGGGACACTCGTGCAATTGATGCCACAGCAAAATCTCATTACAATGAAACAAAGCCAGAAGAAGAAAATGTCTTGTTTTAAGTTGTAAAAACTGCAATGCTCCCCCTTACAAAGCATCACACGTGAAATTCCACGTGTGATGCTACGTGAACAAAAACTGAATTAGTGAAACTACAACCACACATGTGAACAATCCCAACAAATTGCATGTGGATCAAATATATCAATGCCGACTAAAAATGCACGTGCGTTCTCAACGACGTTCACACTTTTTGCCGTGAAAATTCTCTCGGATCGTCATTCTGCATTTTGTTTCTCCTCGTGCTCCATTGGGAAAGGCCACGTGGTTTTCCCCCCCTTAAATCAATTGCAACCTTCCTCAGTCGGGAGAACCACGAACAAAAGAAAATAGGATGGATGAATTCCTACACCGCCTCCTGTAAGGGAGTTCTTCATCGTGACCCAATGAGGCCCGGCTTGTTTGAGCGTTGTTTCTGGTGCGGGCCGTTGCCCGCAGTTTGTAATGAGATTGCGTGGGGCCGCGTCGCGCTCGGAAGTGCACACGTGCGCGAGTGAAACGAATTCAGAGACAACAATTCCGGCCGTTTAAATAAAAAGTACACTGACGGTCAAATGCACCCCGTCGCTTTTAGAAACCCCTATACACAGCACACACGGTTGACCAAGCATGCATCGACAATTATGAGCAACATTAGCTTCTACTAATTAGCATTGCACAGACAAGAGAAAGAAAAAATACAAATTAATCAGGCATAAAATGTCTGGTCGCCTTAAAGTAATCTACCTGAACTTTGTCGGCGGGCATTACTTTAGAAAACGAGCGGCTTTGCCATGCAGCACGATTTACACAACCACTGAGCGAAACGTAAAATAAGTGGGGGGAAAAGCGACGTGACATCATGCAAAGAAAATGCCCAGTATCCAAAAACGTATCGACGGTAAAACATGCCCAAGGGAACCACAAGTCACAAGGATGGGGTCACCTTCACGCAACTGTCAACGGGTCTGTCGTCTAATTCACGAAGACGTTTGAGCCAGTGGCTGATAAACGTTTGTACCCCTGTGACATGCTCAGAGAAATACACTTTTGGGTGTAGGCTAAGAGCATGAGGCCAATCTTATCGGTGACAAAACCTCTCCCTCTAGAACCGATAAACACTGCACTTTGATTCGCAAATCGTGTGGGCAGATGGAGGGATGATAGATTTTTTTTTCCAGCAGGGAAACACAAATTGTCCCTTTCCATCCCTCCTCCGCACACGACCTGAAGCAATCACTTCTTCACAAGCCCCGTGCTGCGGTCATCATTTTTGGACATCAATTAAAACCAGGCAATGGGTTGGAATGGCAAAGAGATCTGTGTTAGAGTTTGTCAAATTTCCCATGATAGAGTTACCTTTGTGCAGGCGGTGACAGCATTGGCCTGTGCTTCGAGTCATAATTGAAAGTCACCGCACCTGATTGGAACTAAACAATTGTAAACCCAGATTGAGCCACTTCCATTTGGGTAAGTGAAACAAAAATCACACCCTTGTTGGAATGCTGAAGGAAATCGAATCAAATAGAATTATGCACTCAAATTCTTGCAGGATACTTAAGTAATATAAATTTCCTGCAGATATTCTTTGGGTCTTTCGGTAAAGTCACAGGTTAAAACAATAAAATAAAAACTACGACGTTTCGACCGCAACACAAGTGATCGTCATCAGGAAAAAGGGGGGGGGGGCTCCTGATGACGATCACTTGTGTTGCGGTCGAAACGTCGTAGTTTTATTTTTATTTTATTATGATTATTTGTGAACCTATCTACATGACTTTACCAAAAAGACCCAACGAATATGAATTCCTGCAGTCACGAAAGCTTTAAGTCAAGATTGTCTACAGATGTAAAACTATATTTCATAAACCCTCGTGAAACAAAACTCCTGCATGATTTATTTTTGTGAATATATAGGATCCTTTAATAAATCAAAACCCAGAACCCTAAGCCCATCGGGAGGACTTATGGGATGTGGTATCCTATTGCCGCCGAGGAATTCCAAATTCCTCAACGTTCCCACAGGGCTTTGCTCAACTTGGACAAGATGTTTTGTTAGAGCGGCAGTCCGCGCATAAACCTATGGCACGCTTCACTTAACTGCTCGAAACGAAAGGTGCTTTTCCTCGTCTTCTGACACTTGCAAGTTCCACAAACGCTAACAAAAAAAATCCTCACACACATTTCACAAAGTAACACTTCAAACGCATCGAAGAACAACGTTTTAAAGTCACTTGTTGTGCGTTGAAGTCTGACAACCTGTGCCAACTTAACATTCTCCGTTAAAAACTATTTATTTAGGAGAATGTGACGTAGCGTTTGTTTAAAATAAAAAAAACGGGTCACATAAGCGCATATTGGACAGTCCTCTGGCAAAAAAACAACGATTCACATCCAACACTGCCTGTAAATGATGAGAAAACTCATCATCATCATCATCACAGCAGCATCGTGCAGGCTGGAAACAAACAGAAATAACACGCAAAGGCGTGCTGCTGCTGCTGCTCACAAACAGCAGGCAGGCACGCCTTCCCAGCATGCCGTGTGCGCATGTCATGTGACCGCGACATTGCATGGAAAATGCTATCAGCCTTGTCTAGACCACCAACTGAAAATAAAACAAAAAGAGCCAGCCTTTTACACAGAAATCCCCCAAAATAATCACACAAGTCCACAAGACGAAAGCATAGCTAACATCAGTAGGTAATGAGCGCTCTGGATTTTACACTTTCTCCAGAATCTCGATGTAACGCAGTTTGAGGGAGGGCATGTGCCAAGTGCTCAAGCCGCGATCCACACTGCCAACTCGCTCGCCAAAGGGGCTTTATGAAAGGCTGCCAGTCTTCGGGAAAGTGACCCCAACCCAGCAGTTTCAACGAGCAGGGCTAAAGCGTGCGGTGGTGGTGGTGGGGGGGAAGTGGGAAGAGACTCGTACATTCCGAGAGCGACGACAAAAGACGCTTTGTTTCAACTACTGAAGCCAGCGAGGAGTCACGACCGAACGTGTGGCCGGCCGTACGTGAAGCACACCGGCGTGACACGCGGACGATGCAACCTTGCAACAACCTTGCAACAACCTTGCAACAACCTTGCAACAACCTTGCAACAACCTTGCAACAACCTTGCAACAACCTTGCAACAACCTTGCAACAACCTTGCAACAACCTTGCATCGGTGAATACTCGCGAGTGTCGGCAGAACGCACCTTACGAGTGTGGGTGGCGAGCCGTAATTTGTTGGGTAGGTGTCGGACGAGTTTGCCAGCCTTGTGCTGCGATTTTGAAATCATCGCTCTTGCAATACGCAGCACGCATTGCCCCTTTCGCCCGTAGCGCGAGGCTGCAAAGAAGTCACTTGTGCCCACACACTCTCAGTTCTGGATTTGTGGGCATTGGCGCCCTCACCTTTAGCTAAAGGCAGCAGACAAGCCTGACACTCGGGATTCATGCAGCAGCAGCAGCAGCAGCAGCAATATTTTCCATCACCGCTTACAGTAGTTCAGATTTACTATCCACCACTGCAGTGGATAGTTCAATAAGTCGCTATTTAACAAGCACTACTTTTGATCGTTAGTGTACTCAATTATTTGTGTTACTTATTTACTGTATTTTTGAGAAATTAACTTTGCTGAAGTGATTTTTTTCCAGACTTGTTACTGCATTAATGAAATCTAATTTGTATGTTATCTCCGGACCGTAATTTACCAAAATATTATACGTTTGTATTTAACATGTATTATTCTGTTTCATTAGCTGAGAAAGCCGTCACATTGATTAAAAGTTGCTTTTACAAAACTTGACAATGAAAGTATTGTATATTAATAGTATGAAAAAACAATAATTAAGTAATGTACTTAAAAACACAATTTTATTTTGTAACATTTTAGTAAGCTTGTATAATTGTTTACAATTTGACGTGATCTGAATTATGCTAACAGCCTCAGGCTTTAAAACCATCCAGCTTAACAGAAACGAAATCAGTAGCTGCAGTTCATTAATGTATAACAAAGCAATTAAACGTGTGGATGATCAGAATTTTCAACAATAAACGAAAAACACTCAATGTTATTACTTACTGATTTAAGATATATTTAACCCACGTCACAATAAAAAATGCACCTAATACTTTTTCCCTTTTCAAATTATGGACTTATTTTAATTGTTATTATTTATTTAGCATTCATGTAATTGGAGAATTTTAATATTTAATGCTTATTCAACGCACTAACCTGGACCTCTCTCGTTGCATCATCTGCTCTTTTGACCGCGAATTTTTGTTTTGTTATTTTGCTCAGAGAAGCGTCTCAATGTGCACCATCTCCGGCAGGCAGATCGGTTATCTGACTGACGCTGAACATCGACACTGCGTATTGAGTTTCGCAGCGACTGAAACATCACACGTTGGGATTGCGCGCACCGCGAGGGCATTGACCACGTGGGACAAGAGTGTGCCAAGTGAAGCCACATCACTTTGCCCTCCATCGCGAGCATGGGCTGCAACACCTTGCTCCGATATCAACAACCCCCATGGTTCATATCGTCGTTGTCACTTGTAAAGTGCCTCGCTGTGACCCAGTCTGCCACACGAGGTGTGTTGAGTTTTACGCGATGATCTTGTCCTATGTGGGGTTATGAAATCGAAGGTGCGGCGATTCGCAGCCGATAAAACAATTGGGTTTGAATGAGGTTCATGAGAGATGCTGACACTTTTCTTGAGGTCAACACTAACATTAAATGTGTAAAACTGAAAGAGGAAAATGTATGTCATCAGCCAATATGTATAAGCACGATATTTTTTTTCATGAAGCTTTAATGACTATAAGAGATTAATTCATGCAACATATGGCTACGTACGGTGCGAAAGAAGTTAAACATAAATAACACGTGTTTTTTGTAAGTACGTTCTAATTGTAGCGTTTTTAACTGAATGTTTAAATCTCTTTCAATGAATATTTGCAATCATCACAACCCTCTCAGATAACGGGCCAAATTACCATAAACATGTTTTTTTTCACAGTTTTCAGTAAACGTGTCGCATTGCATATTCTCTATAACCACTGTAAATACTGTAGGATTTCTTTATTTCTTTAGTTTGCATAGGATGGTGATCTGGTAGAGTACAGATCGTCAACGTGATCTGAGAAAGAGGAGTGTGCAGCAATACGCTGTGCCCATGGGATGTCCGCGGGTGGGCAGACAACTTGGGTTTGTTGATGCCAAGAAAAGTGTGAGCGTCAAGAGAAGCGACGCGACCACGAGACCTACGTGGACACCAGAGTTTCTAAGTCTTCGTCGGGTAGTCATTTGTTTTTTAAATTGCAAATCTGTCGGAATGTTTTTCTTTATAATTCGATCGAACCACATCGAATGGGTACGCGTAGCCAGAGAAATGTGAGACATTTCAAAAATGTTGTTCCTTAATATATTTTGCAAAACAAACATGCCTCATTAAGGCCACATGCAAGATGTGTTCAGCATCAGTGAAAAACACTGTATTTACAGATGGATATTTAGATTGCACTGGGTTTTTTTCTTCACTCAAAACATATCGCGAATAATATTTCTTGATCGAAGGTGGCATTTGGGTGGTGTGTTTTTCTGCTTGTTTTTAAACAACAACAACATCGACCACCGTGAAGGCAGTAACTCTGGCTGCTGCCCCGGGGTCCGGTCTCAGTACGGGCAAAACTTGGGCCGCTCAACTTTCCGAGCGGCGCACAGGGCGGCGGACGAGGAGGGCATTCCCGACGCCGCTTCGGCTGCCGGGGAGAATTGTGGGCTGTAGGCCACGTGGTGATGGCTCTCGGGCCCGCCACGCTCAACGGTAAAACCCGCCGCCACTGCGTGAGCGGCAGCGGCCGAGGATGGGGCGAAGGGGAACGGCTTGAGGCCCGGCAGGCTCAGCGGGTGCAGGGTGGGGATGTGGCACGGGTACGGAGGGTAAGGGGGCATCGCTGCCGGGGAGAAGGGCATCGGAGGCAGGGGCACGGTCGCCAGCGGCATGGCGGCTAGGGGGAGTCCGGCGGAGCTAACGGAGGTGGCGGCCGAATCAAAGCCCGCTGAGAACGTCACAGACGGATCGGGGGCTTTAGACATGTCTACACTGCGGACAGAACCAGCGGGCAGGGGGCACAGGGAGCACGGCAGAGGGGGCACAGTGGGCAAAGGGGGGGGGGGGGGGGACGATAACAATGGAATTGAAGGTAAAAGGATGAAATGATACAAATAACACGAAATTAAAGTTGTAGTAGAAACAATAAAGGAAAGTGTGGGGTGGCAAATGTTGACAAGGGATAGTGTTTTTGGCAAGGGTTCAGGGGAGTGCTGACACATAAGGGTAGGGTCAGGGTACGGGGAAAATGTGATTTGGGAGCAAGAGAGGGAGACAAGTCACAATGTTAGAACTGAGAAAAAAAAAACACTGGTAATAAAAGTTAATTTGTGAAAATTCTCCGGAGAGATTCTCGGGATTTTCTTTTGACAATTGGATTTGCAAGAAAAAGAAACAAGGGACAGTGTTACAGGAGACTCTGATATCCGCACGGTGGGTTAGCCGCATTCCCTAGTTCACCACCCTCTCAATCGCCGCTGCTATTTTGCCTAAATGCTGCGGCTCAATCTGATCGCGTGACCCGCGCAGACACAAAGATCCCCCGAACAGCCTCACGCACCGCAAGGGCAAGTGCTGTTTCTTAACGAGCGCACGTTAACGTGAACCACGATGGGGCGGTGCGGGCAGCGATACGCCCAGTTTGCATTCGCCTCTCTCCAATTCGGATGTTTTCATATTCCACGAGCTGCTCGCGTGTAAGACCCACTCAACTTCAGGGAAGGCCCCAACAGATTCAGATACCAGTTGCCACCGATGTTAACCATGGCCAGGAATCCAACGCAGGCTCGGAGCGCAGTGTGCGAAACCACTGCACAAGCACAACCAACCCCTCTCCCCACACGCGCACGTACACCCGCAGCCCAGCACAATTCACAACGTGTTCACCCGCCCGAACCACTGTGGATAGCAGAGCCTCCGGTGCGCGTACGTATAGCTGCTCACTAGATATCGTATTGCTTTAACACGTGTATTTCGATACGTCGACGTACCACATTCAATGTCATTTGTGCATCGGACGCATTTGACCACACCGCTGTTTGGCCGGCGCCTCGGATTGGTGATCAAATCGTATTCCTCACCGGGTTTTTCAAAGCAAAATAAAAAAAATTGCTGGAGCAAGATAGGAGGATTAAGATGGCAATAAAAGTTTACTTTAGACATTAACCAGTTACAATGTTTGAAGTAAGCTCACTAATTTAAAAGCTCTGGTTCAGGTTAAGTTTATCTCTTTCATTTGTTCTGTAAATTTGTCTGAAGGAGAAACAGCCGTTTGTAATAAGATGGTCACGTGGCAGCGTCCCTCTCCGATGCGTTTTCGGGTTGTGCCGCATGTCGTTCGGCACGATGTCCGACGTTTCGATCCCAACAGGTGCAGCGAAACGTCGGACATCATGGAACGTAACATGCGGTGCAACCTGAAGCCACATCCGAGAGCTCTGGGGGATGTGTGATGACTACGCTCGTTGTTAGGTGGTTTATCTTCATAAGATCGAGTCGTTTTGTGGGGCCTCTTGTTTTGAATGCCCTTTACCAACTTCACCCCCCTCTCCCCTGTTCAATACACGATGCAAACAAACTAAACAAAATGAATAATTAAAGCTGTCGACAAATGTGAATGTTATAGAATATCTTAGATGATGATGTAAGTGGGGAGGTGAAAGGGCCGATTTTGAGAGGATCGCCTTTATAAACAATAAAACATGTTTTTTTTAATGAGCAAATGTAAATAACTCTGTAAATGTTATGAAATGAAAGCACAATTGGTGGTTCGAGGAATTCGCAAATGTAGGTGAATTTTTAGGGTCATATAAGATTCACGTTCAATTGAATTGCCAATGGGATTGTCATGACCACACATTGATTGCGAGCCTTCTCTTTAAGTGTGCCGGGTGAATGCACCGCACACATGGCACGTTGTTCAACGGTCTCGAGTGAGAGACTGAAGTAGACCGCTCTCCCAACAAACTCTCTGGAGCAGTGGTTCTTTACTTTGCGGTGCACGCTGCACCTCCTGGGCGTGCGAGATGCCCTTTCTGGGGGTGCGACACATGGCCAGATGTTTTTAGAAGGTAAATCATCGAAACACAAATTAGGCACGGCCACGTTCAGCACAACTACTGTGTTTAATCAAACACATTGCGTTCATTAACATTATTTAGAAAAATTACGATCGAGAACCAGAAGGGGTGCAAGGCTGCAGTCAAGGTGAACTACCACTGCTCAAGAACACGGCCACTTAGCCGCGAGTTGTTTGGGTTGCCGCCGGGAGCCGCGGTCCGGGCTCAGGCGTCTGCGCGCCGAGCTCGGCAGAGGGAGCCAGGACTCGCACTGCGAGGTGGCAGTGTGACCACCAACTCGACAGGACTGTTGGATCACACTCCGCCGGGCGAATGCACAGGCCGTCTGGCCAGAAAGCCCCACAATCAAGTGTACCTTGGCATTTTGGAAAAGGGAAATTGAGTACAAACTCTTATGAACTCTTCACTTTTTTGTTCGGCAATCCTTAACACCGCATTGCATGCGGTTGCCAATTATTCGTGAACAGTTATACGGGGCACTGTTTTGATCACGCGGTCGCATTGTTGAAGGAGTTGGTCGGCTGGCAAAGGTGAAACCGGGGCACGCGTGGAGTTGGTGGAATGTTTTATGATGATGATGATGATCATGATTTCGATAAACTTTCCTGGAACCTGTTGCTCAGGTACAGATTATCTCTCAAGATTGGCCACATTTATGATAAGCAAAAAAACCTCATCATCCGATCATTAAACTCCAGCCTTGGTTCAATAAATATTCATCACAGGAAGCACTTCTTGTGATTTGGACTGGGACGAAGGGTGTACATGAAGACACGCTGCTTTATGGATCTTCACTGTTCCATAAAAATTTTTTTTACCAATATCGAGAAAAAAGCACACATACACACACGTTGCAATCTGTGAGGCTACTACTACTCCCATTTCTATTGCAGTAGGGTTATTATTGTCGTGATCGCTGCCGCCCCCCCCCATTCATAACCCCCCCGCCCCCCTGCCAAACCTCGACTCTCCACTCCGTGGACTCCCCTGCCGAGTCACGTGTCAGACCTCTCAAGTCAGAAGACGAATCATGGACAGAAGCGGACATTGGGGGATGCGATGTTGAGTCCTGGCAGCGTGAGACTGCCGCGAGTACGTGTAGCGTCACCATGCAAATGATGACATGCATCGAGTGTTTTGTTGTTCATGCTGCTATCCAGTTTGTCTTTAAATCACGGTGCAATTTCTGTGTTTGACCCACAGCAACAAAAATAAGAATACAGATTAAACCCACCACCACCACCTACCGGGTGCCACGAGATTGACCGTCGATGGCATGGGGACGATCGTTACATTACATTCGTCTGTAATGCGTCAATGGCTCCCATGCTAGAGGAGGAGTGGGTGGAGGGGGGTACCGATCGCCACAAGCGCCTAAAGATTTGAGAGGTCCGATTCGTGTCCTTGCCTGCGAGTTCCCGTACCGCCCCACCAAACCAACCACCCCCGCGACTGCCACGGCTCACAGGACGTAGAGGGTACGCCGGGGCGGGGTGGGAGCCGCCCACCTGATGCCGGAGAGATAATGCGCCAGTCCTGTGGTGGGGCTGGACACATGCTGCTGCTGCTGGTGCTGCTGCTGGTGGTGGTGCTGGTGGTGGTGCTGGTGGTGCTGCTGCTGTTGCTGCTGCTGTTGCTGCTGCTGGTGGTGCTGCTGCTGGTGGTGGTGCTGGTGCTGGTGGTGCTGGTGATGATGATGATGATGTGCGTGCGCGTGGTCGCTCTGGATCACCAGCGCATGGCTATGACAGGGGGCCGAGGCGGTGGGAATGAGCAGCGTGGGATCCTGCGGCTCGTGTGGCGGCAGCGGCGGCGGCAGCGGCGGTGGCGCCGCTATCGGCGGTGCCTGGGCTGCTGACGAGGGCGGTGGGAATTTCATGTGAGCGGGCACGGGCTCTCGCAGCTCATTAATCTTGCTGTGGCCCTGTCTGCCGATGACAAATTCCCGGTTAGCTGCAGGGGCACAGGATAACTGCCTTATGGACAATGCACTTCAAGCACACATTCCATCACACGTTGATGTTAATGCACAGGCAGCAGTGACGGCGCGGGGAATAGTGAGGGAGGAGGGTCGGTGCGAGGAGGGGCAGGTGTAGCGGGGATTGCCGTGGCTCTCCGTCGTGCCGTCAGGTTGTACCGCGCGTTGTTCGCTGTGGCGTTCCACGTGTTCGCTCCACGTGCTGGCGGCTTCGCCAGAAACGAACAACCCACGGCGGTACAACCCGAAAACGCACCGGAGAGCTGTACAGCGCAACTGCGAAAGCCTGCGCAGTTGCTTGCCGATAATGTGAGATCGCCGAGTGACGGCGTGTGGACAGGGTGCGAGCAGGCACGGCATGACACTCAAGGTTGTAGGCATATAACGACGCGTCGATTCATCGATTAACGCACACGATGCATGCATTGAGGAGCGTGCGTAAGAACTGATTAGGTTTAACTTGTGTAGCGTGGAGTGTCAGCGCAGCGTTGGGCGCCCTGGACTATGAACCCCGGCGACTCGAGATCGATTTCCAGCCACGGCAAACGACAACGGCGAAGTAATACCTGAACCAGTTCCTGGAAACCGCCTTCACCAACTTGCACTGACCAGCGTGGTGAAGTTTGACAAACAACTCCCGTGACCCAGACAGCTTGGAGAGGGCTTAATCCAGCAGTGGATTGACAAAGGGCTGTAAAATTAATTCGTTGATGTGATATTTTACAACTAGATCACGCAAACCCTGAAGGCACCGCAATGTAAAAAAGAAAGAATAAATTTCATTTAGAAAAAATAATTATATAATCACATCGCAACTCTGATTAGTGACAATACATCGAACTGTAGCCGGAGTAGGGGAGTTAATCGTTATATACCTCGCGGATGGCCGCCCCTGTCGTCTGTAGGCTGTCTGCTGATTGCTAACAGGCTGTGAATGATCAGTCAGTGCGCTGTCAGAGAATCATTTCAAAAGGGGAAGATTTTGTAGGGAAAGGGGAGTGCCTTGGTTCAAAAATATGATAGATGGGGCACCTGCCTGAGCTCAAGAGCATGCTCCATCGTCGCTGCATACAAGACAACGTCACAAAGTTTAGTGGGTTCTTTTGTGCGGTTGTTTTGTGCACGTCATGTGAACTAAACCGGGTGAGAGATCATTGAGATAACGTCGTCCTTTCTTTGCAAGGGAGACCTGGGATGGCAGCAAATAAAACTGTGTGCAAGCGGCGGCGGCGACGGCGGAAGAAGGTTCATTGAAATAAAAGTAAAAACGTTCTTGTCAACCGAAATCAATGTGCGCGCAGACACGCCGCAAAGCATTTCACTGACTGAGCAGAGAGCAACACAAACAACAAGATGGAAAAATGGGGCACGGGGTTCGGACTGAGATGCTAACGCAATGTGATGCGGGGTGAGAGGCAATCATAAACACGAAACTCCTTCACCGCCCAGCCGCACACGCAACTCTTTCTCACGCCGTCGCTCTGTTGAAACGCGCGGCGTTGTATTTATTTAACGATTTAGTAATTTTATCAAAATATATTTTGTAACCGTCCATCTAATAATTTGTTGCTCATTGATTTTTGTCGTCATAATCATCATCATCACCACCACCACCACCACAAATAGATTATTTATAAATATACAGTAACGTTTCAAAACAAATGCTAGTCTTACACACGAAACCAAACAAGCAAAATGTGAATTATTATTCTATATATCCCAACAGGCACTAATGGGTCATAATTTCTTAAATGTCTACCTTCATACGCATGCCTCCATACAGACTCGTATCTGTTGCACGATAGCTTCGTGCAATGCGGATGACCATGAATAGTTATTTAGATTTCATTCTATTCCATTCGTGCGTCTGATAACCTAACATGATCGGGGGCTGCATGCCACTGTCGAGGTCTGCTGTCCACGAGAGGACTTCAGGAGAGAGACTCCGTGTGGTTTTGCTGTTCCCCCTCCTTCCTTGACGGTGGTTTGTTCTGCGGTCCACAGTGCGGGTTTCATGGTCCCAGTCGCACTGCGCCTTGTGTTTAAATGATTTATTTTAAATTAATATACAGTCATTCGTGGAACAATAACCCGCACAGGAAATAGAGACACTCAGCGACCTGCCTCGGCTCTAATGAGTCCCATCAACCACCTGACCTGGATAAATCACGGCTCATGATGCTGATATTTGTCCTGTTTGCTTTGTAGCAGCTGTCCTTGTGTGGCTAAGTGAGTGCCCGCTTAATGGTTGAGGGGTTAAACAATTGAGGGCGAGATAGAGTGGACGACAAAGAGAGAGAGCGAGCGAGAGAGGAAGGGAGCCAGAAACGCATGGAGAGAGTGAGCGGAGGATGGAGAGTGTGTGCACGTGACGGAGGCTGGGCGAGCGCTGTATGAGAGAGTGAGAGAGCAGTGAATGAAAGAGTGATTGAGTTAAAAAGTGATGCAAGAGGGCGAATGACTCGAAGAGCCAGCAAGAGATGAAGAGCGGTGGGTGAGCGAGAGACAGAGAGACTGAGAGAGAGAGAGGGCGAGCGAGTAGCGCTGTAGATCATTCCAGAAGGGAGGGCAGGCGGGCACGACAAATGTGATCACTCCCGATGTGCGGCCAACGTGGCGGAAAGTAAAGAGATGGGCGCTCGCGGCTAAACAGCAGCACACAACAAAGGCCTGTGCACAGAGGACATTGCGTGGGCTCTCCGCTCACTCTCTGCCTCTCTATCGCGCATTTGAGCCGAATTACCAGACGAAAGAACACGGGAAGGTCAGCTAGAAACATCCATTAATTATTCATACATGTGTTAATTTAGGCCCTCCAACGCTGTAACGTATTTGTATTTAAAGACAGGTTCCCTCAGTGACAGTGTTGCATCGAGCAGAAAGTATCTGGCGATTGGACGCGCTGCGGCTTGCTGATGAGTGCTAAGAGCTTGAAGCCTGTCCAAGTGTTTTGTGGAGCTGTTGGCTGCGAACTGGTCAGCTCTAGGGCACTGGCGTGCGCTCAACACACACACACACACCACTCAGCCCACACACACACAGACACACACACACAGACACACACACACACAGACACACACACACCACTCAGCACACAGACACACACACACACAGACACACACACAGACACACACACACACCACTCAGCACACACACACCGCTCAACACACACACACACACCACTCAACACACACACACCACTCAGCACACACACACACCACTCCACACACACCGCTCAGCCCACACACACACACCACTCACAGAATGCTCCCCCTCGGTAGATCCTGCGCACAATTTTTGAAAAGCGAAATTAACTTGCATGTGCCCCTCGAATTTGAATTCCCTAAGAGGCAGGACCTCAGATGACCCGTCGTCTCGGTAAAAGAGGCTATCGCAAATTGACGGCACAGTTTTGTAAACGATGAATGAGCGGCCTCTGCTTGCCACCACTGGGCTAAGTGCTCTGCATGTTACGGATCAATGAACTTGATTAAAATCGGTTCTTGAGCTGACAAACACTTGCATCGAATTCACCTGTAACAATCAGTTATTTACAATTACTGCAAATAATCTGCCACTGAGGCTAATTGGGGTAATAACAAGTGTGCAAATGAGACAGAGCAAACGATAAATAATACAAATTGTAGGCAAACATCAGAGAAAAATAATGGGATAATGGGCATGAATTGTGACAATTCGTCAAATCACTTGGTGGGGCGTGAGAGTGCGAACATTCCATGCTCACCAAACAACTACACCGCACAATGCAAAGTACAGCAACACAAATACACCGATGCACACACCCACACAAGCATGCACACACGGCGACAAGACAATTATTCAACGTGTTCACGCGTCGGGATACCAGGACACTGGCATTGCCTCGTGGCCTGGCAAGGGTGGGACGCGGGAGACGGAGGAGCCGTCAAGGGTGGCCGCAGCAACTCACATCATGGGGAAAGCCGAGTTCATGAGCACTTGTCTCGGCAGCGGCATCCACACTTGCTGCGGGGGTCAGAGGGCACGGGGAAGAGCAACACTCGCGTTAGGGCGGCCGCCGCAAGGGAAGGGCAGTGGCCTCCAGTGCCCGGAGTTTCGATACGGCATCTCGTATACTGAGAAAATAAACCACGACTATTTTTTATTAGCAGGTAAGGCCACACTGAGATATATAGCAATTTTTCTAGAAGCGACCTGGCTCTCACAAATGATAGCTCAACAAAGTGGCTTGTCAGTTTAACACGTAGCAGGCTTTCGCGACCAATGTTATTCATAATCAACGTTTTTGGGTTTAGATCGCGCTATTTATAAATGTGTCGTAACCCTCCACCACCCGACACGGCCAATCAGCAAAAAAGTGTCACGTTGACAAAAGACAAATAGTTCACTGCTTTAGCCCACCGGTGTGTTGCATCGTGAAACCACAACATTTACAATTTTTGAGTACGACGTTTCGCTGGTAATTGCATCCAGCATCATCGGGCAATTCGCCAGAATGGTGAGGCTCTGCTCTTGCGCTCGGTCTTAAATAGTGGCTTGTCGCGTGTAAATGTATAGCAGCCAAATACTCTACACACGTTTCTAAATGTGGAGGGAAAAACCGGAGGACCCGAAGAAAAATCTGCACGACCAAGAATAGGCTTGACTATTTCTGGCAATAACACAGGAGGTGTTAAGTGTTCAAACACGAAACAGATACACCTTAAATTTCGATTTAAAGCTTTCGTGACTGCAGGGATTCATCTTCTTGGTTCTTTCGGTAAAGTCACGTAGAAGGGAAGTAATAAAATAATAAAAATAAAACATAATAAAATAATTCTCACGACGTTTCGGCCACAACGCAAGCAGCCGTCCTCAGGTGAAGAACATGACTGTCGATAAGACAAGAGCAGAGCCTCTTATCGACAGACATGTTCTTCACCTGAGGACGGCTGCTTGCGTTGTGGCCGAAACGTCGTGAGAAGAGCCTCTTATCGACAGACATGTTCTTCACCTGAGGACGGCTGCTTGCGTTGTGGCCGAAACGTCGTGAGAATTATTTTATTATGTTTTATTTTTATTATTTTATTACTTCCCTTCTACGTGACTTTACCGAACGAACCAAGAAGACAGATACACCTTCTATTGCAAGGCATCATGCCTGCGTCAACCACACGTACTTGCTTTTAAGGGATTACATCTTGAATCATTGCCTCACTTGATGCAGCTAATCCGGCTGTGACGGTCCCACCTGATGACGGAGACTTGTGTTGCCTCCGAAACGTCGTGATTTTTGTTTTATTTTATTTTTTATTAATTTTGATGTTTTACCTACGTGACTTTACCGAAAAAACCTAAGAACATGCAAACAAGCATGCTGTGTCGCCTTTTAGCGTTATCTGGTCCAACAGCGGCGAGACAGAGCCATAGAGAAGGCAGCCTCAGTTTCAAAGACAACGCGGATATTATCAGAGCATATTTGTGAGCATGTTTTTGCCACAAGTACGTGCTGACTCGATTCCTTGCAATCGGAGGCATCTGTTTGGTGTAAGAACATCTTAACACCACCTGTTTTATTGCCAGAAAGGGTAAAACCTATTATTTTATCATCATTTTAATACTGCTAAAAAGGTCCCGTAGATATCTCGTATACTCCTAGGGAATCGAAGATCTTTTCGAATGTCGGTTGCATGTGTAGAGTCAGTTTATGGCGCTATTGTTCCACCTCTTGCGTAGTGGACTTTTTAGGGGCGCTCTTGATTCTCTACCACATGAAGCCACTCGTGAATGAAGAGTTGTTGGGGGAATAAGTGTGGCTGCCTTTCCTGGATAAACAATTGGCCTCGGTATTATGTAACTGCAGTGGACATGCTGCAGTGTGTGTAATGGTGATGGTGTTCACATTCAGTCATCTAACGTAACAACCGGGCTACGTCAACAGATCAACAAATGGAAATGTATTTTAATGACGGAACATGAATTGTGCAAAGAGGAAAAACAATTCCTACTTTGTTAGAATGCGACCTGCCATTCACTGTGCAGAGTCTACGCATGCAGTATATCTACAAAGACAAAGACTCCCCATATAGACTTAAAGAGACCGTTGGGGCAAGTGCTGTTAGCGATCACCTATGAAGGCCAGCACGGCACACGAGGGGGTGAGTGGTCAGCACCACGCCGCATCAGGTACTCATTTGAGGCTGAGTCTACCTAGGGGAGGCCCAGAACCGGTTCAGATAATCGTCACCGGTGTTGGCCGTGAGTGGGAATCGAACTCGGGTGGCCGGGTTCGTAGCGCAGCGCGCTGACCACTACACGACCGCTACCCATACGCACAAACACATTTGAACAATGCACACATGATGTGTAATTGCTCAGCATGCCTTGTTTAACCACCCCTACCCCTAATATTCTGATTAAGCCTGCACACGCTGAAAGCCACATTAGTTCAGCGAGCCGAAGAAATGTCATTTGGTATGCCCTGAGCGTTTGGTCGTTAGCGCTTTATTGTAAGCGGCATTATATTTTGATGGAACAGTTTCGATTCGCCAAAGTTCGCTCAAGTTCCTGTGGAGATGCGCTTCGTGCGAGGGTTGCGAGATTTGGAAACGCGCCGCTGAGCAGCGAGTCCCCTGCGGTGACGGACTACCTTGCAAGACTTTGTTTTAACAGTTTAGGGGCCGTCCATAAATGACGTCACGCGATTTTTTACGATTTTTGACCCCCCCCCTTCGTCACACGGCGTCACAAAAAGTCTGACCCCCCCCCCTCAAATATGACGTCACAAAGCTCTGCCCCCCCCCCCCAAATAAAACATGCTTCAAATCGCTTTAAACTATTGTCATTGTCGTGCGTATTTAATGTGGCACTGCACTCTGATGTTGTAGGAGAAAACATTTATTAAAAAGTCTATTCAATTAAGTAGAACGTGTTGTCTATATTTATTTAAATTGCGCATTTTGATGTGACGTCACATTTCTCAACCCCCCCCCCCCCCTTGTCACACATCCACCGGAACCAACTCCCACTGCACATTAAACAAAATCATCTTCACTCACCTGCTTCCATTCCTTTCTTAAACCAACCCATCATATCTTAAGACAACCCCCATCTCTTCTCCCTAGCCCAGGGGTAGGCAACCGAAATAACAATAACAGCCATTCGTTTCGAATTCTGTGAAAAGCAACCCTCAACATTTCAAGAGCAGCAATGCACAGTGGTGAAGACGAGAAACGGTGGTGCCGGAATAGATGACGTCACGAAGCAGCAGCCCTGTTCGAGCCGGTCCTGCGGTAGCTGCTCCCCACCCACACTGCCCAGCTACGACCAGGCCCACCCCCACCCCTGTCACTACCCCTCTTACTACCCCTATCACTACCCCTACCCCTGTCACTGCCTCTATCACTACCCCTATCACTACCCCTACCCCTATCATTACCCCAACCCTGATCACTACCCCTATCACTACCCCAACCCCTATCACTTCCCATATCACTACCCCAACCCCTATCATTACCCCACCCCTGATCACTACCCCAACCCCTATCACTACCCTAACTCCTATCATTACCCCAAGCCCTATCACTACCCAATCCCTGTCACTACCCCAACCCCTATCACTACCCAACCCCTGTCACTACCCCAACTCCTATCACCACCTCAACCCCTATCACTACCCAACCCCTGTCACTACCCCAACTCCTATCACCACCTCAACCCCTATCACTACCCAACCCCTGTCACTACCCCAACTCCTATCACCACCTCAACCCCTATCACTACCCAACCCCTGTCACTACCCCAACCCCTATCACCACCTCAACCCCTATCACTACCCCAACCCCTATTCGTATTTGTGAATGGGGCATTGAGTAGTTCTATGTCCCACAGTCTCTTCTGGGTCACCACGGTCTCGGCACAATGCCAGAGATTTTAGAAATGTTTCCATTTGTGTATCAAGTATCCACATCTGTCAAGGTTTAACTATTAGGTGGTCTTCATTCATCAGCGGTCAGTGACTCGGTGAATGACTAAGTATCCACGTGACGGCAAGCATGGCCATCGAGTCTTTGAAGCGCATCTCGTGTGCTTTAAAAATCTTTTTTAAAAGATAAACTATTTTTATTTTACCAGGGAAGGCCTTACCGAGCTGTATAGCTTTGTCAGAAGCGATCTGGCCACGAATGAAAGCTCAATGTAGTGGCCTGTCATGTGGAAATTATAGCAGCCAAATATTCTAAACGTGGGATGTTGATTCTAATTGTGGAGGGAAAAACCGGAGGACCCGGAGAAAAATCCACGCGACCACGTGGAGAGAGACACCGCAAACTTCAAATATACAGCAGGCATCAAGGTCGGGATCGAACCCACAACCTCCTGTGTACCAGGCGAGGTAGTTAACATCTCGCTACCATGGCGCTTGTGTTTACCTGTTTCAGTGTCTCACTCAAATGTAGCTCGCTTTCTGCATTACTGCGTATAATAATGATGACCTCCTTTTGACTTCAGCCGCATTCTATGTAGCTAAACAACACCTCAGTTTATCATCCTAATTCACATTTATTTCGTATCGTCCCTGTTTTAGTTCGACCTGGGTCCCCCCCACCCCCCTACATTACCCCAGATTATATTATCGAAAGTTGAGTGTAGTTTTTAGAATCCTTATCCAGAAAAGCCTCACCGATTATCAAAGGTCAAGCCTTAATGATGCCGAGGATGTGACCCTAGTGCTTCCTCTCTGACATGTGGAAGGAAATCAGAGTGCCCGGATGAAACTCGTGCAAACAAGAGCCGCACAAACATTTTGATTTTAGAAAAAATTACATGTGCTCACGATTCGAAATTTTGCACATTGCAACTAAAGGTGAATAGCTCTCATTTAATGTGTTTTTTTTTATTTGTATCTAATGTATAGACTAAGCACATTTGGATATATATAATCTGCATAAATATTCAAGTATCTTCCTGTGAGAGAAAATAAACAAAAAACACCAGCTTTGTCACAAGAGCATTGTTGTGACATCACTACTACTCCACCGTCAATGTCAATGCAGTGACACATCTCTCGGGCGCTAGGTGTGCCATTATAGCACTCTCTCACACTTTAAGGTATTTTTTCTCATGAACAAAGCCTCCAGATTGTCATAGAGTGCAGAATACACAGTCTACGTACACATCTACAACAACTATTTCTGTTTGGGTTGCACCTTACTTTATCAAATTTTAAAGGAGTCACTTGACCCTACGACCAAATCACGCAGAATGCACTCGGTTTAATCTGATCGAGGAACCTAAGCAAAAGTGAGCATGGATAGTGCCTGGATGGGTGGCGGCCAAGTATAAAACAGGTGTTATAGGCTCCAACGGTGTTCCTTTGTGGGCAGAATTCCCACATATGATCCCTACCATAACCTAGCCACACTGACCAGCGTTGTGGAGAATGATAAAATAACCCCGCCCGCCGCACCACAACCCGCACGGCATGGGGAGGTGACCCTCACCCAGCAGTGGACAAACACTGAGCAGTCACTTGAGCTGCGTGTGTCGCCAGTGAAGCCTGGCAAGTGCTACGGTGAGATGTGCACTGTCAGTGGCGTCCACTGAAGTCTCACCTCCGGGTGAGGGACGGCGTACTGCCCCTGCAGAGCGTAGGCCTACGACCGGGACGGGGACAGGGAGGGCATAGCGACACTGTTAAACATCGCAAACATCAAACTCAGGAGAGAATGCACCTGAGCATGAGTCCTCCACGAAGACGGAGCGATGAAGTGAGCCTGGTGATGTTTGCGACATCGCGGGATCGTCAGAGATGGCAACGGCATGGCGAGGCCTTCGTCCGGCAGTGAACGGACCGCGGCTGACGGTGATGTGATCGTAACTGGCAGTGGACTCTACCTACTTTTTGAATTATTTGGTTCTCGGATGACGGGGATTGTACATTTGTAAGTGTTTGGCATGAAACTTAACGCACCTTACAACTTCAGGATGACTCTGTCCCACGAGTGAAACAATTCAATCCCCTGGCAATGTTTTAGGAGCCCATATGAAGAAAAATGACGTTTGTATTTTTGTAGCTGTAAACATGGACTTGACTATATCAGTGCACATTTCATTGTTTTTCTTGCCCCAGGTTTTTAGAAGATCCACAGATATTGAACGGGGAGCTTCTTCAGCTCCGGAGGAAGCTTCCAGTGGGTGGCACACGGAGTCATTATCGTTACGATGATGCAGTCAAATCGAGGACACTCAGGTGGTGCCCATCTGCTGTTGACAGCCTTGATCCAGTGTCGGGAATTCCACATTCCTACGGCATGGCTGATTCTCTCCATAGGACAACCGCCGTTAACCTCCCCACACAGTGGCACCCATTATATCGGGAGGATGAAGTCAACCCCCCCCCCCCCCCCCCAACGAGGATTTCAACTCACGACCTTCCAATAGCGAGCCGCTCACTCTTGCACTGGGCCACCTGGCCGGCTACAGCGGTCAGGCCCATCACCGTGGTTTAATGGGTTGCGTCGTGGGTTGCGTCGTGGGTTGTGGCGTGGGTTGTGGCGTGGGTTGTGGCGTGGGTTGCGTCGTGGGTTGCGGCGTGAGTTGCGTCGTGGGTTGCGTCGTGGGTTGCATCGTGGGTTGTGGCGTGGGGTGCGTCGTGGGTTGCGGCGAGCGGGGAAGCCTACCTGCCCTCCGGCAAAAATCACGGGTGCAGCAGGAGGCTTGGGTCGGTAGGGGATGGTGGCTCCCTTTGGAGGAGACTGACGCAGTGAGTCGTTGGGGTTGGCGTCAGCGATCGAACCGGAGGCAACAAAGAAACACACACCACGAGAATTCATGCCCAGGCACAAGCAGACGCAGAGATGCCCTGTTCATTGTGACAATGCTGCCGACTCTTTTGTGTGTAAGAATGCAGATGATTCATCCAGGAAAAGAAAAAAAGCATCAATGACTCCCAAAACGTTATCAGGAGGGTCCTGCATGAGGATGTTTGGCCGATTCGATGAAGGGCACGTTTGGGTTCGCGTTGGAGGAATCCGGAGAACCGCGAGACACTCCATGAGCGGGTGATGCTCAGCACAGCCATCTAATCGCCACGCTTTGCAGCCCAATACCCACAACATCCAGCCAGGCCCGCTGTTCATCCGTTCAACTACTAGCAAGGCCAATTTCTGCAAACCCTTCCAGATCTAACAAAATTCGGCACTCTCAGCGTAATTTAGTAGCCTATAGGGGCAAGTATTGTTAGAGAGCAGCTGCTAAGGGCCATAATTGCACACGAGGGGTGGTGTGCCCAATACCACACCTGCCCAGCCATCTTTGCACCTTTACTCCACCAAAACACAAAAAATGTAAATACCAAATCACGAGTCAGCTGAGCCTTTCTTGAACAAATAGATGATTGTGTTAACCACCTGAGAGCCCCGTAAGACAAAAACGTCCCTTTTACAAGAGACTTTGAGTGAAAACAGAGAAAATTATCCGATTCAAATGTAGCATTTCAATATTTTTCTATATTATCAGTATTGTTAACTTGTCGTTTATAGGCCTCCAACGATTCATGACCCTGGCTATTCAATCAATCGTGACAATTCAGTTTGGGTCCCAATTCCATTAATTAAAAAAGTTGTCTTAATTGCAGTGTTTCATTTGTATTGCCCATCTCGTATTGTTTATCTGTGTCACCTTGTCTGCTTTGTGTTGTTTGTCCCGTTAGAATATGCCTAACAAATATTCGACCCTTGCGCACTGTGCTTCGACACACATGTGCGGGCGTAAGAATCGATCTCAATGATTCGTTCCACGCCGAATCGTTCTTCCATTAACGCTCATTCCAGCGAAACGTTCGGTTTACTTAAATAGCACTGACAAAGTGTGTTTACGATGGGCGAGCTGTGGCTGCGACTTTAATTACGTTCTCAAATACACGACGGAGGAGCCATTAGGTGGTCCGCAGCGGATTCCCGAAGCGGCCCTTTCTCTGTTGTATTATTTCTCTTCTTAGAGGCTGCACCATTAAGCCAGTCAGCCTCTTCAGGAGAGAGGCTCTTCCATCTTGCTAATCATTTCTCCCACCTCGTGACGCCATTCACTTGCTCACAAAGAAGCTCGGCTCTAACCCGAGTAGCTATTTATTGCAAGTGACTCATAAATCTGTGAAGTGTTCGGACGAGAAAAACAAAACAAAACAACCTGGATTAATCACATCAAGTCCAGTACTGCTGTGAATTGAATCATCAATGGTGCCACACAAATTGGTAACGGTGCCAATGCCGGGCTCTGGTTAATAGTGAAGCGAAAGGCGTGGGCAGTGTGACAGGACATCTTCTTTGAGTGCTTGTCTCAACTTTAGTTTTTTTCCTTATGATGGGTTGTTTTCTTATTTCATTTTAGAAAAATATTTTCAGAACTCTCACTTTGCAGATGTTGCGTTTGTGCAAAACTTTAATTGTCTGTCCATTCGTGTGCATGTCTGACTGTCTTTCTACCCGGCTGTCTGCTTGTCAGTCTGCCCACAGTCTGTTAATCTGAAATACAATGGCCAGAAAGTTGACTCTCTCCTACGTGCACACACAACATGGCAATGCCATGTGGCTCTCACTCGTCACAATTACACCGACTGCTGTTTGTAGATCACCTTGCGTGCATATTATTATTATCTGCATGGTGAATATATAATCATTTACAAAGAGTCCTGGAATTGGGTGATTTTTTTGTCGCTGTGTGTGCGTGTCAATCTGTCTGCCTGTCCACCGAACTGTCTGTTCATCAGTGTATCTGTCACTCCGCCTGTCAGTGTCTGTGTGTCGGTGTGTCTGTCGTCAGCCCCTCTGCCCTCCCTCCTCGATGTCCCCTGCAGTCACGAGCCGGTGTTCCAGCAATTAGGGCAACAGTGCACAAGCTCCCCTTCTCTCCTCCCTCGCTTCTCTCGAATCCCCCCACTCCCTCTCTCCTTTTGTTTCCTCCTCCTCCTCCTCCTCCTCGTCCTCCTCGTCCTCCTCCTCCTCTGCTACGGGATTCACCTCCAGCATGATGACGCAGATCTGCTTGACGCACTGGATGATGGCCTCAGGGGCGCCTGACACGGTCACCGCCCTCTCTGTCGAGTTTGGAAGCATGTCGCCCGCCACCTGCACCTGCGCTCCTGTCGACTGCACACACCCCCCCCCCGCACCGACCACGGCACGCACACGGCCCCCCCCCCCCCCCCCACAAACGCTGCATTAATAACTCGTCCGATCGCAGCGCGCGCTGGCCGTTTGCTTGGCGGTTTGCTCAGCGAAGACGCGGCGACGGAAAGTCGGCTGTTACTTGGTGAAGGGTGTTCCAATAATAGCAGCGTCGCTTTTGGAGTAAGACTGATGTCAAAGCTTTCACTCGAGGAGACAGATTGCACAGGAATGGACAGATGCGCGGAGCAAGGACGAATGGACGGACGAACAGAGGGATGGGCAGATGTACGGACAGAGACAGAGGCATGGACGAATTAGCGGATGGATTAACTCATAAGAGGCCCGCACGTTCACAGAAAAATTAACCCGTAAAAACAAAGTTTTTCACTATAAATCCTTTATATGCGTGGCATCGGTTTTATTTTATTATTCATTTCTGTTTTTCTTGAGTAAGAGTTTCATTTTGATCACATTGGTATTTTAAATTAAATATGAATTTTTTTTTTCCTAAAAAGTAAAACATTTAGGAAAATCTTTTTTCACGAAAACAAATTGTCACGCACAACGAGTCTGTGTGCAAAATGTCAGCTCGATTGGATCACGGGAAGTGGGTTAAAAAACGACCGAAAGATTTGTACGGTCGTAAGCAAGCAAGTAAGTGAACTTAATATAAAGGATAAAAAAAGACTAAAGGGGTGAAAGACGAGAAACTGGAAGGCGCACCAGGGCTGGTGCTGTGGACACAATTTCTAAATGATCTACAGGGGAACTCCTCTTCTCCGCGATGATATGGGGACCAATATTATAGATCCTATTTTCTGATGGGTTATCGGCGATTTTACGCCTCTAGTCTGCTGGGTAAAAACTTGTGGATAACCCTCCAAGTAATAGCATGAGTTTGTCACGTGGCTCCCCTCACCTGCAAAAAGGTGAACATTAGGCAGCGGCTGCGCGATGCATTATGGGTGAAATCTCGGATCATAGCAAGAAATATGGCTGTGGATAATATGAGTTTTCACGAACCCTACCACATCTGTCCTCCCATCAGTATAAATGGGTACACCACAGTTAGTAAACCGGCAGCTGGGTAAAATGTGGGTACACCCACCTCTTCCAGCAAGTGTGGTGAGCGTGACAGAGTAAACCACATACCCGCTTCTAGGGGTTCTCTAGTGGAGGCCCTTCAAGTAGCAGTCGCGTGAGCGAGCAATTGCAGGGCTGCGCCTTAACCATTTACATGCAACTGCATCTGAAGGCGCTCACAGCACGGCGGGTCGTGTGCACCACGGGGAACGCAGGGCGGTGTTTACATTTATTTTGTAGAAACAATGCGCCACCGAAAGCACCTTACAGAGGAGGAGAAGGGGAAGATCGTGAGCTCGGGTGGGAGGTCACGAGCGCAACCTCCCATTGAGCAGGGTAGCAAGCTTCTCGTACGTTGGGTCTCGCAGAGGAAGTCAGAGCAGTCCTCATTCTGTCACCGCGCGCACCGTACGGCATTCATCAATTCCTACGGCGTGCAGGCCGCGGATGGCGTTTCACCATACTTCACCCACGCTGGTCATCGTCCCCCCCCCCCCCCCCAGGGTCACCTCTCGGATCTCCTTGATCTTGGAGCCGCCCTTCCCAATGAGGGAGCCACACTGGCTGGCCGGCACCACGAGGCGGAGCGTCACGGGGGGCTTGCTTGTCACCGCGCTGTTCGCCATCGAGGCGTTGATGTCCTGGTGGGGAAGTGGGGGCATGCGGGACGTGGACAACAAGCACGTGAGGGCCCTGCCCGGTCACTGCATCATCGCACGGCGCTTGCAGATGCGCTTCTGCGGCCGTCTGGAACGCTCTTCCTTCCAATATTAATTACAACTGTTTCTTTGCGTTTAGTTTGTCGTCCTTCTCCCTGCACCTCCGATTAGCGCGGCTGGCTATGTACGGTACGCAAGAAGTTCAACATCCATACCTACATACAGTCAGCACCATTTCTGTGACTCAGGCATTGAGTGTCGCGTTTTCTCTGCTGGGGGGCCTGACCTGGGTGCGTCCTCGTCACCAGGGTGTAGGGGCTTTACAGGTGACGTCAATCGTGGAGGTTTTTTAATGAAATCCTCGAGGGACATTTTTTACGAATTTTCACATAGAATGCCCACAGGACTTAAGAGCCCCAAAATAGCTTATCCCGCCGTTTACAAGTATACGGATTCCACTGTGATCCTCAATTGATTAGACTGCGCCCCGCCATCGGAACGTGGAATTCCCACCAATGGCTCAGGGCCGCCACAACGGAGATGAGCACCACCACAATGCGCGCATGAGCAAGAAAACACCGACGGTCAAGTAACTATTTTACGTAATTTATTTACCCAGGAAACCCTCGATGAGTGTCAAAACTTTTTAAGTGAGGCCTCGTGTTAGAATTTTACTTCAATTTTCAGAAGTGTTTTGACTTGAACTAGTCAAAACCCAAGCCCGGTCACTCCTTTGAGGGATGGTTCATGTTCCTCTGACGGCAGTGAAATGAATGATAAAATGAGCAATAACATACTATTACTCATCGTCATGGTTATGTCAGCCAGCAAAAAAAACTTCAGCATTTTGCTGGCAATGCCCACAACGTAGCCCACTCCCTGCCTTCACCAACCCATACTGACCTGGGTGGTGAAGTAAGAAAAATGCCATGGCTCATACGGCATAGGGAGGCCCTCATCCGGCAGTGAATTGACAAGGGCGCTGCACATACACAGGCTGACAGTACCTGCCTGTCCTTCCCGCTGTGTGGACACTGCCACCACAGGCTTAATGCGAGCAGTGGAGATGGGACTGTGAGTTGATTATGTCGATTAATTGGATAACAATTGTAATTCATTATTCGATGTGGTCAATGACTTTAACAATTGCAGCTGCCCCACATCGTGCCTCCTGGAGGCAGGAAACCCCCTACAAGCCACGCTCAGCGTGACGAGACTGATGATGCAGATGATTTCATGAATCCTCACCTATCACCTTCCATCTTGCATAACCATAAGTAGAAAAAATCTGCTACTTTTTTTTTACCCAATTACTGTTGTGCAATCGAAGCGATAATCGGCAGAGTAATCGGTTACACAATCACTTGGATATCCAAAGCTCTTGCGAGCTGCGTGTCCCATCGTCGCACCTCCTCAAACTTGTTGGTGATCATGGAGAAGGCTTTGAAGATGGCGTCCGTCTGTCCGGTGATGGTGACGATTCGCTCGGGACACGATCCCTCCGAGATGTTTATCCGTGCGCCGCTCTGAGGGCAAAACGCGCCGGCACAACCCCACGCGTAGGGCTCACCCATCGCTCGCTCGCCAACTCAGGAGATGGGCAGTTCTAAATTATATTAAACGTGCCGAATGACACGTATACCGTAGAGCCACGGCGTTTAATGCAGGGTATGTAGTGTATAATGTAGCGTATAATTAGTGATGGACAGTATGAAAATGATAAGTAATAAAACTATGTAATTTCATTACACTTGCAATTGGTATGGAAATGACACACCACAAAGTAATTGCCCATTTGTTTTGAAGTTACATTTACTGCAGCAATTTGTATATGAATGACCCTGGTGGCTGTATTTTGCCCATCCCTGTGCTTAGTGCATGGGGGGTGTCAGCGAGGCTGGGCTGTTAGAGGTCAATGTAACGGGTTTCCGATCCACACTGTTATATTTGCATAACTGTCATTGATGTTCGTAATATTTTGTTTGAAAACATAATTTGGTGAATATCAGTGGAAACGTACTATTCAGTGAACAGGCTGAAATTGTGTGTACGTCCTCGATATTTTGCCAAATAAAATGCATCTTGGATGCGGCGAATAAGTCTTCACTCAGAGTTAGCTGCATGTGATGGATTCCATCCAATCACAGAGGGTTTTTAATCAGAACGCTGCTGAGAAATAAGATACACGTGACAGGTTCCATCTGATCAGAAACAGTTATCATCAGGAGTCTACTGTACAAACAGTGTGCATGTTCCAGCACACAAAGCCAGTCGTGGCCATTGCAGAAGAATTCCATTATGGAGAATGGCAAAGTTACCCAGTCTATTCTTTTACGCATTCTGATTAGAATCAACCGAGTTATTTATCCTGCTTTGTAATAAAACATCGGTGACTGTTCATTTGAAAGAGTTCTCCAATGGCAGAGGGCACGTGGATGGCCACGGTGAATTGCTTGATGCAATTTCGAAAAATCATTGCTATTCTTTTTTAGGAATGTGGTGAATTTTTATCCAAATGCCTTCAGTCCATTGAGCATTTGTTCTCACAAGAAAGCGTGGTTACACTTTACGTGCAAAACTGCAGAGTGACAGTAGCGACAGATGTATTTGAACGTGCTGCGAGTGATGTTGGTTTTTGATGTTTACCTTCATCATGGGACCTTTTACCATCTTAACACGTTTTATTGCAAGATGCGATCAAACCAATTCTTATATTTTGAGACTGGTAAGGGAGTTCCCATGATGTAGGTGCTCACCAGGAGCTATAAATGCCCTGGTAGTGGCATTGTCTTTGTGCTGTTCGCCTCTTAGCGTTCTCCGGTCTAACGCTGTTTGAGACGAGGCTCTCAAGATAGCCGTGTGGTTAATGCGGACATGGTTCCTTGCAAAGGGTTTCTCTTTGGTGTTTTAACATATTAACGCCTGTTTCATCGCCAGAAAGGATAAAAACAATTCTTAGAAGTTTACCTCTTCCCGCATCTTCTTCACCGTCTCCCCTTTCTGCAAAATAAATTGCGAATTGCCGCATCACTTGATGAGTGTGACAACGTGGGATGAAGCATCTGTTATTCTGCGTGACTGCACGCGCCGTGTGTGACTAATAAACTTTCATTCGGTGATTCGAGCCCAAAAAAAATAGCAAGACGTGAAACTTCATATTTGGAGTACCTCTGAGCATTAAAAAATAATGAATCGATTGACATTGTATTGTTGTATGTGTGCTCTGAATAGAGTTTGCTATTTTTGACAGTTTATTTTGAATTCGAGTTTATCACAGGATCTTAAACATTTCATGAAAACAGACCACACTGCAGGTGAAGAGCTAAGCAATGAAAATGTGACAACAATATCTTGTGAGACGTACCTTTCCAATGATGCTTCCCACCTCCTGCAGCGACACAAAAGTCACAACAGCACGTACACAATGTTCAGTTCAATTACGATTAATCATGAATGATTAAATCTGTGCTTTCCAAATGCGAGTTACATAACACTGCAAAATCACACGCGAGTACGATGGCTGTAAAAATAGTTCATGATAAATTAAAAGAACGCTAAGACCAGTGCTTTGAAGCGACACACGTGAGTGTGTTGATGCTGTACCTAACTGAATTACATCGTGTGTGTTCGTGTGACATATTTTATGATTACACAGACAACATTAGTTTTCTAAACATCGCATTTTGGGAAACAAAAACAGCAATGGTAGCAAGGTGGCTTATGAACCCAGCTTGGGATTCACGTAGGTTGACTCAGCCTAAAAGAAAAATGGTCATGAACATGGGCACTGAGGAGACAGAATAATCTGGGTATATGCTGCTCGCGTCACGATCCTTCCGTGTGCCTTATTAGGTGCTCGCTGACAGCAGTGCGACTGAGCTTCGCGCGCTCGTTCCCCAACGTGAACCCGCACATCGCAGACACGCGGTCTTCGATGTTTACCGAAATAAAAATTACACTTTTTGTCCTGCTTCTGAGAAATATAAAAAAAAACAATTTCAAAAGAAAAACTGTCCTCACATTGTAAGCCCAACAAAGA
The DNA here is from genome assembly GCF_964198595.1 of Lampetra fluviatilis. Taxonomy (NCBI): domain Eukaryota; kingdom Metazoa; phylum Chordata; class Hyperoartia; order Petromyzontiformes; family Petromyzontidae; genus Lampetra; species Lampetra fluviatilis. Next base: position 1,472,887 of record NC_136305.1, read on the forward strand.
GAGATGGGGAGGCCAGTGGTAGCGGGAAAAAAAAAGTCCCGACTAATAACACAAAACAAGATATTTTTTTTCTCTCTCTCCGCCTCTCACTGCGATTGAAAGGGACGTGAATCTCGTCCGCTTGGGCCCTGAGCCAGCGACGGGCCCGCGAAATCCGTTCCGACGGATGAGCAGAGCGAGCGGCAAGCCCCCCCCCCTACTCCGCCCCGCGCTTCATTAAATTCTCTTGCTTCGTGGGCCTTGTCTCGCCCGCGGGCACAGGAGCGGCTCCACTCCGCACCGCTCGACAAACCCAGCGACGGATTCCCTCCGCGCGACGCGCAGAAAACCGACACCAGATCGCGCGGCGATTCTCCCTCGGCAGAAGCGCGTTCAGATTCTTCTTTAGATGATTTTTTTTTGGCTGCTGTAAATTTCTGTGTGCTAAGCCACTTTGTTGAGCTTTCATTTGTGATAGCCAGGCAGCTTTAAAAAAAATAGAAGTGAATAGGTCAGCTGGTTAGATAAAAAATTAATTGTATAGTTTTATTTGGATATTTTTGTTAAATTATTTGCTTACATTTCCTATAATTTGCACTCTTATCGTGTTTTTTATTCTTTGTTGTTGTAACGTTCTGACCTGCCCCTCCTGGACATCTTTGAAAAATATCTTTATAGCTCTTTTTCTTCTGTATAAATATTCTGATTCTGATTCTGAAATACAGAGTTATTGGCTTTGCGTCATGAGAACGTGGAATTTCCACCACCCACCACCTGCAATTGATCAACTGATGGAATAAGTGGAATACTGCAAATATGGGAAGTGATCCCACACAAGACATGGCGGTTTAAGGATATTAATCCCGCTTGGCAATGTGTGTTTTTAGCAGTCTTGCAAATGATTTCATTCCCCTTCGTATGTTTCGGCATGCCACAGCTAGACACACAATTGTCAGCACATATCGAGATGTTATTGATTATGGCAAATACAACAATTTCCCTGGGGCTCTGTGTGCTGAAAAATGTAAGTAACGTGTTAATTTTCATCACAAAACAAATGTAAGTATTTGTCACTAGTCGCAAACTCCAATTGTGAGCCTATCCACAAATTTCCCCCCCCCCCTTTCAGCCCAACTCTCATCACAATTACTCTGTTATGCTGATCAAGATTGCTGGCCCTGCCAAATGACAACAACTGCCTCCCCGCTGCTGCAATTGGTCAAGGTAGACAAACCATGACGCAGGAGAATTCAGATTGAATCATCCGACGCACACACGCGCACGCACACGCAAATACACACATACACACATGCACAAAAGAACGCACATGCACACGCATACACACGCATACACACGCATACACACGCACAAAGACGCGCACGCGCACACGTACGCACACACGAAACGTGCGCTGCGGAAAATGGCTTGTAAACGCCATCGGTGTACGCCTCAGCTGGTCATAATACAGCAGCAGCTGGAGAAAAGCACACGTTATATAAGCACACGTCATATAAGCACACGTTATATAAGCACAGTTCTCATAAAATAAACACGTGCTTGTATTGGACTTGGTGGGGTCGGGTGGAGGCACAGGGCATCGTCTGATACAAGTACACTGCTTCGGATATAAGCACACCTGAACTTCCTCCCAAGAGGGGGGGGGGGTGTGCTT